>NC_134873.1:43434735-43760360 GCF_049852395.1 Peromyscus maniculatus bairdii | reverse complement strand
CACTAGCAACCATCTGAAACTCTAGTTCCAGGGAATGAAACACCCCCTTCTGGCATCCATGAGTACTGCATGTATGTGGTACACAGATACACATAAAATAAATCTAAAAAAAAAAACCCATGTTAAATAAGAATATATACAAAGGGTGCCTTCTTAGTATTCATGAGGCCCTGCCTTCAATTCCCAGAACATCTCCTCCCTCTCCCAAATTTATTTACTTACTTATTTTAGGGTTGAAATATTGAATTCTGTCTCTGTGACTCAATTATTATACATTGTCGCTTACTCTTTCTTGGCTCCCAAGCAACTTACCTTCAAAGTATATACTCCCATTCTACCTGGGACTTTATAGAAGATGCCCTCTTCACCTCGGGAGTTTGTGTGGAGCATTGCATTTAAGCATGCAAGAGGGGAAGTCCCACTACAAAGCAAAGCAGGTGAAGAGCATAGTGATTAGTTTATCTCTGAATATTCTTTGTAATGCTGACTTAATTTCTTTAATTGATCAATATTCCTGTTTTACTAACTGTAAAAAATATTAATACAGAAAGATATTGCCATGAAAAAAAATGAATGGAAAATTCATTTTTGAGTATCTAAAGGGGAAAAAAATCCGTAATCTAACATTTAAGTAAAAGAAAAACAAAAAAGTCAACATAGAACAATATCAAATTTATTTTGCAAACCTACTTTATTTACACACAAAACTTTGTAAGTATAATTAAAGTGGAAAGCATGTACACGCACGCGCGCGCGCGCGCGCGCGCGCACACACACACACACACACACAGATTCAAATAAATCTCCAGCTTCTTGTGTGCTGCTGCACTAAACTAAATCTGATTTGTAAACAAAACTGCCGTGGTTTCTTGTACTTAAGCTTCACAGGAGATCACTTTAAAGACAATTTACAGACTTTTTTTGCATGGATTAGCTTTCTTTCTCATTTTCTAAAATTTTATGTGCATAATAATTTATTATTATGATGAAAAAAGTTTTTTGAGTGGGGCATGATGGCACACAACTATAACCCCAGAATTTAGGAGACTGAGGCAAAAGAATCCCAAGTTCAATGCCATTCTCTACTATAAAGCAAGCTCCTAAGGGAAAAAATTCATTTTGAAGTGTCATCAGACTTTACTGTGCTCTCAAAAAAGGGCAATAAAATTCACTAACAGGCATCCTTATCTTGGTCTGTCACTACATTAAGGAAATGGAACTGGGATTGTAGAGATAAGACCACTGGCTGCTCTTCCAGGACCAGGGTTCAATTCCCAACACCCACATGGCCACTAACAACTTTTTGTAATTCCAGTTCCAGGGAAATCCAACATGCTCACACAGACACACATGCATGTAAAACACCAATGCACATAAAGTAAAAAGTAAATAATTTTAAAAAAGAAAAGAAAATGGGTCTAATGTTCTACCATAAGTCTAATGTTAAGCACTTCTGCATTAAGAAACAGGAAGGTATAGTTAACTGCATGCGTTTAATCCCAGAACTTGGGAGACAGAGGCAGAGGTCAAGGCCAGCCTGCTCTACAATCAGTACTACACAGAGAAACCCTGTCTCAAGAAACCAAAAACTAAAAAATGAAAAGAAAGAAAAGAAACAGAAAAGAGAAGTATAAGCAATGCATTTTTAAGCATAAAACCACATCGTGGTGATATTTTATCTGTGTCCCCCAGTAAAATAAAGCTTGCCTGGAGATCAGAGGAAGGCCAGCCACTATAGTAAACACAAAAGTCATGCAATGTTAGCACACATTAATCTGTCTGGATCTCTGTGAGTTCAAGGTCACACTAGAGAACAGAGCCAAGTGTAGTTACACACGCCTTTAATCCCAGCACCAACCATAGGAGGTCTGTACAGATAGACAGGAAGTGACAGAGCTGGGCAGGCAGAGGAAGTGATGTAGCTGGGTTGAGAGAGCCAATTAGAAAACAGAACGGAAAAGGCATATAAGTCTGCTTAGAAAGGAAGTCGCTCTCTTTGGAGCCTGGCAGCTGTTCCTACCCCTCTGATCTCGGTCAGATTTTCACCCCTATTTCTGGTTCTGTGTTTTTATTTAATAAGACCGTTTAGAAACTCATTTACACCACATGCTTTAAAAAGTATACCTGAGCATGGTGATCCACACATATAATCAAGCCTCTAGAGCAGTGGTTCTCAACCTTCCTAATGCTGCAACCCTTTAATACAGTTCCTCATGTGGTGACCCCCAACCATGAAATTATTTTCACTGCTCCTTCCTGTCATTTTACTACTGTTATGAATTGCAGTGTAAACATCTGTGTTTTCTAATGATCTTAGGTGACTCATAAGAAAGGGTCATTCAAATCCTCACATTGAGAACTGCTGCTCTCAAAACTGAGGCAGGATGAAAACAAGTTCTATGTTAGCCTGAACTACAGAGTAAAGACCTGGAAAACAAAAACAACAAAAAGGGGGTATGTTATAAAATATCGAATTATAGAGGCTAGAAAGCTGGCTCAGTAGTTTAGAACATTTGTTGCTCCTGCAGTGTACCCAAGTTCAATTCCCAGCACCCATTTAGAGGCTCACAACGATCTATAACTCAAGTTTAAGAAGATCCAATGTCCCCTTCTACACTCTGCAAACACCAAGCATGCATGTGGTGCAAATACACACACACAAGCCAAATATTGATACACGCTAGGCATGGCAGCACACACCTTTAATCCCAGCACTCGGGAGGCAGAGGTAGGCAGATTGTGAATTCGAGGTCAGCCCGGGCTACAAAGTGAGTTCCAAGACAGCCAGGTCTACACAGAGAAACCCTGTCTCAAAAACAAAAACAAACAAACAAAAAGAGGCAAACCTGCTCTGCATAATGATTATCAGGCCAACCAGAGATACATTGTGAAATTCTGCCTCAAAAACAAACAAATTCATACACATTAATTTTTTTAAGTCTTTTAAAAATCAAATTATAGACTGACTACCAAAAAGGAATAAAATTGTATGTTCTCAGATGATTAAGCCTGTGGATTTTATTCAACAGAAAAAAGCTAAGAAATAGCTATTAAAATAAAAGCTTCAAGCTGGATGGTGAACACGCCTTTAACCCTAGCCCTCAGGAGGTAGAGGCAGATTCTCTGAGTTCGAGGCCAGCCTGGTCTACAGGGGGAGTTCCAGGACAGCCAGGGCTACAAAGAAAAACTGTTTTGAAAAACAAAACAAAACAAACAAACAAAAGCTTGAAATTAAGAACAATATTAAAATGTAGGATATAAAATGATAGAAAATATTACTAAAAACCAAGTGTTAGTCTAAGGTCAAGGGCTATAGTGTTAAAGAAAGCACACTAATCCTTTTGTGTATGATTGGTAGGTGTTTCTGGTTTGTTTGTTTGTTTGTTTGTTTGTTTGTTTTAGGACAGAATCCTCATTCTGTAGCACAGGTCTGAAGTGGTGTGGAACTCTAGATGTAGCTTCTGGCATCAAACTCAAGGCAATCTTCCTAGTTCAATCTCTCAAGCATTAGAATTACAGGTATAGGATCTATGCCTAACATTGGGCGCTGCAACTCTTAAAGCAACACGTTCCTGTATCTAGGAAAACAGAAGTAATAAGAAAGCACGTTGAAAGTTCATATGGAAAGAAGTCAGGGAATGGTCTGGAGTCTGACTACAACTCCCTTACGTAGTTTTTGTTTTTCACAATTATTAAGGGGCAAAACAACTTAACAGGACATTCTCAACTCATCTTCCTCTCAGCTCCCTGCTGGTGATACTCAAAACCCTAAAACCAAATCTACTACAGAGACCACAAGCAACATGGACAGAAGTGGAGGACTGACATTAAGAAAGGCAGAGGCAGGTGGACCTCTGTGAGTTCAAGGCCAGCCTGGTCTACAGAGTGAGTTCCAGGGCAGCCAGAGCTACACAGAGAAACTGTCTCGAAAAACCAAAATATAGAAAGAAGAAAAGAAGAAAGGCAGATCTCGGGCTGGAGAGATGGCTCAGCAATTAAGAGCACTGGCTGTTCTTCCAGAGCACTTGGGTTCAATTCCCAGCACCCACATGGCATCTCACAATTGCCTGTAACTCCACCTCCAGGGGATCCAACACTCTCACACAAACATATATACAGGCAATGCACATAAAAATAAAAATAAATAAATCATTAAAATAAAAAAAGGCAGATCACTGGAGATCACTGGCCAGCCAGTCTAGCCAAACAGAAGAGTTAATGACTCTTCTGGGGAAAAGTAGGTGGTGGAAAAGGGAGCAGAATATACTTGATGTCCACTTCCGACCACCACAACACACTAATAAATACCAATAAAAATAAATAAATCACCAAGTATCCTGTATGTCTCTAATGGGCATGTGTTCATTCTTTTTTTGAACTGTGATAGGTGGCATATCAAAATGCAGAGAGAAAGCCACAACACAAAGGGTGCTAGGATTAAAGGCAATTGCCACAAAGCCCAGCTGAAACTGACTCTCACTCCCTCTCTCTCTCTCTCTCTCTCTCTCTCTCTCTCTCTCTCTCTCTCTCTCTCTCTCTCACACACACACACACACACACACACACACACACACACACACACCCCTCCTTGTTCAAAGGCTGACAGAGTACTTGACTATCATGCCTTGTGAGACCCTTGGGTTCAATCCCTATTACCAAGGAGGCAAAGTAAGCTCCTTGCCCAATCACCTACCGTTCACACAAAAGTGAGGCAAAAAACAAGAGTTTACCTTCTATCATGACTAGCTCTGCAAGTCTTTCCTGTTCCACTGTCGATGAGACGTCTTTGTCTCATCGACACATACGAAATATCTAACTCCCATCTTAGCCAAGGTCATTTCAAATACTAGCTCATTATACCATCTAACTTTTAAATATTGTGATAAACAGGCCATAAAAATAAAAATTAGCTTTGAGAGAAACAGAATGCTTCTTCGTTTCTGTAATAAAGGTACTAACTACCTATCTATTTACTATCTTATTATAGATGATTAGGACGCCTAAAGTTTTTTTTTTTTTTTTTTTCCTGGAGACAGGGTTTCTCTGTGTAGCCCTGGCTGTCCTAGATCTCACAGACCCACATGCCTCTGCCTTCCAAGTTCTGGGACCAAAAAGGCGTGAGCCACCACTGCTCAGCTGGGATGCTTAAAGTTCTTAACAGCTGGACCAAATCCCAAACAGTGTTTGTATCCAAACTAAGTACAAAAGGTTACACAAGATCTTATGATTCCAGGTAAAAGGAATGCCAACATGAACACAGAAATTGAAGCTCAGAATCTCTGTGAAGAAAATAAACTATGGGTATAATTATACAAGAACTGAACTGGAGACAATAAAAACACAGAAATCAGATAAAATTTTACATCACTGTCCTTATTGGGTAATTATTGCTCATTTAGCAATGCAATTTTGTATCTTAATAGCTAGTGCTGTTATAATTGCTTTAGGCTTTTTTATAAAAACTACTTTTTAGAAACTGAACTGGGTCCTCTGCAAGAGTAGCAAGTGCTCTTGCTGCTGAACTGTTTCTACACAGGCTTTGCTTCCTGCTTTTGTGAGAACTAGAATGCCACATGTGGATGTGGATATCAAAATTCTGAGTTTTTAAGTAGTAGTCTGACCTAATTATTTAACCAATTCATGATATTTTCTTTTTTTTTTTTTTTTTTTTTTGAAGACAGCGAGTTTAACTAATTTTAATGGAACATGTTGGGCATGGTGCTGCATGCCATTAATCTTAGCACTTGGGAGGCAGATCTATAAACAAATAGTTATACAATAAAGATTTATACACATTCACAAAGAAAAACCATTTGCCACCTTTTTAGGAATTGTAGAAACAAACAACCAACAGAACAGCCGTGTGGTGACGGTTGGAACTAGATTAGTACTTTGGTCTTTTCACTTCAACCCCATCAGCTTCCATCTTCTTCCTCTTCTCAATGATCGCACTTATTTTCTTCCACTGGCGATCAAGCTCTGCCTTGTCATTGGTTTCTTTGAAGCGTCTGGTTTTCCGTCCTTCAGACATCTTGATACCATACTGGAATGCAGCCTTGGGCAAAGCCTCCTTGTTGTTCATATACTCGCTATATTCCTCCTGAGTATCAAAGTCCCAGCGGCCTAAGGGACCCTTCTTGTTACCCTGGTCCATTTTGCTATAATCTACCTCTTCATCACTATCGACAGCCATGTCATCCATCGTGGCTGGATAGCATTCTGCATAACTATTGGACATGCCAAAGAAATCACCCAGCTGCTTCTTGTCTTCAGGCTTCTTCAACGATTCAGTGCCTTCCCAACCAGCAGACCCAGCAAATTTTTCATTGATGGACTTGATCAACTCTTTGGCAGATCCAGGTCCTTTGTCAACATCCACGGGCTCATCATCCACTTTTGGCTTCTCAAAGTAGCTGTGCCTTTTCTTCTCTTCCTCTCGCTCCCGCTCCCTGTCTCGCTCCCGGTCTCGCTCCCGCTCCCGGTCTCGCTCCCGCTCCCGGTCCCTGTCGCGTTCCCGATCACGTTCCCGCTCCCGGTATCTCTCCCGCTCCTTGTCCCGAGGTGTCTTGGTTGTGGAGGGAACATAATCCCCAATGTCTTCAAAAATGTTCATGTCTGCCTCGGGAGGTTTCTTTTCTTCCAGTTTTCCTTTATCCTTCTTCTTGAGCTTCTTGTTCCGGGTGCCCTGCCTCAGGTATGACAAAATCTGGGTGAGCTTGCTGATAACAATGTCATTTGTAGTCAGTGTAGTCTGGGCCTCCATGGTGGGGCAATCAGCCTTGCTGCGGATAAGAGTGGTGGGGATATCCGTGTCTGCATACTCATCATCCAGGTCTACCACATAGGCCATCCGGCCTGGTAAGAACAGCTCATTTCGCTCATATGATTTACTCTTGAAAAGCATTCGATACACATTTCGGCCAAGTCGTGTTTTAAATTCAATTTTGTTTTCGGGATCCTCATCTTTCTTGGTTTCCTTTTGGGGCTTTTCCATGAGTTCCTCTTCCTCCTTCTCTTTGCTGGCAATCTCAGCGCGTACCTTTTGAAGCAAAGCAAAATCCAAGCCTTTCACCAAATGGGTGTGTTCCATATCACCACCCAAGAATTTGGACTCCTGAATCAACTGTCTTCTCTTCTCTGCAGCTGATTTGTCCGCCTCAGCAGTGGGGCCCACAGCCCGATAGTTGGCTGTGGTACTAATCAGCTCAGTTTCTTCATAATCTTTGTTCACACCATCTCTCCGTTCCTTGGCACGGTCCCGGTATTTCTCTGCAAGTTCTCTCTCTCTCTCAATTTCTTGTTGGCGTAGCTTGGCATAATAACTTTTCTTTTTCCTCCTTCGTGCAGCTGGGTCCTCATCCTCATTGTACTCTCTTGGCATCTCATGGTGACGTGATTTTGAAGGTGGTGCAGAAGTAGGTGCAGCCCTTGGGGTCATGAGAAGTTTCCTGAAGTCTTCATTGGTAAGTTTTGATTGGTGGAAGGAATGAGGATCGTCCACATCGTGGCCATCTGGGGCCAAAGGGTTGGAGAAGGGCTCACTGTCTCGTTCTGGCATTTTGGCCGCGGTCTCCCAAAGCCGGCAGTCGTGAAGCCTCCTCCACAAAACAACAGCACCCACCTTCCTCCCACAGTGCACCGCGAAAACTCAGCCTCCTGGTTTTAATGCTCCTATGACAGTGAACAGGGAGGAAGGCATAATGTTCCTGAACCTGCAGGTGACTTTCCAAATAGCACTGTCTTCCCTGTTTCTGAGCAGATGCCTTAGTGTCCTGTGTTCTTAGTGACAGCTGTCTGATGCATCAGAAATCCATGGAGCCACAGTTCTATTGCCTGCTGTGAAACCATTGAGCCCTGTGAGGGGCAAATCGGGACAAGCATGTTAAGATTTGGAAATTGCCTTTCACGAGGAGGTATTCCAGCAGAGCACCATAGTCTTCCCACAATGACTCAAGCAGCTGAGGCATTCTAGACTGGGGTCTGTTACATATGGCATCAGAAGAGAGCCTCAAAATGGGAGGCTTTGGTTGGAATAGATGAGTCTGTAGCAGGAATCTTAAAAGTTCTTATTAATAAAATCAAACCTGAGGCGAGTTATTGGGGTCCATGCTGGTAAATCAGAGAGACAGAACGAGCCACAGCTATCTCACCTTGCCATTTCCTCAGCTGGTCCTGTTTCCCCAGACTGGAAGCTTCTGTGTCCTCATCCCAATGAATCTCAGCTGAACTGCTGCTCAAAAGCCTGAATGCTTAACCAGCCAAAATCTTAACCAGCCAAATGCCTCTAGTTTCTGGCCCTCACGCCTTATATATCTTTCTACTTTCTACCACCACTCCCTGGGATTAAAGGCTGGCTTTCTGGGATTAAAGGCGTGTCACCATGCTTGGCTATTTCCAATGTGGCCTTGAACTCACAGAGATCCAGAGGGATTTCTATCTCTGGAATGCTAGGATTAAAGGTGTGAGTGCCACCATTTTCTAGCCTTTGTATCTAGTGGCTGTCTGTTCTCTAACCCCAGATAAATTTATTAAGGTACACAATATTTTGGTGAACACAATACCACCACATCTCTTTTTGTCTAAAATTAAAAAAGCTTATAACTAATACAAGAAAAACTATCTAATAAGCATATACAATATATACAGCCAAAAATTACATTAATGATATCTATTCCATTAACATTTGACAGATTCAGATAAAAACTCCATTATATATATTAACAATATCCAGTCCAGTAACATCTGATAAACTCAGACCAATAAATTTTCATTACTTATCTTATTTAAAACAAGTAGTTCCTTTTTAAAAGTAGATTCCATAATCTCCCTTTTTATCTTATCATGAGTCCAAGTTCTTTTTGTCTTGGGGCTGCATACCTTGACTGACTTGCCATGGTTTAATATGCTTTAACTTTCAATGACAAAATCACTTCCACATCAGTCACCATTGGTGAGGTCACATTAAACTCAACCTGTGAGATCCTGACTTGGAAGTCTTCACAGAAATCCTACATCGATATTTAAGGCCATATAGACTTGATTGCTGTCAAGGTCTTTAAGTGCCTGATAATGTCCTTTATATATAATGGATTTAGTAGTATCACAAAAATGATCCTCTAGGCCTCATGTGATGCTATATATCTACTCACTTAGAACATCAGTAGTAGGTTGCACACTTGAGTAGACATAATCACTGTCATAAGGAAATAAGGTTGACTAGCTTTCCCAAATATTCTGTGATTTTTTTGGTTTTTCGAGACAGGGTTTCTCTATGTAGCTTTGCGCCTTTTCCTGGAACTCACTTGGTAGTCCAGGCTGGCCTTGAACTCAGCGATCCGCCTACCTCTGCCTCCCGAGTGCTGGGATTAAAGGTGTGCGCCACCACCGCCCGGCTTGTGATTTTTTTTTTTTAAACTGGTAATCCATGCTTCACATAGAGGTCAAAGAGAAAGATGAATTGATGAAATAGCTGCTAGGTTTCCCTTGCCCTCCTTAGAACCATGGGGTAGAAAATGGAGCTCAATGTGAGAAATGGCTCCATGTCTGTCATAGGAACTTCTTTCTGGGAGCGTTTGCCTGGGCCTTCCAGCATGAGCCTCTGACAGTCTGTGTTTCTTCATGGCATGATCTGCTGAGCAGTACAATAACACTGATGTAGTGTACCCAAAGACTGCCCTCGGCAGATGTCCCACCAGATATTCCATGGATTAAGTAACTATCCTCAGGTGTTTACAGGGTGTGGAGACCCAGGAACAGATGAAAAGTTGGTTTTCAAGTATACTATTTACAGGTAAATGAGAGCACAGTTCTAGGTGCTTTCCTGTGGATCCACACAGTTACTATCTCTTCCTTCCTTATGTCAGGTGTCACACCTATTGTGGCAAAGTCTGGCAAGGAAATTCACATCTAAGTTCAGGCTCCTACTGTACCGGTGTCAATGATGGCAGCTCTGAGAGGGAGCTAGTTACAGCCTTTGAGGGTCATACTCACAGGTGGCTCATGTATACCACAAGAGGCCCACCAAAGAGTATCTATGCATATTTGTAGGACATGCTCAGGTTAGAGTGTTGTGCACTCTATCTCCTCTTGTAGCATCCTCTAAGGACATGGCTATTGTATCTCCATTGCTTGTGTTCCCGCTCTGCCTCATTTCTTGTGAGGATATCCTAAGTTAGAGCCACATCCATCCGTCAGGGTTCTCTGAGAGGGTGAGAATCCTGTAGTTGCTTGGTCCTTGTGGGAAGGAACCTGAGCATTGGGAGTAGCCCCACAGAGCAGACCATCCAGTCACTGCACAGTCCACAAGGCTGGGTGCCTCAGTAGTCCCAATGAGATCCCAGAAATCTGAAAGTTCCTTCCTCCTGCTGTCCCAGCTTCGCGAAAAGAGCTCATGATATTTTCTATCAGAAATTCTTTCTCAGAGAAGTAACTTAGATATGGTAAACCTTAGATTATATCAAATGGCTTTCACGTCAAGTCTCAAAAACAAATACTAAAATAGGAATGAGTTCTTAGGTGGTATTATGCATGTGGGGTAAGATCACAGAAAGTTGGGCATGGTGGCACACATCTCTAAGCCCAGCATTTCAGAGACAGATCTTAGTAAGATCCTGCTCAAAACAAAACAATTAAAAAAAAAAAAAAAAAAAAAAGACCAGAAGACAAGAAACAGCTCAGTCTGCCACTCTGTCCTCAAAGATGAGACCACCACTACTACCTGCAAGTGTCCAACAGACCAAAATCAAAGATCTTGCCACAAGAGCGCCACGATACACATGTAACTGCATTCACACATCATACACACAAATAACTTAAAAGGTTAAATCTTAATTAAGCTTCATTCATAACCCATTACTTAAAAAATAAATTATAAATGAAATGAACAGATTAACTGAAGTTGAGAGATTAATCTGAAGCTGTAAGCAAACATGGCATTCTATGACATGAAAATACAGATAGAGTTCCCTGTCCTCAAGCCTCACATCAAAGTCATAGAACTGAAATTTTAAAACAAAACAAAAAAACCCCACTATACTATAAACGGGAATTGCTACAACCAACAGCTATCTAAAGAGACCAGCAAACATCGACAAAAAGCCAATTCAGTAAAGGATTCAGACTATGAATTTTCATCTGTTCTGCCTGGTTTAAAGTAAGTATCCTTTGGGTAAACAATTTACCAATTATTTTCTCTGTATCAGTCAAGTAAATAAATATATTTTCAATCTCACAAGCAACAGGCAACACACATTGCTCTATCTTCTAAGCATTTTCATTAATGCTGAGTGGTACTTCAGTGCTCTAAGACAAATGACAATTTTGATAGGCCTTAATGTCAACAATTTCTAAAATTATGGCCATGTAATGGTTACAAATTACAAAAATTAACAAACCAAAACAAAAAAGCTCATTTAGTAACTAACATTTATATAATATCACTATTACTTTATTTCTAGGGCAAATCATTTTATAAAGTAAAAACCATGCATACATTGGCACATTCAGTAAAACTTGTAAAAGACTACATTATAATTGCTTAATACTCCTTTAGAATAAAGTAATACTTCTTACCTTCTGGAGTTGGAATGCACCCCAAGAAAACAAGAGGAGGGAAAAAAAAGTTTTTAATTTTCTTTACAAGTAACAATAAGCTCCCCCAATTAAGTTATACCTTGATCTCCCAGCACTATTAACAACTCTCAAATTAGTAACAATCCCCATTTTGCTACATAAAATATTAATTTTTTAAAAATGCAAATTAGTCCAAAATATCACTGTCTAAAATTGCACACTTAAATTCAGCCACATAGTCTAATTACTTTAGAAAAACAAGTGAAATACTTGAATTCTATGAAAAAGTGTAATTAGAGTTAAGTGTGAATTTTTCATAGTGTTCCCCCCCCCCTGCATCTGATTGCCAAGAGTCATCGTAAAGCCATCAACTAAGGCCCTTGAGCATTATTTTCTTCTCTTTGATCTATAACAGAATTTGATGCGAATTTAAACAACAGACAAGAATATATTGCTGCTGCTGCTGCTGCTGCTGCTGCTGGGTCTAGAGGCACATGCTTGTACTCTTAGGAGAGCTATGGGTTCTAGGCTAGCATAGGCTCCTTAGTAAATCCAGCCTCATTAAAAAAACAACACAACAGAAAGCTGGGAAGCTGGTAGACACCGTGATCTCACCACTTACAAGGTTCAAGAGTTCTAGGACAGCCTGGGTATTGTGAGAGCCTACCTTCCTTCCACTAATCCCAGAACTTAGGGATCTTTATGAGTTCGAGGCCAGCCTGGACTACAGAGTAAGTTTCAGGACAGCCAGGGTTACACAGAGAAACCCTGTCGCAAAAAAAAAAAAAAAAAAAAAAACCTACCAATATCGAATGGTTTTGTTTCTGTTTCTTAGAAAAATGTTAGTAACTTAATAAAAAATGTGCATATACACTTTTGGGAGTTGGCTTTCCCCTTCCACTCCTACCATGGGATGGATCCAGATTGGATCCATACACCAAATGCTTTTACCTCTGGTCATCTTACAGGCAAAAAAATGTTCTTCATTCTTTAGTTTGTTTTTATTTTATTTTTTTTTATGTGCACTGGTGTTTTTCCATGGGTGTCTGGTCCCGTGGAACTAGTTACAGACAGTTGTGAGCTACCATGTGGGTGCTGAGAATTGAACTTAGGTCCTATGGAAGAGCAGTCCGTGTTCTTAATCAGTGAGCCATCTCTCCAGCCCATGTTCTTCATTCTTTTTTTTGTTTTGTTTTGTTTTTCAAGACAGGGTTTCTCTGTGTAGCTTTGCACCTTTCCTGGATCTCGCTCTGTAGACCAGGCTGGCCTTGAACTCATAAAGATCCTCCTGGCTCTGCCTCCCAAGTGCTGGGATTAAAGGCGTGCACCACCACCGCCCGGCATGTTCTTCATTCTTAAACTAGGGTCTTTCTAATGAAATCACTTTGGGGCAACTTAGCTTGGTAAGTAGTCAAAAAAGATCTCCTCTGCTGAGATAATGATTTCTGCCATAAAGTAATAACTATGAATTCTTTATTACCTCTGTTATGTATTTTTTTGTTTATAAGAGGTGGAGGATAGATAGTTTTGAGATTTTTATGATATCAACCCTAAAAGTGCCTATGACTTTGGTATAAAGTAAAAAATAAACTTTGAGACCACTATAAAAAAAACAGAAAGCAAAGGGTAATAATCAACAACCACAAATCTAATGCTATTATATGTAGCATACAGTGTAAGTTTAATATAAATGATAGAATATATTAATCAGAAAGAAAAATAAAGACAGTATGATAGACTAAAAACCCCAGAGCTAGTTGTGTGACTCTTGTCAACTCTCAAGATCTCTATGAGCCTTCATTCATTTGT
The DNA here is from genome assembly GCF_049852395.1 of Peromyscus maniculatus bairdii. Classification (NCBI taxonomy): domain Eukaryota; kingdom Metazoa; phylum Chordata; class Mammalia; order Rodentia; family Cricetidae; genus Peromyscus; species Peromyscus maniculatus. Next base: position 43,746,980 of record NC_134873.1, on the reverse strand, counting down.
AAAAAATGAGACATAAAACACATTATCCTTTCCAACTGTCTTTTGTGGCAGTTCTGTAACTGTGTGTCTATTCTGTAACTAAAATAATGTGACAGGGAAAGGTTATAGGAGAGAATGCAACCGATGACCTCTAATTGTACAGCTCATCAGAGACATCACTGTATTATAACTATTAGATAAGTTTCTGTGGGAAGGAATACACATCCAAGCCATCTGCTTATCCTCACAATTGCCAATTACTATGTATATAGTACTGTACCTCTTTCAGGTTACTTTCCATGAAAAGCCAATGATTTTTAAATACTCCTACTAAACTTCTTCCAAAGGTGAAAAAGGAAGAAAAAAAAAAACTAATCTAGAAACTAGGAAGTTGACCACAACCATTCATTAGCCTCACAATCTATCATATTGACCTATAAATATAAGATTCAAATTGATGCCACATCCAAACTACCTACTATATGGACTCTAATGAATGGTCTAGGTCAGAAAACAGCAAATTCATGGGTAAGATAAATTCAGGAAGAATCTGCTCAAGTGCAAGTATTTTTCCACTCTAGGAGGATGCTAGCATATGAGGGCTGCTGGACTGACTTGCCAGCACCGCTTTAACAGATAAGACAGACAAACTGTGACTCTAGAAGCAATGCACACTAATGTATACTCAGAATTCAAATAGAACACAACCAACAGTCACAGGTTATTACAAGGAAACTAAGGCGGGTTCTGTCTCCCCTGTACTTTAAATACTGTGCTTTACACTTCTAAACAGGCATTGAAAGGTCTCGAAGTGCTTTAAAAAAATAAAAATAAACAGCTTTTGTTTTTGTTTTTGATTTTGAGACAGGGTTCCTTTGTATAGCCTTGGCTGTCCTGAAACTCGCTTTGTAGACCAGGCTGGCCTCAAACTCACAGAGATCTGCCTGCCTCTGCCTTAAGTGCTGGAATTAAAGGCTTGAGTCACCACTGTCCGGCATAAATGGCCTTTTAGTGTGTTAATTTATAAATGTTTACACACAAATTTTTCAGAAAGATAATACATCAAAATGAGGTATGCTCATTTATAACTTTTCATATCAATGAAATAAACTAATTTTCAACCTACTGATATGTGACCACAATCAAAGCTTCTTTTTCTGCTGCTGTTTGTTTTTCAAGTTTGTGTGGGTGGGTTTACCTGCACATGATAGGCACACACACAGAGGCCAGGGTACAATGTGCAGGAGGCTGATTCTCTCCTTCCACCATGTGGGTTCCAAGGATCAAACTGGGATGTCAGGCTTGGCAGCAGGCACCTTAACTGCTGAACTATCTCACTGGCCCCATTCTGATTTTTGGTTGTTTCTTTCTGAGATGAGGTCTTACTAGGTTACTCTAGCCAGACTGAAATGTACAATACTCCAGCCTCAACCTCCCAAGAAGCTGGGATACAGACATTCACAACAGCACTAGCTCAAAAGGGAAGGGCAGCTGGGTCTCCAACAGTCCACATGTCCAGAAATGAGCTCAAGCTCGACTACAGAAGAGACACTGATTGCTCTCTACTGACAGACATATATATGCCTGTGGCAGCTATCTACATATGGAAGCCCATGCTGGCCTCCAGGCTTCCTCAGCATCACAAATAGCTGTTACACAATTCAAAGTCCACATTAGCCTCCTGGCCCTCCTCCCTTCCCCCAGCTTCCTGTCCTCCTTACAACAGGCCTGTGTTTCCACTCCATGCTCTCTCACTTCTCCTGAAGACAGCCCTGCCTGTGACCAGTCTACTTCTTTCTCTCACTGCTCTGGACTCTTCCAGGTGCCTCTGGATAACTTCTCTTATTCACAATAAAAACCTTCTCCCTAATGAAGAAGCCATTTCAGTGGTCTCTTTACCATGCCCCTCACACAGAGGGGATATTCTTGCTCTAGAAAAGAACCAATTGAAAATATCTCAAGGGTTGGGTACATGACTCAGAGGTACATCTCTCACTTACATGGAATCCAATGATGCCTTATATTCAACCCCCAACACCACAAAAATAAGCAAATCTGAAGTATCACATTAAAGAAAATTAAAGTTGAAATCTAAGGAACACTCAAGGCCCTGGCTGGTGGGAAGACATCCACGGCCCCCTTTTGCAGTTCTGCTCAAGTGGGGGTTAGTCAGGTGCCGGGCAGGTGAGTGCCATAATGATGAGCAAATATGTGGTGGAGAAATGGCAGAGAAAGAGAAGCAGAGTGGTCCATGTGCTGTGGAAAGAGGCAGAAAGGAAGAAATGAAGATAGTGAAGAGTAGGCTGATGTTGGAGGCCTGATTGCCACATGGGGCCATGGTGCTGTCTGGGCCAACATTTGTGGCTCCTGTTGCAACCGAAGGCTGTGTGTGTGTGTGTGTGTGTGTGTGTGTGTGTGTGGTTGCCTGAGGCCTTTTCAGTCACCGGAACCATGTTGGTACCCAAAGGCCATGCTGCAGTCGAGCCCACACAGACCTGAGTAGCACATACTATTACCCAGTGCCATGGTAACATCTGGGCCAGGGCTACAGCTGGGAGCCATGTCTGGGTCCCCAGCCCTACTGCAGCCAAGGTCTATGTTGATATTCATACCTCCTGTTGCCATTGAGGACCATACTGATTCCAGTGATCTGGGCTGCCACCCAGGGCCATGCCAATTGGGTTGGCCTATGCAGCTACCAGGGTCCCTGGTGACAATTAGACCCAGAATGCTGCCCAATGACCATGTCTGGGTCTGTGGTCCTACTGCAGCTGAGGTCTGTGTTGAAGTCTGTGGTCCATGTTGCCACCAGAGGTCACATGGAGCCTGGGGTCTGGGCCACAACCTGTGGCCTTGTTGGTGTCTGGGGCCATGATGCTGCCAGAGCCATCCTGATCTGAGTTGCCAGTGCTTCCACCTGGACTCAGGATGTCGACAGACCGAGCTGCAGCCTGAGACAATTTGGGTCCCTGGTGGAGCTGTAGCTGGGGTCTGTGTTGAAGTCTATGACCAAGAATGCCGCTAGGGCCTATACAGAGGCCTGGGATCTCAACCACAGCCGATGGACTTGTTGGAGTCTGGGGGCATACAGATCTAGGTGGCCTGTGCTGCTACTTGGGGCCATGGTGTCATCCAGGCCCAGGCTACTCCCAAGGGCCAAGTCTGAGTCTGTGGCCCTAGAGCGGCCGGGGTCTGGATTGACATATGTGGCCTGTTGTCACTGAGGGCCATGAGGATGCCCAGGGTCAGATATCCATCTGAGCCCAGGTCGGTGTCCTAGGGCCATGCAGATCTGAGCAGCCTGCACTGCTGGCCAATGCCATGGTGATGTCTGGGCCAGAGTTACAGCTGAGGGCCATGTCTGAGTCTGTGCCCCTACTGCAGCCAGGGTCTGTGTTGATTTCAAAGGCTCCTGTTACCATAGAAGGCCGTGCAGACACTCGAGGGCGAAGGTCATGTTGGTGTCCGAGGGCCACACTAAACCACTGGGGCTCGGGCCAATTTGAGTGGCCTGCACTGCTACCTGGGGAAATTGTGACATCTAGACCCAGCTGCTGCCAAGGACCATGTCTGGGTCTGTGGTCAAGCTGCAGCTGGGGTCTGTGTTGATGTCTGTGACCCACATCACCTCAGGGGTCCAAAGTAACCCTGCAAGATGAAATCAGAGGGCCATGCTGAGCCAGCTCCACCCTTTGCTAGCTCAGAGAAAGCTGGCCTTGCCTCTCGATGGACATTGCAGCAAGAAAGCTGGCCTCAACCCTCATGGGAGAGATGGCCCCACCGCTCACCACAAGTGAGAGTGAAACAACCCTGAGGGCATGGGCGTAGGGGAGCTGATTCCACCCTCTCACCTGAGGTGGATGGCCCCAATGGCCTGGACTGACTAGCTCAGTTACCATCCGCTCACAGCAGGGCCTTGGGTTGGCCCACCCTAACATCTACCCCATCCAGGACCTGCTGGAGCTTGTGAAGGGACTGATCCTGTGGGACAATACCCACAGGGGCTCAATGACTCAGGGCAGCCACTGGATATCCCAGAGGAGTTCTGGTGAGTGATGATGATGTACCAGAAACCAGAGGCCTTGAACCAGACCCCAGATTCACTGCAATCAACATTTGCTAGTAAAGCAGGCAGGACAAAAGGGTGTACTGTATAACACAGAGGCCCTCGATGCCACCCAGATGAATGAAGAGGTGCTGAAGAGGTGGGAAAGAAAGAGAAGTGAAGAGGTTTTTGTTTGTCTTGTTCTTGTTTGCTCGCTTGCTTTGTTTTGATTTTTAAAATTTTCTTGGGTGGGGGGGAACACTGCAGAGCTGAGGGGAGGATTTGGGAGGGTGGGAGGTAAGTGGAACTGGGGTGCATGATGTGAAACTCCAAAAGAATCAAATTTTCAAAAAAAAAAATTAGATCATACAATAGCTACTTATAAAAAGAAATTGCAGTCTATTTTTAAATTTTTTAGCACAATTCAGTGTTTCTCAAAGACGCATCACTGGCAACTCTTCAATGTGAGGAACTGTCCATGTAAGGTATGTGGTGTTCCTATTACCTGCCTATTAAATGATACAGTGTGTTCCTCTTCTCATCCAGTATTATCTTCAAAAATAGCTCCTCGCACACCAGAGTGATCCCCTGCCCACAATTAAGAACCACCATTAGCCAGGCCATGGTGGCACAGACCTTCAATCCCAGTACTCTCAGGAGGCAGAGGCAGAGGCAGATGGATCTCTGCTTTCAAGGCAAGCCTGGTCTACAGAGTGAGATCTAGGACAGCCAGGAAAGACTACATAAAGAAACCCTGTCTCAAAAAACAAAACAAAACAAACAAACAAACAAACAAAAAAAGCACAAACTTTGTATCCTTATTTTGGTTTAATGTTGTGAAACAGGGTGTGGTAGTTTAAAGAAAATGGTCCCCATAGATTCATATATTTAAATGCTTGGTCCCCAACTGTTGGAAGTGTTTTAGGAAGGATTAGGAGGTGTGGCCTTCTTGGAGGAGTATCACTGGGCGTGTACTTTGAGGTCTCAAAACCCATCTAATTCCCAGTCTAGCTCACTCTGTCTCATGCTTGTGAATCCAAGAGGTAAGCTCTCAATTACTGTTCTAGCACCCTCTCTGACTGTAAACCCAACTGAAAGCTTTCTTTTATAAGTTGCCTTGGTCATAATGCTTTATCACAGCAACAAAGTAACTAATACACAGAGTTTGCTGGGTAGCCCTACCATCTTGGTATTCAATAAGTAGCTGAAGCTGGCCTGGCACTTGTCTCTATTTCCTGAAAACTGAGAAATGCGCCCCAGCCTACCTAACATTTTTTTTATTCAAATTTCTTATCTTAATGAAATATCTCCAATGTAGATGGCCAAATTTGTCTCAATATACACAATGAATTTGGCATAATTTTAACATTTCTTAATGACAGTCTTAATTATGCAAATAAGACTATTATAAGCTAACATAACAAGACTCTTAGAAATCGACGATTATCTTTGACCCTATTTACATATCTACTACATTTGAAGATTAAAAATTCATTTTTAAATGTGTGTGTCTGGGTGTGTGTGTGTGTGTGTGTGTGTGTGCGTGTGTGTGTCTGTGCATGTGTGAAACAGAATGCATGTGGAGACCAAAAGACAACCTCCAGAAATCACCTCCTTTCTTCCACAGTGAGCTCTGGAGACTGAACTCAGGTCACCGAACTGGCAAGAGCTTTACCTCCTTGAGACATTTTGGCAGCCCTATTTGTGTATTTGTTTGTTTATCTATTTATTTGGGGGAGAGGCTCTTGCTATGCTGTCCAAGCTGGTCTAGAACTCATAGGCTCGAGTGATCTTCCAGCCTTAGCTTCTCTCAAGCATCTTGGACTACAGGCATGTGTGATGATGCCCAGCAAAGACTTTCTCTTGACACACAAAGACCTTTTCCATTTCATTCTTTTTAAGAAATCTTATTTCTTCTTACACTGCCTACTTTTGAAGCTGCTGTGTAATAATTTTTGTCCAATTACCAAGCACAAAGTGATAGATGACAGCTTAAAGATGACTCCAGGCCTTCCTAAGAATCAAGGTGCATAGGCTTTGAAAATCAGCTACTTACTTTTTCATGAAGAATTTACTTTACTTACTTTTGATTTTATAAATGCTATGACTTAAAAAAAATCCAAGGACTGAGAGAAAAATGAACTAGAAGTTCATAAAGTACATTATACTAACCAATGAAGGTTTAAGACAAAGAATACCAAAACATACTAAATTTTATTAGATACTCTAAACATAATTATTACTAGTAATACTTTTAATAACTCACCTGATTTCCTTTAGTCCTTCTCTCTGGATAACTTGAAGAATTTCTTTATGACTCATAGGTGTATTGGGGTATTTTTCTAAGACCTGAGAAGCAAGGAATAACAATGAATTCTTATTTTAAGTTCTCATTCTTATAATTGTCTATTATTATTATAACTATGTCAATAATTAGATCTATAACATACATATCTAGAGACTTCACCCAGATATTTTCTGTTAATCACAAACAGTAAGTCAAATTATGAAGCAGAAATGGATCAAAAAGGTTAAAATTAACACTTTAATTAATCCTATTAATGAATATGGAATTGATTACTCTTAGTCTCCATTCCCATACCACATCCCTACCTGTGGTCTACCACTGCACACACCTTTAGATTATCTACTTTAGTAGGGTGTAGTGGCACAGACCTTTAATCCCAGAACTCAGGAGGCAGAGGCAGGTGGATTTCTGCCTCTGCTTTCCAAGAGTGCTGGGATTAAAGGCATACATCACCATGCCCAGCTAAATCCATGCTTCCTTTAAATAAAAATTAAAAATACAACAACAACAACTATGTTTTGGATACAACACGAACAGTAAGCTTAGTTTGTTCTGTCTTTCCCATTAAATTTAACTAAAAATCGGGACAGAATGAATGGAATCACTATTTGAAGACTCTGAAAATGGGAGCAGATAAAGCTAAACCACAATTAGAAAAAACACAGTATAGTCAGGAGTGAATTTCCTGGTTTTGATTTCTCTACAACCTCCTGTCCTGGACTCAACAGCAACCTGAAACCCAAGAGCACACTGATACAGACAGAAAATGTTCCAAGACAATCTGTCATTTTTGATCTGAAGCACAGTAAAGGGAGCCCTTCCTAATGTCAGAGGTAGAGAATTCTCCTAATTTGTTTTTAGGCTTTGGGTATGTCATGGTCCTTTCCCTCTCTATACCTGCCCAGGCAACATGGCAGCAGCTATAAACCAATACCACACTTGGAAACTAACCACTAGCAAACATAAATACAAAATAGATGTGAATAGCTGCCAAAGTTCTAAAAATTATGATGTTTTGAAATTTAATACACAGGAGATTGGTAGAAACTTGGGAGTTAAAGCCAATGTCAGGCATGGTAGGACATTCCTTTAATCCCAGAACTGGAGGTAGTGGTAGGCAGTTCTGTGAGTTCAAAGACAGCCAGGATACAACTTTTTTCTCAAAAACAAACAAAAAAATAATTTCTGGCCGGGCTGTGGTGGTACACATCTTTAATCCCAGCACTTGGGAGGCAGAGGCAGGTGGATCTCTGATCTGTGTGAGTTCAAGGCCAGCCTGGTCTACAGAGTGAGTTCTAGGATAGCCAGGACTGTTTCGCAGAGAAACCCTGTCTCGAGAACACACACACACACACACACACACACACACACACACACACACACACACACACAGAAAAAAACATAAAAAAAATTCTCATAGGATTTAAACAAGCATTTGATGTTGTTTTAGTTTGATTTGAGGACAGATTCTCTAGCCCAGGCTGCCCATAACTCCCCACATAGAGCCAAGAATGCTCTTGAACTTCTTTTTGATCCCCCTATCTGCCCTTCCCCATGCTCAGACACTCCACATCCACCTGGTTTTTGCTAGAGATGGACTCCAGGGCCTCTTATATGTTATTCAGCACTGTACCCAATGAGACACATGCCAGCCGCTCAGGGCTGTGGGATCCTAACAGCATCAGAATGTCAGATACATAATCTACAATCACTCAGCGGAACTCACAAAAGACAAACTACACACAACAGACCCCAAATGGCAACTGTTAAGATCAGACACGCACAACTATGCTTCAGGAAACAGTGGTGCAGGCCGTTAGCCCCGGCACTCAGCACGCTGAAGCAGGAGTCAGTGCCCTGCTCGTCAATAATCTTTGCCACATCCTATTTCTGATGTTAGCTTTATCAAAAATGTCACCCTCATTACTCAGGTGAAGTAAACAAAAGAGCATGCTTTCCTTGAGCTATTAGCCTTCTGTTTTTTTCTTTAGTTTTCACTATAAATAACTAATGGTATATTAATTTCTACTAATTAAAAAAACAAACAGAAAATAATCATAAATTCCAAAACTCACTCCTCTGTTCAGAAACTGCACTATACTGCAAGAAAAACCAAGAGTAAACTATCATGAGTGAAACACTTGTGTTTACACGCAACAGTCCTTTGGTTAAGCTGGACAGAATGGTATGTGACTCTAATTCCAGTGCTGTCAAGGGAGAGACAGCAGTACCAGTTAGAAGCCAGCCTAGACTACACATGGAGAGGGTGTCTCCCCCTCCAAACGGATCGTGCCTGTAATTACAGCACTTAGGAGAGACAGGAATACTGCAACCAACTGTTGTCAGTCTAGGCTACATAATGAGTTCCACGACAGCTGGGCAACAAAACAAAACAGAAACAGGACCTGGGACGGTGAGATGGATCAGCAAGTGAGAGCATTTACCCTGAGTTCAATCCCCCAGAGCCACATGAGAGAGGAAGAGAAAGAAGTGCCTCTTGCGTTTCAAGTTGCTTTCTGAGCTGTGTGCACATGACCTCACACATAAATACTAATAATAAAAAAGGACAGTTTCTCCTTTCGATAACCATTTTTGTTTATATTTAATTATCTTTTTTTTTTTTTTTTTTTTTTTTTTTTTGGAAAGGAAGTTCAAGACAGAATTTCTACATGTAACAGTCCTGGAACTCGCTTTGTAGACCAGACTTGCCTTAAATTCAGCCTTCTGATGCCAGGATTAAAGAAGTGCACCACCACAGCCTGGCTTATATTTAATTATCTGAATCTCCCTAAGAAAATATAAAGAATGAGAAAAATATATACATACACTAGAAAAACCTGAGAATCAAAACACTTCTGAGCAAAAATACAAAACTGTTACAATTTTTTTAAAAGTACAGCAAGTGTAGATTTACTAAGGAAAAGTGAGGAAAACTCTTTAAGGTGGGAAGGATCCAAGGAAGGCATACCATATTATATTCTTTTACCACAAGCTCAAGATGTAGGCTAGCAGTTTTCCAAAACAGCTACCTTATTCTGACCACAGGAGGGCAGTGTCTGTCTCACAAAAAAAAAAAAAACAAACAAAAAATTCTACTGGAACTGTTCAAACTACAAAACACAATTTAAACAAACTACTCTTATGACAATATGATCAAACATGAAAAAAAAATTAGAAATCAACAGTATAGGGCTGGAGAGATGGCTCAGTGGTTAAGGGCACTGTCTGCTCTTCCAGAGGTCCTGAGTTCAACTCCCAGCACCCACATGGTGGCTCTCAACCATCTGTAACCGGAGCTGATGCCCTCTTCTGTCTGATGCCCTCTCCATCATGCAAATGGAGCACTCATATACATAAGATACATATATAAATAAATCTTTAAAAAATTAATAGTATAAAGAACTCAAGGGCACAGTTGGAGAGATGGCTCAGCTGTTAAGAGCACCGACTTACTGCTCTTCCAGAGGACTCGGGATCAATTCCCAGACGCCACACAGCCACAAACAACTGTTTGTATCCTAGTTCCAGAGGACCCAACACCCTCACACAGACATACAAGCAGGCAAAACAACAATGCACATAAAATATAAATAAATAATTTTTTAAAAAAGAGACAAAGAACTCAAGGGCAATGGACAAGGTTCCTAAAGGACTTACTAAGACTATTCCTCAGCCAGAAATAGTGGTGCAGGACTTTATTTTTTCAGCACCCAGGAGCCAGAGATGCAGAGGCAGGCACCGGATCCCTTTGAGTTCCATGCCAGCCTAGTCTACATAGCAAATTCCAAGTGGGCCAGGGCTATATAGTAAGACCCTGTCTCAAACAAAACAAAGCAAAGCAAAACAAAACAAAAAGCAGGATTTAAATTATCAGTCTCTAGTAAGTTCATTCAAGAAGTGAAAAGATGAATGAAGAGTCTGAATTTTGTGTAACGTGGATCATTTAATTTTACATTTAAAATGTTAATAACATAATAATCTCTTAATGTCTGGCATAAGAATTATTCACTATCACTTCTCGGCCTTTTGGCTAAGATCAAGTGAAGAGTTATTTACTGACCAAAAAGCCTTAAACAGGATAACTAATACTTTGTAGTCACAGAGATCAACCAGAACACAAGCAGATTAAGGTTTCGGAAGTCTGTGCTACACAAGATACACAAGATGACTATCAAACCAACTAGGTGGCTAATGGGACAGGAGGAAAAAAAAAAGTCAAATCTGAAATAAATTAAAAAAAAAAAGAAAAGTCAAATCTGAGTCAGGCGTGGTAGCACAGGATTTTAATTCCAGCACTTGGAGGTAGTGTCGTGTGGACCTCTGTGTTCGAAGATAACCTGGTCTACAGAGTTTGCTCCAGGACAGCCAGGGCTACACAGAGAAAAATCCTTATCTTGACCAAAAAAAATTTTAAAAATTAAAAAAAAAAGGGTGGGGGGGAGCCAGGCTGGAGAAATTTCAGCAGTAAAGAACAATGGATTATCTTCCAAATGATCCAGGTTCAATTCCTAGAACCAATATGAAGGTTCACAACCTCTGTAACTTCAGTTTCAAAGAATCCCACACCCTCTTCTGGCCTTAACAGCACCAAGTGTGCAGGAAAAACACTCAAACACATAAAAATAACATTTTTAGGCCGGGCGGTGGTGGAGCACGCCTTTAATCCCAGCACTCGGGAGGCAGAGGCAGGCGGATCTCTGTGAGTTCGAGGCCAGCCTGGGCTACCAAGTGAGTTCCAGGAAAGGCGCAAAGCTACACAGAGAAACCCTGCCTCGGAAAAAAAAAAAAAAACATTTTTAAAAAAGGGCCAAAATGCTTCTGCAGTTATAGTGGTCAACAATGTCTAATCTGCAAGGTTAATAGAAACATTCTGTTTTTCAACAACAAAATTGCTTTAACTAGCTGTGAGAACTCAGACTCCATTTAATCAGGAAAAGGCATCAGATTCAGCAGACTTAGCAGTGAACTGGCATCCAGGTCAACAACTAACACTGAATTCTTCCTAGAACATCAAATCAAACAGGGAATGGGAGTCAACCAACTACTTTTGCCAATGACAGAAATGAATTTCCACACCAAGACAAAAGGAGAGCCTAGCCATTCCAAATTTTGATTCCCTCATGAGAAGCGGGTACAGTTTTGACATTTGCTTCATCCTCCAAACTTCTACTACCTGATATTTGAAACCGAGGAACCAAATGAAGTCAAGATGCTACTTTCCCACCTACCAAACTCACTATATACGAACACTGTGACAGCTTAGAAACTGAACTTTACACAGGAAAGTCATCCCGCTGAAGGAGGAACAGAAGGAGAGAGAAAGGAACACAGGCACTTCAAACTGCAAACACAACTAGCTAGGAGATGGTGGTGCACGCCTTTCACCCCAGCACTCCAGAGTCAAAGGTAGGGCGATCTCTGTGAGTTCTAGGCCAGTCTGCTCTACAGAGTGAACTCCAGGACAGCCAGGGTTATACTGAGAAACCCTGTCTCAAAAAAAGAAAAGAAAGAAGAAGGAAGGGAGGGAGGGAGGGAGGGAGGGAGGGAGGAAACAGAACTAAATAGTGAGGGGACTCTTGCACAAAGAACCAAGGGGAAGGAACTCTAACAAGTTTCTAAACTCCATTATGCCGACATTCTAATATCAGTCCTCTCTACTCAAGCCATACTCTTCCTATGTCTAGTGAATTGTGCTGGATTTCACCCAAAGTTAAGAAGCACTTATTCCTTCCAAGTAGCCAGTATTATTTCTTCAAGGTCAGTGACTGTTACATAGTAATGACGCCACAAACAGACAAGGTTACTCCAGGAGGAGGAGGAGGAGGAGGAGGAGGAGGAGGAGGGGGGGGGGGAGGAGACAATTAAATTCAAGAAGGTAAGTTATACTATCAACAACACTGGCACTGAGCGGGATGATTAAAGGTTTTCTCCTTGTTTGTCCCCTCCGTATTTCCTATTCTGTACAAGTTTTTATTTTAACCTAGAGCTGTCTGCTTTATGTAATATTCCCTTTCATGGATTCTACCTTTATTGAGTCATACATGACATAAAAGTGATAAGGCTGGTACTATGTGAAGTAACATGCATGCATTCATTAACATAATCTGAAGAAAAGCCGGGAGTAAACAGGAAAACATTATCACACACAAAGTTGTCTGAGAAAAATCAATGAGAAAATACTTATTCAAAGAAAGCAATAGAAGAAAGAGCTCAGAATTGTATGCTGAGGCAGAAGGGTCTTGAATTCCAGGACAACCTGTGCTATATGGCAAGACTGTGTCAAAAGCAAGCAAAACATACCCCCTTAATATTTAGAGGGAAACTAATAAAAGGAAGAAATGTTAATAAATCAAACACAATTAGAAACACAAAAACAATTAGAATTTTATAAGAAAAATTCAGATGGAAATACATTTGTTTATAGTGTAAAGTTCTCTCATTATGCATGGTAATATTTAATCATAATTGAACATCAAAGTGCTCTTATCTTTTAAGCAAAAAAAAAAAAAAAAAGTAATATTAGCCTTGGAACAGAACTCCAAAACTCAAAACCCTGGGTGTGGTAATGTACATATACAATCTCAGCACAAGAGGCTAGAGAAGATCAAGAGTCCAAATGTTATGTGTATTGATTGGTGTTTTGCCTGTGTGTATGTCTGTGAGGGTGTTGGATCCCCTGGAACTGGAGTTTCATACGATTGTGAGCTGCCATGTAGGTGCTGGGATTGAACCCAGGTCACCCTAGGTTATATAGTGAATTTAAAGACAGCCTGTTCTAATTTCAAAAAAAAAAAAAAATAGCAACAATAAAAAGCTAAAACTATGGCCTAGCAATTTATTCCTAATAAAAAATAACTAAAAGCATATACTGAGACAAAGAACTGTGCAAACATGTTCATAAAAACCTTTTCCAGGGGCTGGAGAGATGGCTCAGCAGTTAAGAGCACTGACTGCTCTTCCAGAGGACCTGGGTTCAATTCCCAGCACCCACATGGCAGCTCACCACTGTCTGTAACTCAAGTTCTAACACACTTACACAAACATATTAAAAAATACTAAATTATGTTTTACAAAAAACCTTATTCACCATTAAAAACTATGTAACATATTTAGAAAAATGATTTGAAAACTACACAGCTGTATGTGTCTCACTGGAAACAAAGGTCGACCTTTCAGTACCCATAGAAATGGACTACCAACCTTAAAATCTATACTCAGCAAGAACACTCAACTAGGAACGGTGGCCCCTGTTGGAATAGCAGAACTCCAGAGGCTAAGGCAAGAAGAACCAGCTGGGTTAGACCCTATCCAAAACAAAACACCCTTCTGGAATGAAAGTAAAATAAAGTTATTCTCAGGAGCTGGATAAATGCCTCAGTGGTTAGAAGCACAAAATGTTCTTCTGGAGGAGGTTCCTTTTCCAGCACCCACGTCAGGCAGCCCACAAATACCTATCTATGACTCTAGCTCCAGGGGAATACAATTTAACTCGGACCTCTGCAAGCACAGGCACACACACACTTAACAATTTTACAAGACTAAGTTGTTCTTGGCCAGGCAGTGGTGGTATACACAATTAATCCCAGCACTCAGGAGGCAGAGGCAGGTGTATCTCTGGAGTTCAAAGCCAGCCTGGTCTACAGAAAGAGCTCCAGGACAGCCAGAACTACACAGCGAAACAATCTTAAAAAGCCAAAAAAAAATTTAAAAACAAAGTTTTTTTTTTTTTTTTTTTTCTGGTTTTTCGAGACAGGGTTTCTCTGTGTAGCTTTGCGCCTTTCGTGGGACTCACTTGGTAGTCCAGGCTGGCCTCGAACTCACAGAGATCCACCTGGCTCTGCCTCCCGAGTGCTGGGATTAAAGGCGTGCGCCACCACCGCCCGGCAAAAAACAAAGTTTTATTTTGTTGTTGTTTGTTTTTTTCAAGACAGAGTTTCTCTGTGTAGCTTTTGGAGCCTGTCCTGGCACTCTGTAGCCCAGGCTGGCCTTGAAATCAGAGATTCTCCTGCCTCTGCCTCCCAAGTGCTGGGATTAAAGGTGTGAGCCACCACCACGCAGCTAAAGTCACTCTTACAGAGAATATGTGCAGAAAAGGAAAAGAACAGAGCAAGCCTGTAACTACTGTCCTTATTTTGTCCTGCCTCCAACAACTGGCCATTGACTGGTATATGAGAACTTGGACTTGGAGAGAAATTTTCCTGTACAAACCATGTGATTTATGTGAACATCTGCTTTCCTTCTAGAAATTCAGAATTGTGATATATGCTGACCTGTTCTCAATAAAAAAAAAAAAAAAAAAAAAAAAAAAAACAAAACTCCCTGGCACTGTTTCGTGACAGACGTTTTACTTTTATTCCTTGTCATAATTCACTCCTGGAGGCACTAAGTTGTGATCCTACTCAGAAACCACTTGAAACCTTCCTCCAAATTTCACCTCAAGCATATTTCCATCTATCTACCCACTTCAATTTGAATGTTTTGTATGTAAATACACATTCACACATGTGTACCTGTGGGTGGATGCCAAAGGTCAACCTCAAGTACATTACCCTTAGCAGCCCTCCACTGGACTTCCTTTTTGAGACATTCTCTCACTTAGGCCTGGGGCTCATTGCTGGCCAGTGGATTCCAGGGGTCTGCCTGTCTTCCTTCCCCAGTCCTAGGATTACAAGCATACATACCATACCTGGCTTTTTACGTGGGTGCTGAGGATCCAAACTCAGGTCCTCCTGCTTGTGTACACTTGACCAAGTGAATCATCTTCCCAGCCTTGTTGTTGTTTTCTCCTTGAAACAAAGTCTCAATCCAAATCCTGCCTCCATATCCCCCAAGTTTTGAGGTCACAGGCCCATGCACCATGTCCTGCTTCTACTGCACCCAGTTGTGACTGAATTCTACGCCATAATAAATGACAGTGATTAGTCTGACTAAAAGCCCAGCCCCGTGTGTTGTCTTACAGAATTACTAAACCTGGAGGTGGTATCAGGGATCTCTCCCACAAAAAAGAAACTAGGAGTCTGTTGCTAGGAGACCATGTTCTAAAAGACAGCTAAAAGTTTTCAAGGCAGAAGAGAAATACTATCAGAATCTGAACAATAAATAATGAAAGAACAAGTCGGACTCAGTGACGTACTCCAGCAGAAGTGGAAGGATCAGAAGTTCAAGGTCATTCTTGACTCCATAGGGAATTCCAGGCCAGTGTGGGCTACATGAGACTCTATCTCAAAAAAAAATATAATATAAAAACAATATGAAGAGTTGGGAGCTGAAGAGATGGTTCAGAGGTTAAGAGCACTCACTGGCTGCTCTTCCAGAAGACTCTGGTTCAATTCCTAGCACCCACATAGCAGCTCACAACCATTTTTAACCTCAGTTCCAGGGAATTCAATGCCCTCTTCTGACCTCCAAGGGCACCAGACATGCACACAGTATACAAATATACATACAGGCAAAACATCCATACACATAAAATAATAAATTAAAAAAAATAATAAAGAGCAAATATATGGTAAGTATAATAGGCTTTCTCCTGAACTTTCAAAATTATTTTCCATGCCAGGTATGGTGGCTCACACCTTTAATCCCAGCACTTAGAAGGCAGATAGGGGATCTCTGTGAGTTCGAAGCCAGCCTGGACCACCAAGAGAATTCCAGGACAGCCAAGGCTATTACACAGAGAAACTCTGCATGGAAAAACTATATAGTCTTTTTTGTGTTTATATATATATATGTGTGTGTGTGTGTGTGTGTGTGTGTGTGTGTGTGTGTGTGTGTGTATATATATAAAAATTCATTCCATAGTTATATGCAAAATTATAATCTTTCATGGGCTTTCTAATTTGTAGTATCATAAGACAATGGCAATATATACAGGTTAGTAAGGGAACTATATGGTGATAAGTAAAACAATGATTCTAAAAGGTAGGTATACTCTCTTCTCTAGAGCAATGTGGGGTGACGACAAACACAAAATGAGACAACTTAGAAAGAAGGTGTGGTGGCTCACACCTACGATAATAGCGGAGGCCATGAGGCAAGGCTAGGAGGTGGAGGCAGAAAGATCAACAGGAATTTGAGGTCAGCCTGGACTAGCTCTCACAGTGAGAGACCCTATCTCAAAGAGCCAAAGAAGTGGAGAGTGGCCCCATGAGCCACCCCCTTCCTGGAAATCTTGGCTGTTAATGGCTGCCAGAGGAGGAGGAAGGGGCATTTTCTTCAGTGGCTACACTGGGAAGTGCCCACAATCCCGTCAATAACCCCTCCTCCATGCACCTGTAAGCAACCCAAATGAAAACTCACTGGGCCACCAAACTGTTATCAGCAAAGAAAGTACAAGGGAAAGGAGGGAAGAGGAAGGGCATCAGCAGGAGGAGGAGACAAGGCAGGATAATGGTGGATAAAATGATAAAAATTCATGGACATGGATGAAAATGTTGTAATGGAATTCATTATTATGTATAACTTAATGTGGACTAATAAAAACCATTAAAGATAAGTAAGCCAGGCATGAGGACTAAGAACTAAGATCCCAGCACTCAGGGCCAGCCTGGCCTACATAGCAAGTTCCAGGCCAGTTAAGGCTATAGTGCAAGACTCTACCTCACCAAATGAGCAAAAACGAATAATAATAAAGAAATGGTATAACTTTTGTGTGAAAGAAGCACACTAAAGCTCCTTACACTTCAGGAGACCAACAGAATTTGAGAACAAGGTCCAGCTGGAGAACTCCATGTGTAATACATGTGGGGAGAAGAAACGTAAAATGACAACCGTGTGAAGGAAGGCCAAGGGAGGAAACACCCAGCCAGGCACACTTGACTTTCCAACCTCTCTAACAAACCCCACACACGGCCCAACCACCTCAGACAGACATGCTAGCTCCTGCATAAAAAGCTACTATTCCCAGAAGAAAAACACGTCACGTCGATTTTTTTCAACCTTCCACCCTTGCAGCCTTTCTCTTCCAGTACTTCACAATACTCAAAGTTGAATTAGCAATATATCGGACATTTTTCAGTCTTCCTTCTCCTCACCTTGTGCCTCATTTTACAATGATCTGTAAATTTTCTATCCATCATCTTTAAGATTTTCACTTTTGTATGGGGACATGTGTTGTGTCTATACACGTGAATGCAGGTGTCTGTGGACTCAGGGAGTTGGATCCCCCTGAAGCGCAAGTTACAGGTGGTTGTAAATGCTAGCCATGGGTACTGGGGATCAAATATGGGTCCTCCGCAAGAGCATTCCATGTTCTTGCCCGGAGGTGTACTCAGGAGGCAGAGGCAGGCGGATCTCTGTGAGTTCAAGGCCAGCCAGGTCTACAAAGCAAGTTCCAGAACAGGCTCCAAAGCTACGCAGAGAAACCCTGTCTGGAGGGCAGGGGGAGCATTCCATGTTCTTAGCCATTGGGCCAAATTGCTCCAGTCTTTACTCACCATTTTTAAACACTGAGGCCTTGAACACTCAAATTTTATTAACTTACCACTACACAGCTTCAACAACATATTTATTCTTTTTTTTTTTTTTTTTTTTTTGGTTTTTCGAGACAGGGTTTCTCTGTGTAGCTTTGTGCCTTTCCTGGAGCTCACTTGGTAGCCCAGGCTGGCCTCGAACTCACAGAGATCCGCCTGGCTCTGCCTCCCGAGTGCTGGGATTAAAGGCGTGCGCCACCAACGCCCGGCTCAACATATTTATTCTTATTCATGACTATACATTGTATTATCAAATTTTTGTTAAAGGAATATACATTTATCTCACAATTTCTATGTGTCATGGTTCCAAGCAGATGAAGTGGCCCTCTTAGAATCAGACCACGCTGTGAAAACCAAGTGTCACTGCAGAGTATGAACTCGGCTGAGCTGTGCGGTCCTCACTCCAAGGTCCTTCCCTGTCGTCTTTGCTGGACCTCAGCTGACACTCGCTCAACTCGTAAGGCCGCTTGCCACCTGTCCTCTTTCACACAGAGACCATAGCATGGCTGCTGGGCTTCTCTTGCTTGTTTTTTTGAGACAAGGTCTCACAACACAGTCCAGTACGGCCTAAAACTTACTATCTAACCCATGTGGACTCCAAGCTCCTGGCAAATCGGCCTCAGCCTCTCCGGTGTTAACCCACACCTTCTAGGATAAAAATTATTTCTCTATTTTACCCATTGCTTTTTACATAAAGACACAAAATACACAGTAGGGAAAACTTCATAGCATGCTCATGTATTTCACTGGAGTCAAGCTGGTGGCTCACACTGACTGTTGGTTTGGAGACCAAGCTGGGATGCATGGCAAATGCCAGGCCCAGCAGGATTACAAAAAAGACCCTATCTCAAAACCAAATCAAAAGCGAAGAAGGAAGAAAGGGAGCAGAAAGTACTAACAGCGCCCACAGGAACAGTGTTATTTGAAATTGAGTATCAATAAACCAGCTACTGCATAATTCAAACATCAGTGAGTTAGACTCCAGATGGAGGCCTGAGGATGTGGCTCGTCTGGCACATTGCCTGCCTGGCATACAGGAAGCCCTGGATTTCATTCCTAGCACTGCATGAGTCCAGGTACCACATAAACCTGTCGTGGTGGTGCCCACCTGAAATCCCAGCAGCACTCAGGAGGATCAGGAGTTCAAGGTCATCCTCAAACATACAGCCAGTTCGAGGCAGCCTAATCTACATGAGATCCTATCTCAAAATCTAAATGAATAAAATCACTTAATATCCCCATTTCTCACTCCTTCCCCCTCCCCAAAAACCCTCTCCCAAGGATCTCAAGCCCAGATGCCTCAAATTCATTATGAAGCAGAGAATAACTCTGACCCCTTGATTCTCCTATCTCCACCTCTTAAGCCCATACAAGATTATACCAACAACTCAGTTCATGCCATGAAACCATGCAGTGCTGGGGATAGAACCAATTCATTCTTGTTAGGCAAGCAATCTTCGGACAGAGCTACATCGCCAGCCCACAATTTATAATCTCTTAATGGTTTGAAAAATATTTCATAGGATTCCCAAAACCTAGAAAGAAGAAAAGTTAAAGACTGATCAATTTAATTCCATTAACATTAAATATATATGTGTAGATGTGCAGGGCTAGATAGAGAGATGGCTCAGCAGTTAAGAGCACTTCCTGCTCATGCAGAGGAACCACAGTTCAGTTCCCAACACCTAGGTCAGATGGCTCACAACCACCTCTAACTCCAGTTCCAAGAGGTCCTCTGTGGGCACCTGCACACACATGATACACACTCATACAGACACACACAAATAAAAGTAAATCTTGAAGTACTTATGTATGAGGGTGCACACTTGAGTACATGCCCAGGACAGGGGCCAATAAGATGGGTCAGTGTAGGTAAATGCCTTTGCCAAATAAGCCTGACCTCAGTCTGATCTTTTCCAAAACCCTCAGGAGGAGAGAACCAACTCACAAAAGCTGTCCTCTGCGCACAAACCCCAAATGAAGGTCAGATATCATCTGACTTTCTTTTTATAATACACACCAAACACACACAAAAAATCTGTACAGAAAAGAAAAATCTCCACAAATTCATTCAAAACAAAAAACAGGAAAATAGATCTGTAATATAACAAATTACCTTTATATATAAAAACACTCAGAAATTGACATGAAGGAAATCCCAACACTAGGGAGGTAGGGAGGTAGATGTCTTTAAAAAGACAGACAGACCAGGATATAGGAACTGGAGAGAGAACACAGTGGTTAAGAATATTTTGTTCTATACGGACCAATGGAATTGAATTGAAGACCTTGACATTAATCCACGCACATATGAACACCTGATTTTTGACAAAGGAGCCAAAACTATACAATGGAAAAAAGAAAGTATCTTCAACAGATGGTGCTGGCATGACTGGTTGTCAATATGTAAAAGATTACAAAGAGATCCATATCTGTCACCATGCACAAAACTCAAGTCCAAGTGGATCAAAGACCTCAACATACATCCAGTTACACTGAACTTGATAGAAGAGAAAGTAGGAAGTACTCTTGAACGCATTGGCACAGGAGGCCACTTCCTAAATATAACACCAGTAGCACAGACACTGGGAACAACAATTAATAAATGAGATGTTTTGAAACTGAGACGCTTTTGTAGGGCAAAAGACACAGTCAATAAGACAAAACTACAGCCTACAGAATGGGAAAAGACCCTCACCAACCCCACATCTGACAGAGCACTGATCTCCAAAGTATATAAAGAACTCAAGAAACTAGACATCAAAATACTGAACAGTCCAATTAAAAAATGGGCTAAAGAGCTAAACAGAATTCTCAAAAGAAGAATCTCAAATGGCTGAAAGACATTTAAAGAAATGCTCAACATCCTTAGTGTGGGAGCCCGTTCTGGGGTTCCTCGTGGCTTTACCCAGCAGGTCCGAATAGAGGATGATCAGGACCACGGGCCTGAGTGCAGGTGTCTGAGATGGCCTGCACTTGGCTGTGCTGGGGGAGGAGGTCTTTTGCTCCACCCCTTGGCGTCTCTATAAAAACCCTGGACCAGAGACAGTCGGGGGCCCGTTGGAATAGGTTCCAGGCCCTCTCGAGGCTATCCTTTATTTTCTATCTGTTTATCTCCGCAAGATTCTCCGCTATAAATCCTTCTATCTAATATTTCCTGCTGCTCACACTCAAGAAAACTCTGGGAAGCTGTGGGGGTGGTGGGTAAACGCCCCACACCTTAGTCATCAGAGAAATGCAAATCAAAACGACTCTGAGATACCACCTCATACCTGTCAGAATGGCTATGACCAAAAACACTAATGACAGTCTATGTTGGAGAGGATGCAGAGCAAAGGAAACACTCCTCCACTGTTGGTGGGAGTGCAAACTTGTACAACCACTGTGGAAATCAGTATGGCGGTTTCTCAGAAAATTGGGAATTGATCTACCTCAATACCCAGCCATACCACTCTTGGGCATATACCCAAGGAATGCTCAATCATACCACAAAGATACATGCTCAACTATGTTCATAGCAGCACTATTCACAATAGCCAGAACCTGGAAACAACCTAGATCCCTGTAATTGAAGAATGGATTAAGAAAATGTGGTACATATACACAATGGAGTACTACTCAGCAGAGAAAAACAATGACAGCAGGAAATTTGCAGGCAAATGGATGGAACTAGGAAATATCATCCTGAGTGAGGAAACCCAGACCCAGAAGGACAACCATGGTATGTACTCACTCATAAGTGGATACTAGATATAAAGTAAAGGACAATCAGACTGCAACCCACAGAACCAGGGAGGCTACATAGCAGGGGGAACCCTAGGATGACTGTGGCTTATAAGAAGTTTTTACTCAATCACTGGGCAAGCCTCAGTGAAACATTTCACTATTAGGATAAAAATTTGTACTGTATCAAGCTGATGATAGAAAATAATAATAATAACAAACAAACAAAAAAGAATATTTTGTTCTTCCAGGACCCAAGTTTGGGCTAGGCAGCTCACTGCTCCAGCTTTGGGATATCTAACACCCTCTTCTAGACTCTGCAGGTACCTGCACCACATGGCATACACACAGAGAGACAAACACATACATATAAATAAAAACTAAAATTTTAAAGATCAGGAATAACATAGAAAAAGACTAAAGATAAAATCTGAATAGCAAAGTTTACTGGCAAAAAATACAAATATTGTATTTTTGTAAGTTGAAGAACATCTACAATCTCAGCTACTCAGGACACTGATGCAGGACCAGCCTGGGCTACACAATAAGTTCAAGTCCAGCCTGGACAACTTAGTGAGACTGTCTCAAAACTTAAAATGAGGGTCAGAGGCATGACACTATGGGTGCACATGAATGTAGCACCTGGCTAGCAAACACAAGGCCCTAAATTCAATCCCCAGTTTGAATATAACAATAAATAGTCAGCTGGGTGGTGGTGGTGGTGGTGGTGGTGGTGGTGGTGGTGGTGGTGGTGGTGGTGGTGGTGGTGGTGGTGGTGCATGCCTTTAATCCCAGGATTTAGGAGGCAGAGGCAGGCTCTGTGAATTCAAGGCCAGCCTGGTCTACAGAGTTCCAGGACAGGCTCCAAAGCTACACAGAGAAACCCTATTTAAAAAAAAAAATGTAATAATAGTCAATAAACATGGGAAATTACTTTAATTCTGTATTATCCAATAATAGCCATATACCGATATTTTTGTTTGTTTGGTTTTGTTTTGTTTTGGAGACAGGGTTTCTCTGTGTAGCTTTGGAGCCTGTCCTGGAACTCACTCTGTAGCCCAGGCTGGCCTTGAACTCTGGAGATCCGCCTACCTCTGCCTCTGCCTTTCGAGTGCTGGGATTAAAGGCATGTGCCACCACCGCCTGGCCCACATACTGATTTTTAGCAGTAATTAAGATTAAATAAAATGTTAAATGCAGTTTGTAATCACAGTGGCCATTTTAGGTGTTCAAAGGCCATGGAATATTTTTAGCACACGACAACACAGATACCATTATAATTCTGACATAAGTGTATCCCCAAAAGGCTCAAGTGTTGAAGACTTGGCTCCTAATGAGTCAGTGTTCAGGTGGGGGGATTCAAGGAAGTGAATGGATCATGAAGGCATGGTTTCATCAAAGGGCAAATTCACTGATGGATCTGCAATCTGATAGATTTATTATGCAGCGGAAATGTTAAAGAGGTAGGGCCTGGTTACAGAGTTTCTCTATGTAGCCTTGGCTGTCCTAGAACTCTCTCTGTAGACCAGGCTGGCCTCTAGCTCACAGAGATCCACCTGCCTCTGCCTCCCATCACCCGGCAAGGTCGGGCCTAGTTTTAAAAAGTATGTCGTAAGCCGGGAGTGGTGGTACATTCCTTTAACCCCAGCACTAGAAGGCAGAGAAAGACAGATCTCGGAGCTCAAGTTCAAGACCAGTCTAGTCTACAGAGCAAGTTCCAGGACAGCCAGTGGTATGTAGAGAGACCCTGTCTCAGATAGATAGGGTGGGTGGGTGGATGGGTGGGTAGGTCCAATAAAGTAGGTCCTTGGGCATAGGGCACATGCACTACGTTGTCCCAGTTTGTCTCTGTGTCTGTGCACTGGCTTGCTAGCACTTGCACACTCTTTCCAACCCTGCCATCATGAGACTTTGTCTCAAAAAAAGGAAGGTGGCAGCAATTTAGTTATTACCATGAGAAGATATCCATGATATTCATAAAGAAATTATAGAACTTTATGTAATATACACCCTCCACCTGCTTGTATGTTTAGCAAAATGTCAATCTTAGCTAACTTGAGTAGCATTTTTTAAAACATTTATTTTATTTTATATGTATGAGTGTTTTGCCTGCATGTATGTGTGTCTGGTGTCCAGGGTCAGCAGAAAGCATTGGACCCCCTAGAACTGGAGTTATATAGATGGTTGTGAGCCACCATGTGGGTGCTGGGAACTGAACCTCGGTCCTCTGCAAGAGAAACAAGTGCTCTTACACTGAGTCATCTCTCCAGCTCCAAACTGAGCATCTCTAGTATTTTAGTATGCACACTTTTCAGTAAACTAGACTCATCTGAAATTACTTACTTACTTCTGTTTTTTTATTTAAATAAAGAGTTTATATAAATTTTATAGCATTGTTTTTTTCTTTTATTTCTGAGGGAGTTTCATGTAGCCTAGGCCATCCTCAAACTTTACATAGTTGAACCTGGCCTTGAATTTCTGATCCTGCTGAGAGTTTGGGTTATAGACATGAGGCACCATGGGGGCTTCTATATTTGATTTAAAGGGTGTAATTAATACTCTTTAAGTCATATTTTAAAAGTTTTTAAGTTTAGTATATTCAGTAACCTGGAACAAAGCACAACCATCTGTAACTGCAGTTCCAGAGGACCAGACACCCTCTTCTAATCCCAGGTGTGCATGTGGTGCACAGACATGCAGACAGGATATACATACACATGAAATAAATTTACAAAATTTTGAATTCAGGTGTGCATGGTGGCCCCATACAAATAATACTAGTACTTGGAAAGTGGAGATGGGGGAGGCCTGGGCAAGCTGGCCAGATACACATGTAGACCAACTGGCAAGCTTCCAGTTTAGTGGGAGACCATGTCTCAGTAAATAAAGGGGAGAGCAACTGAGAAAAGCAACTGACAGTAGCATCCTCTGGCCTCCACATGCACATCTAGATACACACAGACAGACATCCCTCCCCCAAAACGGCAGCAGAAAAGTAAAATAATTTTTTTTTTAAATGGGGAGGAGATACTCTGTAAAGGTGCATTCGGGTACAAGTGCTCTTAAACACTGAGCCATTTCCCCAGCCTACTATTTCTCTGTGTTGTTTTGGAGCCTTTCCTGGAACTCGTTTTGTAGCCCAGGCTGGCCTCGAACTCACAGAGATCCGCCTGGCTCTGCCTCCCGAGTGCTGGGATTAAAGGCGTGCGCCAATACCACCCTGGCGTCTAATCTCGGTCTTTTAAACACTATTTTTCATATAGATATCTGGGGCACAAAATAAGTAAATGTTCTAATTTATTATTTCAGAAAATAAAACAGATGCAAAATTATTCTTCCTGGTTGTCACAATTTCCCAATCATTAAACTATTTAACCCAAAAGATAATTCACAAGGTACTGTACAGATTGAATCAGACATGGTAGTATGTGCTTATGATCCCAACCCTGGAGAGGCTGAGGTAAGAGATCACCTCAAGTTTAAGGCCAGCCTGGATTATACAGTGGGCTCTTAATTAGGCAGAGCTACAAAGAGTCCATCTCAAAAACCAAACAAATGCCCGGTGGCGGCAGCGGCGGCAGCAGCACATGCCTTTATTCCCAGCACTCGGGAGGCAGAGCCAGGCGGGGATCTCTGTGAGTTTGAGGTCAGCCTGGTCTACAGAGTGAGTTCCAGGAAAGGCACAAAGCTACACAGAGAAACCCTGTCTCGAAAAACCAAAAAAAAAAAAAAAAAAAAAAAAAAAAAAAAAAAAGGTTAACAAAAAGATATAAAGATTGCTGAGATTCCCGAAATCTTACTGCTTCCAATGCTAAGGCCTGCCTGGGCTACAAAGTGAAACCTGATCTCAAAAAACTAAAGCCTAATAAGTAAGTAAAATTAATTCACCTAACTAATTTTGGGATTTGCATACTTTTAACTAAAATAGCATCTTCTCTTTCATTAACAGGAAGCAGTCAATGAGGTGTCCCTGAAGTAGAAAGTAAAACTTCTGTGGAAGAGAAACTCCTCACCACCAAAATATTATTTCTAGAGATGTTTGTTAGGGGAAACTACCAATACTGTCACAAAGACAAATTCTAAGTGGGCGGGAAGAGCACCTGCCTAGTATGCATGATGCCCAGGTTCTATCCTGAGCATCCCATAAAAGTGGGCAAGGTGGTGCCTGCCTATAAACCCAGCACACAAGGAGCAGAGGCAGGAGGATTGCTGCAAATCGGAGACAACCATTAATGTGAGATTCTAGCCCAAAGTAAGCTAATAAATGTATATAGGGGAAGCATTCAACAACAACGACAAAAATGCAGATTGAATAAACCATATAATTCAGATTTGGGGAAACAAGACTAGGCAGGAGTAAAGGAGTGAACTGAGTTCTTTTTTTCTTCTTCATACTTTCCAATTTTCTCCATGATGAACATTACTTTTGAGTTCTGAAAGTCTCATTTAAAAACAGAAACCAGGATCCGGGCAATGTGGTGCAATCCCAGCACTTGGGAGGCAGACTCAGGGAATCTCTGAGTTCAAGGCCAGCCTGGTCTGTCTGCTAAAGGAAACAGTTATTTACAGTGATCTACAGTGTTATACGGTGGGCTCAAGGACTGCCAGGACTAGACAGAGAAACCCTGTCTCTGAAAACCAGAAAATAGATTAATAACTAAACCAAGACCAGCGAAGTTGCTCAGTGAGTAAAAGTGCTGGGCAGCAAGACTGAGAACCTGCAAACTCCCACAAGTTGTCCTCTCACTTCTGCATGTGCTCCATGGCCATCTGCACATGCCCCGCCCCTAAGACAGACAGACAGACAGACACACACACACACACACACACACACACACACACACACACACACACACTTGTTTAAAGGAGAAAATAACACCTTATAACCTGTAAGGCTTCACTTACTAAGACCCAACTTGTTGTCCATTTATAAAAGAGGTTGAAATGCTACTAATGTTTAATGTCCTGTTATTTTTTTTACACTTGCAATGATGGAATTTCAATTTCTCCTTAAAGTAACGTTTCTTCGTAAATACACGTTTTTAACTTTTTTTTTCAAAACAAGACTTCACACTAACACTCATTCTGAAATGATTTCTAAATTCCGTATAACAAAATTGTGGGCGGGGGCGGGGTGTGTGTGCCCACTAAACACAATTTCGTCGGTCCACCTTCACTTTGGCTAAAGAAAAGTGGAGGCCCGGTAAACTACACGTCCCACCCATGCATTGCTGCCTTATTCAGAGTAGGTCTCTACGGAAACAGAAAACAAAAAAAAAAAAATTCTCCAAGTCCCACCTGTTACTTCGTTTCTAAACACCTCCTGCACTTTCAGCTCGGACGGCAAACACAAAAGCCTCGTGACCTGCCGTTGGCTCCCAGAGCCCGGGGCTGGATGCACGCACAGGGCAACCGCCAAGACGGTAAGGAGCGGGGGGGGGGGGGGGGGGGGGGGGGGGGGGGCGGGCGGGGGCTCCTAGCGGGGGGGGGCGGGGGCTCCTTACCGTCTTGGCGGTTGCCCTGTGCGTGCATCCAGCCCCGGGCTCTGGGAGCCACGAGGCTTTTGTGTTTGCCTTCCGAGCTGAAAGTGCAGGAGGTGTTTAGAAACTAAGTAACAGGTGGGACTTGGAGAATTTTTTTGTTTTGTTTTCTGTTTCCGTAGAGACCTACTCTGAATAAGGCAGCAATGCATGGGTGGGACGTGTAGTTTACCGGGCCTCCACTTTTCTTTAGCCAAAGTGAAGGTGGACCGACGAAATTGTGTTTAGTGGGCACACACACCCCGCCCCCGCCCACAATTTTGTTATACGGAATTTAGAAATCATTTCAGAATGAGTGTTAGTGTGAAGTCTTGTTTTGAAAAAAAAAGTTAAAAACGTGTATTTACGAAGAAACGTTACTTTAAGGAGAAATTGAAATTCCATCATTGCAAGTGTAAAAAAAATAACAGGACATTAAACATTAGTAGCATTTCAACCTCTTTTATAAATGGACAACAAGTTGGGTCTTAGTAAGTGAAGCCTTACAGGTTATAAGGTGTTATTTTCTCCTTTAAACAAGTGTGTGTGTGTGTGTGTGTGTGTGTGTGTGTGTGTGTGTGTCTGTCTGTCTGTCTGTCTTAGGGGCGGGGCATGTGCAGATGGCCATGGAGCACATGCAGAAGTGAGAGGACAACTTGTGGGAGTTTGCAGGTTCTCAGTCTTGCTGCCCAGCACTTTTACTCACTGAGCAACTTCGCTGGTCTTGGTTTAGTTATTAATCTATTTTCTGGTTTTCAGAGACAGGGTTTCTCTGTCTAGTCCTGGCAGTCCTTGAGCCCACCGTATAACACTGTAGATCACTGTAAATAACTGTTTCCTTTAGCAGACAGACCAGGCTGGCCTTGAACTCAGAGATTCCCTGAGTCTGCCTCCCAAGTGCTGGGATTGCACCACATTGCCCGGATCCTGGTTTCTGTTTTTAAATGAGACTTTCAGAACTCAAAAGTAATGTTCATCATGGAGAAAATTGGAAAGTATGAAGAAGAAAAAAAGAACTCAGTTCACTCCTTTACTACTGCCTAGTCTTGTTTCCCCAAATCTGAATTATATGGTTTATTCAATCTGCATTTTTGTCGTTGTTGTTGAATGCTTCCCCTATATACATTTATTAGCTTACTTTGGGCTAGAATCTCACATTAATGGTTGTCTCCGATTTGCAGCAATCCTCCTGCCTCTGCTCCTTGTGTGCTGGGTTTATAGGCAGGCACCACCTTGCCCACTTTTATGGGATGCTCAGGATAGAACCTGGGCATCATGCATACTAGGCAGGTGCTCTTCCCGCCCACTTAGAATTTGTCTTTGTGACAGTATTGGTAGTTTCCCCTAACAAACATCTCTAGAAATAATATTTTGGTGGTGAGGAGTTTCTCTTCCACAGAAGTTTTACTTTCTACTTCAGGGACACCTCATTGACTGCTTCCTGTTAATGAAAGAGAAGATGCTATTTTAGTTAAAAGTATGCAAATCCCAAAATTAGTTAGGTGAATTAATTTTACTTACTTATTAGGCTTTAGTTTTTTGAGATCAGGTTTCACTTTGTAGCCCAGGCAGGCCTTAGCATTGGAAGCAGTAAGATTTCGGGAATCTCAGCAATCTTTATATCTTTTTGTTAACCTTTTTTTTTTTTTTTTTTTTTTTTTTTTTTTTTTTTGGTTTTTCGAGACAGGGTTTCTCTGTGTAGCTTTGTGCCTTTCCTGGAACTCACTCTGTAGACCAGGCTGACCTCAAACTCACAGAGATCCCCGCCTGGCTCTGCCTCCCGAGTGCTGGGAATAAAGGCATGTGCTGCTGCCGCCGCTGCCGCCACCGGGCATTTGTTTGGTTTTTGAGATGGACTCTTTGTAGCTCTGCCTAATTAAGAGCCCACTGTATAATCCAGGCTGGCCTTAAACTTGAGGTGATCTCTTACCTCAGCCTCTCCAGGGTTGGGATCATAAGCACATACTACCATGTCTGATTCAATCTGTACAGTACCTTGTGAATTATCTTTTGGGTTAAATAGTTTAATGATTGGGAAATTGTGACAACCAGGAAGAATAATTTTGCATCTGTTTTATTTTCTGAAATAATAAATTAGAACATTTACTTATTTTGTGCCCCAGATATCTATATGAAAAATAGTGTTTAAAAGACCGAGATTAGACGCCAGGGTGGTATTGGCGCACGCCTTTAATCCCAGCACTCGGGAGGCAGAGCCAGGCGGATCTCTGTGAGTTCGAGGCCAGCCTGGGCTACAAAACGAGTTCCAGGAAAGGCTCCAAAACAACACAGAGAAATAGTAGGCTGGGGAAATGGCTCAGTGTTTAAGAGCACTTGTACCCGAATGCACCTTTACAGAGTATCTCCTCCCCATTTAAAAAAAAAATTATTTTACTTTTCTGCTGCCGTTTTGGGGGAGGGATGTCTGTCTGTGTGTATCTAGATGTGCATGTGGAGGCCAGAGGATGCTACTGTCAGTTGCTTTTCTCAGTTGCTCTCCCCTTTATTTACTGAGACATGGTCTCCCACTAAACTGGAAGCTTGCCAGTTGGTCTACATGTGTATCTGGCCAGCTTGCCCAGGCCTCCCCCATCTCCACTTTCCAAGTACTAGTATTATTTGTATGGGGCCACCATGCACACCTGAATTCAAAATTTTGTAAATTTATTTCATGTGTATGTATATCCTGTCTGCATGTCTGTGCACCACATGCACACCTGGGATTAGAAGAGGGTGTCTGGTCCTCTGGAACTGCAGTTACAGATGGTTGTGCTTTGTTCCAGGTTACTGAATATACTAAACTTAAAAACTTTTAAAATATGACTTAAAGAGTATTAATTACACCCTTTAAATCAAATATAGAAGCCCCCATGGTGCCTCATGTCTATAACCCAAACTCTCAGCAGGATCAGAAATTCAAGGCCAGGTTCAACTATGTAAAGTTTGAGGATGGCCTAGGCTACATGAAACTCCCTCAGAAATAAAAGAAAAAAACAATGCTATAAAATTTATATAAACTCTTTATTTAAATAAAAAAACAGAAGTAAGTAAGTAATTTCAGATGAGTCTAGTTTACTGAAAAGTGTGCATACTAAAATACTAGAGATGCTCAGTTTGGAGCTGGAGAGATGACTCAGTGTAAGAGCACTTGTTTCTCTTGCAGAGGACCGAGGTTCAGTTCCCAGCACCCACATGGTGGCTCACAACCATCTATATAACTCCAGTTCTAGGGGGTCCAATGCTTTCTGCTGACCCTGGACACCAGACACACATACATGCAGGCAAAACACTCATACATATAAAATAAAATAAATGTTTTAAAAAATGCTACTCAAGTTAGCTAAGATTGACATTTTGCTAAACATACAAGCAGGTGGAGGGTGTATATTACATAAAGTTCTATAATTTCTTTATGAATATCATGGATATCTTCTCATGGTAATAACTAAATTGCTGCCACCTTCCTTTTTTTGAGACAAAGTCTCATGATGGCAGGGTTGGAAAGAGTGTGCAAGTGCTAGCAAGCCAGTGCACAGACACAGAGACAAACTGGGACAACGTAGTGCATGTGCCCTATGCCCAAGGACCTACTTTATTGGACCTACCCACCCATCCACCCACCCACCCTATCTATCTGAGACAGGGTCTCTCTACATACCACTGGCTGTCCTGGAACTTGCTCTGTAGACTAGACTGGTCTTGAACTTGAGCTCCGAGATCTGTCTTTCTCTGCCTTCTAGTGCTGGGGTTAAAGGAATGTACCACCACTCCCGGCTTACGACATACTTTTTAAAACTAGGCCCGACCTTGCCGGGTGATGGGAGGCAGAGGCAGGTGGATCTCTGTGAGCTAGAGGCCAGCCTGGTCTACAGAGAGAGTTCTAGGACAGCCAAGGCTACATAGAGAAACTCTGTAACCAGGCCCTACCTCTTTAACATTTCCGCTGCATAATAAATCTATCAGATTGCAGATCCATCAGTGAATTTGCCCTTTGATGAAACCATGCCTTCATGATCCATTCACTTCCTTGAATCCCCCCACCTGAACACTGACTCATTAGGAGCCAAGTCTTCAACACTTGAGCCTTTTGGGGATACACTTATGTCAGAATTATAATGGTATCTGTGTTGTCGTGTGCTAAAAATATTCCATGGCCTTTGAACACCTAAAATGGCCACTGTGATTACAAACTGCATTTAACATTTTATTTAATCTTAATTACTGCTAAAAATCAGTATGTGGGCCAGGCGGTGGTGGCACATGCCTTTAATCCCAGCACTCGAAAGGCAGAGGCAGAGGTAGGCGGATCTCCAGAGTTCAAGGCCAGCCTGGGCTACAGAGTGAGTTCCAGGACAGGCTCCAAAGCTACACAGAGAAACCCTGTCTCCAAAACAAAACAAAACCAAACAAACAAAAATATCGGTATATGGCTATTATTGGATAATACAGAATTAAAGTAATTTCCCATGTTTATTGACTATTATTACATTTTTTTTTTTAAATAGGGTTTCTCTGTGTAGCTTTGGAGCCTGTCCTGGAACTCTGTAGACCAGGCTGGCCTTGAATTCACAGAGCCTGCCTCTGCCTCCTAAATCCTGGGATTAAAGGCATGCACCACCACCACCACCACCACCACCACCACCACCACCACCACCACCACCACCACCACCACCACCACCACCCAGCTGACTATTTATTGTTATATTCAAACTGGGGATTGAATTTAGGGCCTTGTGTTTGCTAGCCAGGTGCTACATTCATGTGCACCCATAGTGTCATGCCTCTGACCCTCATTTTAAGTTTTGAGACAGTCTCACTAAGTTGTCCAGGCTGGACTTGAACTTATTGTGTAGCCCAGGCTGGTCCTGCATCAGTGTCCTGAGTAGCTGAGATTGTAGATGTTCTTCAACTTACAAAAATACAATATTTGTATTTTTTGCCAGTAAACTTTGCTATTCAGATTTTATCTTTAGTCTTTTTCTATGTTATTCCTGATCTTTAAAATTTTAGTTTTTATTTATATGTATGTGTTTGTCTCTCTGTGTGTATGCCATGTGGTGCAGGTACCTGCAGAGTCTAGAAGAGGGTGTTAGATATCCCAAAGCTGGAGCAGTGAGCTGCCTAGCCCAAACTTGGGTCCTGGAAGAACAAAATATTCTTTTTTGTTTGTTTGTTATTATTATTATTTTCTATCATCAGCTTGATACAGTACAAATTTTTATCCTAATAGTGAAATGTTTCACTGAGGCTTGCCCAGTGATTGAGTAAAAACTTCTTATAAGCCACAGTCATCCTAGGGTTCCCCCTGCTATGTAGCCTCCCTGGTTCTGTGGGTTGCAGTCTGATTGTCCTTTACTTTATATCTAGTATCCACTTATGAGTGAGTACATACCATGGTTGTCCTTCTGGGTCTGGGTTTCCTCACTCAGGATGATATTTCCTAGTTCCATCCATTTGCCTGCAAATTTCCTGCTGTCATTGTTTTTCTCTGCTGAGTAGTACTCCATTGTGTATATGTACCACATTTTCTTAATCCATTCTTCAATTACAGGGATCTAGGTTGTTTCCAGGTTCTGGCTATTGTGAATAGTGCTGCTATGAACATAGTTGAGCATGTATCTTTGTGGTATGATTGAGCATTCCTTGGGTATATGCCCAAGAGTGGTATGGCTGGGTATTGAGGTAGATCAATTCCCAATTTTCTGAGAAACCGCCATACTGATTTCCACAGTGGTTGTACAAGTTTGCACTCCCACCAACAGTGGAGGAGTGTTTCCTTTGCTCTGCATCCTCTCCAACATAGACTGTCATTAGTGTTTTTGGTCATAGCCATTCTGACAGGTATGAGGTGGTATCTCAGAGTCGTTTTGATTTGCATTTCTCT
Source organism: Peromyscus maniculatus bairdii (assembly GCF_049852395.1). Taxonomy (NCBI): domain Eukaryota; kingdom Metazoa; phylum Chordata; class Mammalia; order Rodentia; family Cricetidae; genus Peromyscus; species Peromyscus maniculatus. Next base: position 43,714,051 of record NC_134873.1, on the reverse strand, counting down.
GATGACTAAGGTGTGGGGCGTTTACCCACCACCCCCACAGCTTCCCAGAGTTTTCTTGAGTGTGAGCAGCAGGAAATATTAGATAGAAGGATTTATAGCGGAGAATCTTGCGGAGATAAACAGATAGAAAATAAAGGATAGCCTCGAGAGGGCCTGGAACCTATTCCAACGGGCCCCCGACTGTCTCTGGTCCAGGGTTTTTATAGAGATGCCAAGGGGTGGAGCAAAAGACCTCCTCCCCCAGCACAGCCAAGTGCAGGCCATCTCAGACACCTGCACTCAGGCCCGTGGTCCTGATCATCCTCTATTCGGACCTGCTGGGTAAAGCCACGAGGAACCCCAGAACGGGCTCCCACACTAAGGATGTTGAGCATTTCTTTAAATGTCTTTCAGCCATTTGAGATTCTTCTTTTGAGAATTCTGTTTAGCTCTTTAGCCCATTTTTTAATTGGACTGTTCAGTATTTTGATGTCTAGTTTCTTGAGTTCTTTATATACTTTGGAGATCAGTGCTCTGTCAGATGTGGGGTTGGTGAGGGTCTTTTCCCATTCTGTAGGCTGTAGTTTTGTCTTATTGACTGTGTCTTTTGCCCTACAAAAGCGTCTCAGTTTCAAAACATCTCATTTATTAATTGTTGTTCCCAGTGTCTGTGCTACTGGTGTTATATTTAGGAAGTGGCCTCCTGTGCCAATGCGTTCAAGAGTACTTCCTACTTTCTCTTCTATCAAGTTCAGTGTAACTGGATGTATGTTGAGGTCTTTGATCCACTTGGACTTGAGTTTTGTGCATGGTGACAGATATGGATCTCTTTGTAATCTTTTACATATTGACAACCAGTCATGCCAGCACCATCTGTTGAAGATACTTTCTTTTTTCCATTGTATAGTTTTGGCTCCTTTGTCAAAAATCAGGTGTTCATATGTGCGTGGATTAATGTCAAGGTCTTCAATTCAATTCCATTGGTCCGTATAGAACAAAATATTCTTAACCACTGTGTTCTCTCTCCAGTTCCTATATCCTGGTCTGTCTGTCTTTTTAAAGACATCTACCTCCCTACCTCCCTAGTGTTGGGATTTCCTTCATGTCAATTTCTGAGTGTTTTTATATATAAAGGTAATTTGTTATATTACAGATCTATTTTCCTGTTTTTTGTTTTGAATGAATTTGTGGAGATTTTTCTTTTCTGTACAGATTTTTTGTGTGTGTTTGGTGTGTATTATAAAAAGAAAGTCAGATGATATCTGACCTTCATTTGGGGTTTGTGCGCAGAGGACAGCTTTTGTGAGTTGGTTCTCTCCTCCTGAGGGTTTTGGAAAAGATCAGACTGAGGTCAGGCTTATTTGGCAAAGGCATTTACCTACACTGACCCATCTTATTGGCCCCTGTCCTGGGCATGTACTCAAGTGTGCACCCTCATACATAAGTACTTCAAGATTTACTTTTATTTGTGTGTGTCTGTATGAGTGTGTATCATGTGTGTGCAGGTGCCCACAGAGGACCTCTTGGAACTGGAGTTAGAGGTGGTTGTGAGCCATCTGACCTAGGTGTTGGGAACTGAACTGTGGTTCCTCTGCATGAGCAGGAAGTGCTCTTAACTGCTGAGCCATCTCTCTATCTAGCCCTGCACATCTACACATATATATTTAATGTTAATGGAATTAAATTGATCAGTCTTTAACTTTTCTTCTTTCTAGGTTTTGGGAATCCTATGAAATATTTTTCAAACCATTAAGAGATTATAAATTGTGGGCTGGCGATGTAGCTCTGTCCGAAGATTGCTTGCCTAACAAGAATGAATTGGTTCTATCCCCAGCACTGCATGGTTTCATGGCATGAACTGAGTTGTTGGTATAATCTTGTATGGGCTTAAGAGGTGGAGATAGGAGAATCAAGGGGTCAGAGTTATTCTCTGCTTCATAATGAATTTGAGGCATCTGGGCTTGAGATCCTTGGGAGAGGGTTTTTGGGGAGGGGGAAGGAGTGAGAAATGGGGATATTAAGTGATTTTATTCATTTAGATTTTGAGATAGGATCTCATGTAGATTAGGCTGCCTCGAACTGGCTGTATGTTTGAGGATGACCTTGAACTCCTGATCCTCCTGAGTGCTGCTGGGATTTCAGGTGGGCACCACCACGACAGGTTTATGTGGTACCTGGACTCATGCAGTGCTAGGAATGAAATCCAGGGCTTCCTGTATGCCAGGCAGGCAATGTGCCAGACGAGCCACATCCTCAGGCCTCCATCTGGAGTCTAACTCACTGATGTTTGAATTATGCAGTAGCTGGTTTATTGATACTCAATTTCAAATAACACTGTTCCTGTGGGCGCTGTTAGTACTTTCTGCTCCCTTTCTTCCTTCTTCGCTTTTGATTTGGTTTTGAGATAGGGTCTTTTTTGTAATCCTGCTGGGCCTGGCATTTGCCATGCATCCCAGCTTGGTCTCCAAACCAACAGTCAGTGTGAGCCACCAGCTTGACTCCAGTGAAATACATGAGCATGCTATGAAGTTTTCCCTACTGTGTATTTTGTGTCTTTATGTAAAAAGCAATGGGTAAAATAGAGAAATAATTTTTATCCTAGAAGGTGTGGGTTAACACCGGAGAGGCTGAGGCCGATTTGCCAGGAGCTTGGAGTCCACATGGGTTAGATAGTAAGTTTTAGGCCGTACTGGACTGTGTTGTGAGACCTTGTCTCAAAAAAACAAGCAAGAGAAGCCCAGCAGCCATGCTATGGTCTCTGTGTGAAAGAGGACAGGTGGCAAGCGGCCTTACGAGTTGAGCGAGTGTCAGCTGAGGTCCAGCAAAGACGACAGGGAAGGACCTTGGAGTGAGGACCGCACAGCTCAGCCGAGTTCATACTCTGCAGTGACACTTGGTTTTCACAGCGTGGTCTGATTCTAAGAGGGCCACTTCATCTGCTTGGAACCATAACACATAGAAATTGTGAGATAAATGTATATTCCTTTAACAAAAATTTGATAATACAATGTATAGTCATGAATAAGAATAAATATGTTGAGCCGGGCGTTGGTGGCGCACGCCTTTAATCCCAGCACTCGGGAGGCAGAGCCAGGCGGATCTCTGTGAGTTCGAGGCCAGCCTGGGCTACCAAGTGAGCTCCAGGAAAGGCACAAAGCTACACAGAGAAACCCTGTCTCGAAAAACCAAAAAAAAAAAAAAAAAAAAAAGAATAAATATGTTGTTGAAGCTGTGTAGTGGTAAGTTAATAAAATTTGAGTGTTCAAGGCCTCAGTGTTTAAAAATGGTGAGTAAAGACTGGAGCAATTTGGCCCAATGGCTAAGAACATGGAATGCTCCCCCTGCCCTCCAGACAGGGTTTCTCTGCGTAGCTTTGGAGCCTGTTCTGGAACTTGCTTTGTAGACCTGGCTGGCCTTGAACTCACAGAGATCCGCCTGCCTCTGCCTCCTGAGTACACCTCCGGGCAAGAACATGGAATGCTCTTGCGGAGGACCCATATTTGATCCCCAGTACCCATGGCTAGCATTTACAACCACCTGTAACTTGCGCTTCAGGGGGATCCAACTCCCTGAGTCCACAGACACCTGCATTCACGTGTATAGACACAACACATGTCCCCATACAAAAGTGAAAATCTTAAAGATGATGGATAGAAAATTTACAGATCATTGTAAAATGAGGCACAAGGTGAGGAGAAGGAAGACTGAAAAATGTCCGATATATTGCTAATTCAACTTTGAGTATTGTGAAGTACTGGAAGAGAAAGGCTGCAAGGGTGGAAGGTTGAAAAAAATCGACGTGACGTGTTTTTCTTCTGGGAATAGTAGCTTTTTATGCAGGAGCTAGCATGTCTGTCTGAGGTGGTTGGGCCGTGTGTGGGGTTTGTTAGAGAGGTTGGAAAGTCAAGTGTGCCTGGCTGGGTGTTTCCTCCCTTGGCCTTCCTTCACACGGTTGTCATTTTACGTTTCTTCTCCCCACATGTATTACACATGGAGTTCTCCAGCTGGACCTTGTTCTCAAATTCTGTTGGTCTCCTGAAGTGTAAGGAGCTTTAGTGTGCTTCTTTCACACAAAAGTTATACCATTTCTTTATTATTATTCGTTTTTGCTCATTTGGTGAGGTAGAGTCTTGCACTATAGCCTTAACTGGCCTGGAACTTGCTATGTAGGCCAGGCTGGCCCTGAGTGCTGGGATCTTAGTTCTTAGTCCTCATGCCTGGCTTACTTATCTTTAATGGTTTTTATTAGTCCACATTAAGTTATACATAATAATGAATTCCATTACAACATTTTCATCCATGTCCATGAATTTTTATCATTTTATCCACCATTATCCTGCCTTGTCTCCTCCTCCTGCTGATGCCCTTCCTCTTCCCTCCTTTCCCTTGTACTTTCTTTGCTGATAACAGTTTGGTGGCCCAGTGAGTTTTCATTTGGGTTGCTTACAGGTGCATGGAGGAGGGGTTATTGACGGGATTGTGGGCACTTCCCAGTGTAGCCACTGAAGAAAATGCCCCTTCCTCCTCCTCTGGCAGCCATTAACAGCCAAGATTTCCAGGAAGGGGGTGGCTCATGGGGCCACTCTCCACTTCTTTGGCTCTTTGAGATAGGGTCTCTCACTGTGAGAGCTAGTCCAGGCTGACCTCAAATTCCTGTTGATCTTTCTGCCTCCACCTCCTAGCCTTGCCTCATGGCCTCCGCTATTATCGTAGGTGTGAGCCACCACACCTTCTTTCTAAGTTGTCTCATTTTGTGTTTGTCGTCACCCCACATTGCTCTAGAGAAGAGAGTATACCTACCTTTTAGAATCATTGTTTTACTTATCACCATATAGTTCCCTTACTAACCTGTATATATTGCCATTGTCTTATGATACTACAAATTAGAAAGCCCATGAAAGATTATAATTTTGCATATAACTATGGAATGAATTTTTATATATATATACACACACACACACACACACACACACACACACACACACACACACACATATATATATATAAACACAAAAAAGACTATATAGTTTTTCCATGCAGAGTTTCTCTGTGTAATAGCCTTGGCTGTCCTGGAATTCTCTTGGTGGTCCAGGCTGGCTTCGAACTCACAGAGATCCCCTATCTGCCTTCTAAGTGCTGGGATTAAAGGTGTGAGCCACCATACCTGGCATGGAAAATAATTTTGAAAGTTCAGGAGAAAGCCTATTATACTTACCATATATTTGCTCTTTATTATTTTTTTTAATTTATTATTTTATGTGTATGGATGTTTTGCCTGTATGTATATTTGTATACTGTGTGCATGTCTGGTGCCCTTGGAGGTCAGAAGAGGGCATTGAATTCCCTGGAACTGAGGTTAAAAATGGTTGTGAGCTGCTATGTGGGTGCTAGGAATTGAACCAGAGTCTTCTGGAAGAGCAGCCAGTGAGTGCTCTTAACCTCTGAACCATCTCTTCAGCTCCCAACTCTTCATATTGTTTTTATATTATATTTTTTTTGAGATAGAGTCTCATGTAGCCCACACTGGCCTGGAATTCCCTATGGAGTCAAGAATGACCTTGAACTTCTGATCCTTCCACTTCTGCTGGAGTACGTCACTGAGTCCGACTTGTTCTTTCATTATTTATTGTTCAGATTCTGATAGTATTTCTCTTCTGCCTTGAAAACTTTTAGCTGTCTTTTAGAACATGGTCTCCTAGCAACAGACTCCTAGTTTCTTTTTTGTGGGAGAGATCCCTGATACCACCTCCAGGTTTAGTAATTCTGTAAGACAACACACGGGGCTGGGCTTTTAGTCAGACTAATCACTGTCATTTATTATGGCGTAGAATTCAGTCACAACTGGGTGCAGTAGAAGCAGGACATGGTGCATGGGCCTGTGACCTCAAAACTTGGGGGATATGGAGGCAGGATTTGGATTGAGACTTTGTTTCAAGGAGAAAACAACAACAAGGCTGGGAAGATGATTCACTTGGTCAAGTGTACACAAGCAGGAGGACCTGAGTTTGGATCCTCAGCACCCACGTAAAAAGCCAGGTATGGTATGTATGCTTGTAATCCTAGGACTGGGGAAGGAAGACAGGCAGACCCCTGGAATCCACTGGCCAGCAATGAGCCCCAGGCCTAAGTGAGAGAATGTCTCAAAAAGGAAGTCCAGTGGAGGGCTGCTAAGGGTAATGTACTTGAGGTTGACCTTTGGCATCCACCCACAGGTACACATGTGTGAATGTGTATTTACATACAAAACATTCAAATTGAAGTGGGTAGATAGATGGAAATATGCTTGAGGTGAAATTTGGAGGAAGGTTTCAAGTGGTTTCTGAGTAGGATCACAACTTAGTGCCTCCAGGAGTGAATTATGACAAGGAATAAAAGTAAAACGTCTGTCACGAAACAGTGCCAGGGAGTTTTGTTTTTTTTTTTTTTTTTTTTTTTTTTTTTTTATTGAGAACAGGTCAGCATATATCACAATTCTGAATTTCTAGAAGGAAAGCAGATGTTCACATAAATCACATGGTTTGTACAGGAAAATTTCTCTCCAAGTCCAAGTTCTCATATACCAGTCAATGGCCAGTTGTTGGAGGCAGGACAAAATAAGGACAGTAGTTACAGGCTTGCTCTGTTCTTTTCCTTTTCTGCACATATTCTCTGTAAGAGTGACTTTAGCTGCGTGGTGGTGGCTCACACCTTTAATCCCAGCACTTGGGAGGCAGAGGCAGGAGAATCTCTGATTTCAAGGCCAGCCTGGGCTACAGAGTGCCAGGACAGGCTCCAAAAGCTACACAGAGAAACTCTGTCTTGAAAAAAACAAACAACAACAAAATAAAACTTTGTTTTTTGCCGGGCGGTGGTGGCGCACGCCTTTAATCCCAGCACTCGGGAGGCAGAGCCAGGTGGATCTCTGTGAGTTCGAGGCCAGCCTGGACTACCAAGTGAGTCCCACGAAAGGCGCAAAGCTACACAGAGAAACCCTGTCTCGAAAAACCAGAAAAAAAAAAAAAAAAAAAACAAAAAACAAAAAACTTTGTTTTTAAATTTTTTTTTGGCTTTTTAAGATTGTTTCGCTGTGTAGTTCTGGCTGTCCTAGAGCTCTTTCTGTAGACCAGGCTGGCTTTGAACTCCAGAGATACACCTGCCTCTGCCTCCTGAGTGCTGGGATTAATTGTGTATACCACCACTGCCTGGCCAAGAACAACTTAGTCTTGTAAAATTGTTAAGTGTGTGTGTGCCTGTGCTTGCAGAGGTCCGAGTTAAATTGTATTCCCCTGGAGCTAGAGTCATAGATAGGTATTTGTGGGCTGCCTGACGTGGGTGCTGGAAAAGGAACCTCCTCCAGAAGAACATTTTGTGCTTCTAACCACTGAGGCATTTATCCAGCTCCTGAGAATAACTTTATTTTACTTTCATTCCAGAAGGGTGTTTTGTTTTGGATAGGGTCTAACCCAGCTGGTTCTTCTTGCCTTAGCCTCTGGAGTTCTGCTATTCCAACAGGGGCCACCGTTCCTAGTTGAGTGTTCTTGCTGAGTATAGATTTTAAGGTTGGTAGTCCATTTCTATGGGTACTGAAAGGTCGACCTTTGTTTCCAGTGAGACACATACAGCTGTGTAGTTTTCAAATCATTTTTCTAAATATGTTACATAGTTTTTAATGGTGAATAAGGTTTTTTGTAAAACATAATTTAGTATTTTTTAATATGTTTGTGTAAGTGTGTTAGAACTTGAGTTACAGACAGTGGTGAGCTGCCATGTGGGTGCTGGGAATTGAACCCAGGTCCTCTGGAAGAGCAGTCAGTGCTCTTAACTGCTGAGCCATCTCTCCAGCCCCTGGAAAAGGTTTTTATGAACATGTTTGCACAGTTCTTTGTCTCAGTATATGCTTTTAGTTATTTTTTATTAGGAATAAATTGCTAGGCCATAGTTTTAGCTTTTTATTGTTGCTATTTTTTTTTTTTTTTGAAATTAGAACAGGCTGTCTTTAAATTCACTATATAACCTAGGGTGACCTGGGTTCAATCCCAGCACCTACATGGCAGCTCACAATCGTATGAAACTCCAGTTCCAGGGGATCCAACACCCTCACAGACATACACACAGGCAAAACACCAATCAATACACATAACATTTGGACTCTTGATCTTCTCTAGCCTCTTGTGCTGAGATTGTATATGTACATTACCACACCCAGGGTTTTGAGTTTTGGAGTTCTGTTCCAAGGCTAATATTACTTTTTTTTTTTTTTTTTTGCTTAAAAGATAAGAGCACTTTGATGTTCAATTATGATTAAATATTACCATGCATAATGAGAGAACTTTACACTATAAACAAATGTATTTCCATCTGAATTTTTCTTATAAAATTCTAATTGTTTTTGTGTTTCTAATTGTGTTTGATTTATTAACATTTCTTCCTTTTATTAGTTTCCCTCTAAATATTAAGGGGGTATGTTTTGCTTGCTTTTGACACAGTCTTGCCATATAGCACAGGTTGTCCTGGAATTCAAGACCCTTCTGCCTCAGCATACAATTCTGAGCTCTTTCTTCTATTGCTTTCTTTGAATAAGTATTTTCTCATTGATTTTTCTCAGACAACTTTGTGTGTGATAATGTTTTCCTGTTTACTCCCGGCTTTTCTTCAGATTATGTTAATGAATGCATGCATGTTACTTCACATAGTACCAGCCTTATCACTTTTATGTCATGTATGACTCAATAAAGGTAGAATCCATGAAAGGGAATATTACATAAAGCAGACAGCTCTAGGTTAAAATAAAAACTTGTACAGAATAGGAAATACGGAGGGGACAAACAAGGAGAAAACCTTTAATCATCCCGCTCAGTGCCAGTGTTGTTGATAGTATAACTTACCTTCTTGAATTTAATTGTCTCCTCCCCCTCCTCCTCCTCCTCCTCCTCCTCCTCCTCCTCCTCCTGGAGTAACCTTGTCTGTTTGTGGCGTCATTACTATGTAACAGTCACTGACCTTGAAGAAATAATACTGGCTACTTGGAAGGAATAAGTGCTTCTTAACTTTGGGTGAAATCCAGCACAATTCACTAGACATAGGAAGAGTATGGCTTGAGTAGAGAGGACTGATATTAGAATGTCGGCATAATGGAGTTTAGAAACTTGTTAGAGTTCCTTCCCCTTGGTTCTTTGTGCAAGAGTCCCCTCACTATTTAGTTCTGTTTCCTCCCTCCCTCCCTCCCTCCCTCCCTCCCTCCCTTCCTTCTTCTTTCTTTTCTTTTTTTGAGACAGGGTTTCTCAGTATAACCCTGGCTGTCCTGGAGTTCACTCTGTAGAGCAGACTGGCCTAGAACTCACAGAGATCGCCCTACCTTTGACTCTGGAGTGCTGGGGTGAAAGGCGTGCACCACCATCTCCTAGCTAGTTGTGTTTGCAGTTTGAAGTGCCTGTGTTCCTTTCTCTCTCCTTCTGTTCCTCCTTCAGCGGGATGACTTTCCTGTGTAAAGTTCAGTTTCTAAGCTGTCACAGTGTTCGTATATAGTGAGTTTGGTAGGTGGGAAAGTAGCATCTTGACTTCATTTGGTTCCTCGGTTTCAAATATCAGGTAGTAGAAGTTTGGAGGATGAAGCAAATGTCAAAACTGTACCCGCTTCTCATGAGGGAATCAAAATTTGGAATGGCTAGGCTCTCCTTTTGTCTTGGTGTGGAAATTCATTTCTGTCATTGGCAAAAGTAGTTGGTTGACTCCCATTCCCTGTTTGATTTGATGTTCTAGGAAGAATTCAGTGTTAGTTGTTGACCTGGATGCCAGTTCACTGCTAAGTCTGCTGAATCTGATGCCTTTTCCTGATTAAATGGAGTCTGAGTTCTCACAGCTAGTTAAAGCAATTTTGTTGTTGAAAAACAGAATGTTTCTATTAACCTTGCAGATTAGACATTGTTGACCACTATAACTGCAGAAGCATTTTGGCCCTTTTTTAAAAATGTTTTTTTTTTTTTTTTCCGAGGCAGGGTTTCTCTGTGTAGCTTTGCGCCTTTCCTGGAACTCACTTGGTAGCCCAGGCTGGCCTCGAACTCACAGAGATCCGCCTGCCTCTGCCTCCCGAGTGCTGGGATTAAAGGCGTGCTCCACCACCGCCCGGCCTAAAAATGTTATTTTTATGTGTTTGAGTGTTTTTCCTGCACACTTGGTGCTGTTAAGGCCAGAAGAGGGTGTGGGATTCTTTGAAACTGAAGTTACAGAGGTTGTGAACCTTCATATTGGTTCTAGGAATTGAACCTGGATCATTTGGAAGATAATCCATTGTTCTTTACTGCTGAAATTTCTCCAGCCTGGCTCCCCCCCACCCTTTTTTTTTTAATTTTTAAAATTTTTTTTGGTCAAGATAAGGATTTTTCTCTGTGTAGCCCTGGCTGTCCTGGAGCAAACTCTGTAGACCAGGTTATCTTCGAACACAGAGGTCCACACGACACTACCTCCAAGTGCTGGAATTAAAATCCTGTGCTACCACGCCTGACTCAGATTTGACTTTTCTTTTTTTTTTTAATTTATTTCAGATTTGACTTTTTTTTTTCCTCCTGTCCCATTAGCCACCTAGTTGGTTTGATAGTCATCTTGTGTATCTTGTGTAGCACAGACTTCCGAAACCTTAATCTGCTTGTGTTCTGGTTGATCTCTGTGACTACAAAGTATTAGTTATCCTGTTTAAGGCTTTTTGGTCAGTAAATAACTCTTCACTTGATCTTAGCCAAAAGGCCGAGAAGTGATAGTGAATAATTCTTATGCCAGACATTAAGAGATTATTATGTTATTAACATTTTAAATGTAAAATTAAATGATCCACGTTACACAAAATTCAGACTCTTCATTCATCTTTTCACTTCTTGAATGAACTTACTAGAGACTGATAATTTAAATCCTGCTTTTTGTTTTGTTTTGCTTTGCTTTGTTTTGTTTGAGACAGGGTCTTACTATATAGCCCTGGCCCACTTGGAATTTGCTATGTAGACTAGGCTGGCATGGAACTCAAAGGGATCCGGTGCCTGCCTCTGCATCTCTGGCTCCTGGGTGCTGAAAAAATAAAGTCCTGCACCACTATTTCTGGCTGAGGAATAGTCTTAGTAAGTCCTTTAGGAACCTTGTCCATTGCCCTTGAGTTCTTTGTCTCTTTTTTAAAAAATTATTTATTTATATTTTATGTGCATTGTTGTTTTGCCTGCTTGTATGTCTGTGTGAGGGTGTTGGGTCCTCTGGAACTAGGATACAAACAGTTGTTTGTGGCTGTGTGGCGTCTGGGAATTGATCCCGAGTCCTCTGGAAGAGCAGTAAGTCGGTGCTCTTAACAGCTGAGCCATCTCTCCAACTGTGCCCTTGAGTTCTTTATACTATTAATTTTTTAAAGATTTATTTATATATGTATCTTATGTATATGAGTGCTCCATTTGCATGATGGAGAGGGCATCAGACAGAAGAGGGCATCAGCTCCGGTTACAGATGGTTGAGAGCCACCATGTGGGTGCTGGGAGTTGAACTCAGGACCTCTGGAAGAGCAGACAGTGCCCTTAACCACTGAGCCATCTCTCCAGCCCTATACTGTTGATTTCTAATTTTTTTTTCATGTTTGATCATATTGTCATAAGAGTAGTTTGTTTAAATTGTGTTTTGTAGTTTGAACAGTTCCAGTAGAATTTTTTGTTTGTTTTTTTTTTTTTGTGAGACAGACACTGCCCTCCTGTAGTCAGAATAAGGTAGCTGTTTTGGAAAACTGCTAGCCTACATCTTGAGCTTGTGGTAAAAGAATATAATATGGTATGCCTTCCTTGGATCCTTCCCACCTTAAAGAGTTTTCCTCACTTTTCCTTAGTAAATCTACACTTGCTGTACTTTTAAAAAAATTGTAACAGTTTTGTATTTTTGCTCAGAAGTGTTTTGATTCTCAGGTTTTTCTAGTGTATGTATATATTTTTCTCATTCTTTATATTTTCTTAGGGAGATTCAGATAATTAAATATAAGCCAGGCTGTGGTGGTGCACTTCTTTAATCCTGGCATCAGAAGGCTGAATTTAAGGCAAGTCTGGTCTACAAAGCGAGTTCCAGGACTGTTACATGTAGAAATTCTGTCTTGAACTTCCTTTCCAAAAAAAAAAAAAAAAAAAGATAATTAAATATAAACAAAAATGGTTATCGAAAGGAGAAACTGTCCTTTTTTATTATTAGTATTTATGTGTGAGGTCATGTGCACACAGCTCAGAAAGCAACTTGAAACGCAAGAGGCACTTCTTTCTCTTCCTCTCTCATGTGGCTCTGGGGGATTGAACTCAGGGTAAATGCTCTCACTTGCTGATCCATCTCACCGTCCCAGGTCCTGTTTCTGTTTTGTTTTGTTGCCCAGCTGTCGTGGAACTCATTATGTAGCCTAGACTGACAACAGTTTGTTGCAGTATTCCTGTCTCTCCTAAGTGCTGTAATTACAGGCACGATCCATTTGGAGGGGGAGACACCCTCTCCATGTGTAGTCTAGGCTGGCTTCTAACTGGTACTGCTGTCTCTCCCTTGACAGCACTGGAATTAGAGTCACATACCATTCTGTCCAGCTTAACCAAAGGACTGTTGCGTGTAAACACAAGTGTTTCACTCATGATAGTTTACTCTTGGTTTTTCTTGCAGTATAGTGCAGTTTCTGAACAGAGGAGTGAGTTTTGGAATTTATGATTATTTTCTGTTTGTTTTTTTAATTAGTAGAAATTAATATACCATTAGTTATTTATAGTGAAAACTAAAGAAAAAAACAGAAGGCTAATAGCTCAAGGAAAGCATGCTCTTTTGTTTACTTCACCTGAGTAATGAGGGTGACATTTTTGATAAAGCTAACATCAGAAATAGGATGTGGCAAAGATTATTGACGAGCAGGGCACTGACTCCTGCTTCAGCGTGCTGAGTGCCGGGGCTAACGGCCTGCACCACTGTTTCCTGAAGCATAGTTGTGCGTGTCTGATCTTAACAGTTGCCATTTGGGGTCTGTTGTGTGTAGTTTGTCTTTTGTGAGTTCCGCTGAGTGATTGTAGATTATGTATCTGACATTCTGATGCTGTTAGGATCCCACAGCCCTGAGCGGCTGGCATGTGTCTCATTGGGTACAGTGCTGAATAACATATAAGAGGCCCTGGAGTCCATCTCTAGCAAAAACCAGGTGGATGTGGAGTGTCTGAGCATGGGGAAGGGCAGATAGGGGGATCAAAAAGAAGTTCAAGAGCATTCTTGGCTCTATGTGGGGAGTTATGGGCAGCCTGGGCTAGAGAATCTGTCCTCAAATCAAACTAAAACAACATCAAATGCTTGTTTAAATCCTATGAGAATTTTTTTTATGTTTTTTTCTGTGTGTGTGTGTGTGTGTGTGTGTGTGTGTGTGTGTGTGTGTGTGTGTGTTCTCGAGACAGGGTTTCTCTGCGAAACAGTCCTGGCTATCCTAGAACTCACTCTGTAGACCAGGCTGGCCTTGAACTCACACAGATCAGAGATCCACCTGCCTCTGCCTCCCAAGTGCTGGGATTAAAGATGTGTACCACCACAGCCCGGCCAGAAATTATTTTTTTGTTTGTTTTTGAGAAAAAAGTTGTATCCTGGCTGTCTTTGAACTCACAGAACTGCCTACCACTACCTCCAGTTCTGGGATTAAAGGAATGTCCTACCATGCCTGACATTGGCTTTAACTCCCAAGTTTCTACCAATCTCCTGTGTATTAAATTTCAAAACATCATAATTTTTAGAACTTTGGCAGCTATTCACATCTATTTTGTATTTATGTTTGCTAGTGGTTAGTTTCCAAGTGTGGTATTGGTTTATAGCTGCTGCCATGTTGCCTGGGCAGGTATAGAGAGGGAAAGGACCATGACATACCCAAAGCCTAAAAACAAATTAGGAGAATTCTCTACCTCTGACATTAGGAAGGGCTCCCTTTACTGTGCTTCAGATCAAAAATGACAGATTGTCTTGGAACATTTTCTGTCTGTATCAGTGTGCTCTTGGGTTTCAGGTTGCTGTTGAGTCCAGGACAGGAGGTTGTAGAGAAATCAAAACCAGGAAATTCACTCCTGACTATACTGTGTTTTTTCTAATTGTGGTTTAGCTTTATCTGCTCCCATTTTCAGAGTCTTCAAATAGTGATTCCATTCATTCTGTCCCGATTTTTAGTTAAATTTAATGGGAAAGACAGAACAAACTAAGCTTACTGTTCGTGTTGTATCCAAAACATAGTTGTTGTTGTTGTATTTTTAATTTTTATTTAAAGGAAGCATGGATTTAGCTGGGCATGGTGATGTATGCCTTTAATCCCAGCACTCTTGGAAAGCAGAGGCAGAAATCCACCTGCCTCTGCCTCCTGAGTTCTGGGATTAAAGGTCTGTGCCACTACACCCTACTAAAGTAGATAATCTAAAGGTGTGTGCAGTGGTAGACCACAGGTAGGGATGTGGTATGGGAATGGAGACTAAGAGTAATCAATTCCATATTCATTAATAGGATTAATTAAAGTGTTAATTTTAACCTTTTTGATCCATTTCTGCTTCATAATTTGACTTACTGTTTGTGATTAACAGAAAATATCTGGGTGAAGTCTCTAGATATGTATGTTATAGATCTAATTATTGACATAGTTATAATAATAATAGACAATTATAAGAATGAGAACTTAAAATAAGAATTCATTGTTATTCCTTGCTTCTCAGGTCTTAGAAAAATACCCCAATACACCTATGAGTCATAAAGAAATTCTTCAAGTTATCCAGAGAGAAGGACTAAAGGAAATCAGGTGAGTTATTAAAAGTATTACTAGTAATAATTATGTTTAGAGTATCTAATAAAATTTAGTATGTTTTGGTATTCTTTGTCTTAAACCTTCATTGGTTAGTATAATGTACTTTATGAACTTCTAGTTCATTTTTCTCTCAGTCCTTGGATTTTTTTTAAGTCATAGCATTTATAAAATCAAAAGTAAGTAAAGTAAATTCTTCATGAAAAAGTAAGTAGCTGATTTTCAAAGCCTATGCACCTTGATTCTTAGGAAGGCCTGGAGTCATCTTTAAGCTGTCATCTATCACTTTGTGCTTGGTAATTGGACAAAAATTATTACACAGCAGCTTCAAAAGTAGGCAGTGTAAGAAGAAATAAGATTTCTTAAAAAGAATGAAATGGAAAAGGTCTTTGTGTGTCAAGAGAAAGTCTTTGCTGGGCATCATCACACATGCCTGTAGTCCAAGATGCTTGAGAGAAGCTAAGGCTGGAAGATCACTCGAGCCTATGAGTTCTAGACCAGCTTGGACAGCATAGCAAGAGCCTCTCCCCCAAATAAATAGATAAACAAACAAATACACAAATAGGGCTGCCAAAATGTCTCAAGGAGGTAAAGCTCTTGCCAGTTCGGTGACCTGAGTTCAGTCTCCAGAGCTCACTGTGGAAGAAAGGAGGTGATTTCTGGAGGTTGTCTTTTGGTCTCCACATGCATTCTGTTTCACACATGCACAGACACACACACGCACACACACACACACACACACACACACCCAGACACACACATTTAAAAATGAATTTTTAATCTTCAAATGTAGTAGATATGTAAATAGGGTCAAAGATAATCGTCGATTTCTAAGAGTCTTGTTATGTTAGCTTATAATAGTCTTATTTGCATAATTAAGACTGTCATTAAGAAATGTTAAAATTATGCCAAATTCATTGTGTATATTGAGACAAATTTGGCCATCTACATTGGAGATATTTCATTAAGATAAGAAATTTGAATAAAAAAAATGTTAGGTAGGCTGGGGCGCATTTCTCAGTTTTCAGGAAATAGAGACAAGTGCCAGGCCAGCTTCAGCTACTTATTGAATACCAAGATGGTAGGGCTACCCAGCAAACTCTGTGTATTAGTTACTTTGTTGCTGTGATAAAGCATTATGACCAAGGCAACTTATAAAAGAAAGCTTTCAGTTGGGTTTACAGTCAGAGAGGGTGCTAGAACAGTAATTGAGAGCTTACCTCTTGGATTCACAAGCATGAGACAGAGTGAGCTAGACTGGGAATTAGATGGGTTTTGAGACCTCAAAGTACACGCCCAGTGATACTCCTCCAAGAAGGCCACACCTCCTAATCCTTCCTAAAACACTTCCAACAGTTGGGGACCAAGCATTTAAATATATGAATCTATGGGGACCATTTTCTTTAAACTACCACACCCTGTTTCACAACATTAAACCAAAATAAGGATACAAAGTTTGTGCTTTTTTTGTTTGTTTGTTTGTTTGTTTTGTTTTGTTTTTTGAGACAGGGTTTCTTTATGTAGTCTTTCCTGGCTGTCCTAGATCTCACTCTGTAGACCAGGCTTGCCTTGAAAGCAGAGATCCATCTGCCTCTGCCTCTGCCTCCTGAGAGTACTGGGATTGAAGGTCTGTGCCACCATGGCCTGGCTAATGGTGGTTCTTAATTGTGGGCAGGGGATCACTCTGGTGTGCGAGGAGCTATTTTTGAAGATAATACTGGATGAGAAGAGGAACACACTGTATCATTTAATAGGCAGGTAATAGGAACACCACATACCTTACATGGACAGTTCCTCACATTGAAGAGTTGCCAGTGATGCGTCTTTGAGAAACACTGAATTGTGCTAAAAAATTTAAAAATAGACTGCAATTTCTTTTTATAAGTAGCTATTGTATGATCTAATTTTTTTTTTTGAAAATTTGATTCTTTTGGAGTTTCACATCATGCACCCCAGTTCCACTTACCTCCCACCCTCCCAAATCCTCCCCTCAGCTCTGCAGTGTTCCCCCCCACCCAAGAAAATTTTAAAAATCAAAACAAAGCAAGCGAGCAAACAAGAACAAGACAAACAAAAACCTCTTCACTTCTCTTTCTTTCCCACCTCTTCAGCACCTCTTCATTCATCTGGGTGGCATCGAGGGCCTCTGTGTTATACAGTACACCCTTTTGTCCTGCCTGCTTTACTAGCAAATGTTGATTGCAGTGAATCTGGGGTCTGGTTCAAGGCCTCTGGTTTCTGGTACATCATCATCACTCACCAGAACTCCTCTGGGATATCCAGTGGCTGCCCTGAGTCATTGAGCCCCTGTGGGTATTGTCCCACAGGATCAGTCCCTTCACAAGCTCCAGCAGGTCCTGGATGGGGTAGATGTTAGGGTGGGCCAACCCAAGGCCCTGCTGTGAGCGGATGGTAACTGAGCTAGTCAGTCCAGGCCATTGGGGCCATCCACCTCAGGTGAGAGGGTGGAATCAGCTCCCCTACGCCCATGCCCTCAGGGTTGTTTCACTCTCACTTGTGGTGAGCGGTGGGGCCATCTCTCCCATGAGGGTTGAGGCCAGCTTTCTTGCTGCAATGTCCATCGAGAGGCAAGGCCAGCTTTCTCTGAGCTAGCAAAGGGTGGAGCTGGCTCAGCATGGCCCTCTGATTTCATCTTGCAGGGTTACTTTGGACCCCTGAGGTGATGTGGGTCACAGACATCAACACAGACCCCAGCTGCAGCTTGACCACAGACCCAGACATGGTCCTTGGCAGCAGCTGGGTCTAGATGTCACAATTTCCCCAGGTAGCAGTGCAGGCCACTCAAATTGGCCCGAGCCCCAGTGGTTTAGTGTGGCCCTCGGACACCAACATGACCTTCGCCCTCGAGTGTCTGCACGGCCTTCTATGGTAACAGGAGCCTTTGAAATCAACACAGACCCTGGCTGCAGTAGGGGCACAGACTCAGACATGGCCCTCAGCTGTAACTCTGGCCCAGACATCACCATGGCATTGGCCAGCAGTGCAGGCTGCTCAGATCTGCATGGCCCTAGGACACCGACCTGGGCTCAGATGGATATCTGACCCTGGGCATCCTCATGGCCCTCAGTGACAACAGGCCACATATGTCAATCCAGACCCCGGCCGCTCTAGGGCCACAGACTCAGACTTGGCCCTTGGGAGTAGCCTGGGCCTGGATGACACCATGGCCCCAAGTAGCAGCACAGGCCACCTAGATCTGTATGCCCCCAGACTCCAACAAGTCCATCGGCTGTGGTTGAGATCCCAGGCCTCTGTATAGGCCCTAGCGGCATTCTTGGTCATAGACTTCAACACAGACCCCAGCTACAGCTCCACCAGGGACCCAAATTGTCTCAGGCTGCAGCTCGGTCTGTCGACATCCTGAGTCCAGGTGGAAGCACTGGCAACTCAGATCAGGATGGCTCTGGCAGCATCATGGCCCCAGACACCAACAAGGCCACAGGTTGTGGCCCAGACCCCAGGCTCCATGTGACCTCTGGTGGCAACATGGACCACAGACTTCAACACAGACCTCAGCTGCAGTAGGACCACAGACCCAGACATGGTCATTGGGCAGCATTCTGGGTCTAATTGTCACCAGGGACCCTGGTAGCTGCATAGGCCAACCCAATTGGCATGGCCCTGGGTGGCAGCCCAGATCACTGGAATCAGTATGGTCCTCAATGGCAACAGGAGGTATGAATATCAACATAGACCTTGGCTGCAGTAGGGCTGGGGACCCAGACATGGCTCCCAGCTGTAGCCCTGGCCCAGATGTTACCATGGCACTGGGTAATAGTATGTGCTACTCAGGTCTGTGTGGGCTCGACTGCAGCATGGCCTTTGGGTACCAACATGGTTCCGGTGACTGAAAAGGCTTCAGGCAACCACACACACACACACACACACACACACACACACACACACACAGCCTTCGGTTGCAACAGGAGCCACAAATGTTGGCCCAGACAGCACCATGGCCCCATGTGGCAATCAGGCCTCCAACATCAGCCTACTCTTCACTATCTTCATTTCTTCCTTTCTGCCTCTTTCCACAGCACATGGACCACTCTGCTTCTCTTTCTCTGCCATTTCTCCACCACATATTTGCTCATCATTATGGCACTCACCTGCCCGGCACCTGACTAACCCCCACTTGAGCAGAACTGCAAAAGGGGGCCGTGGATGTCTTCCCACCAGCCAGGGCCTTGAGTGTTCCTTAGATTTCAACTTTAATTTTCTTTAATGTGATACTTCAGATTTGCTTATTTTTGTGGTGTTGGGGGTTGAATATAAGGCATCATTGGATTCCATGTAAGTGAGAGATGTACCTCTGAGTCATGTACCCAACCCTTGAGATATTTTCAATTGGTTCTTTTCTAGAGCAAGAATATCCCCTCTGTGTGAGGGGCATGGTAAAGAGACCACTGAAATGGCTTCTTCATTAGGGAGAAGGTTTTTATTGTGAATAAGAGAAGTTATCCAGAGGCACCTGGAAGAGTCCAGAGCAGTGAGAGAAAGAAGTAGACTGGTCACAGGCAGGGCTGTCTTCAGGAGAAGTGAGAGAGCATGGAGTGGAAACACAGGCCTGTTGTAAGGAGGACAGGAAGCTGGGGGAAGGGAGGAGGGCCAGGAGGCTAATGTGGACTTTGAATTGTGTAACAGCTATTTGTGATGCTGAGGAAGCCTGGAGGCCAGCATGGGCTTCCATATGTAGATAGCTGCCACAGGCATATATATGTCTGTCAGTAGAGAGCAATCAGTGTCTCTTCTGTAGTCGAGCTTGAGCTCATTTCTGGACATGTGGACTGTTGGAGACCCAGCTGCCCTTCCCTTTTGAGCTAGTGCTGTTGTGAATGTCTGTATCCCAGCTTCTTGGGAGGTTGAGGCTGGAGTATTGTACATTTCAGTCTGGCTAGAGTAACCTAGTAAGACCTCATCTCAGAAAGAAACAACCAAAAATCAGAATGGGGCCAGTGAGATAGTTCAGCAGTTAAGGTGCCTGCTGCCAAGCCTGACATCCCAGTTTGATCCTTGGAACCCACATGGTGGAAGGAGAGAATCAGCCTCCTGCACATTGTACCCTGGCCTCTGTGTGTGTGCCTATCATGTGCAGGTAAACCCACCCACACAAACTTGAAAAACAAACAGCAGCAGAAAAAGAAGCTTTGATTGTGGTCACATATCAGTAGGTTGAAAATTAGTTTATTTCATTGATATGAAAAGTTATAAATGAGCATACCTCATTTTGATGTATTATCTTTCTGAAAAATTTGTGTGTAAACATTTATAAATTAACACACTAAAAGGCCATTTATGCCGGACAGTGGTGACTCAAGCCTTTAATTCCAGCACTTAAGGCAGAGGCAGGCAGATCTCTGTGAGTTTGAGGCCAGCCTGGTCTACAAAGCGAGTTTCAGGACAGCCAAGGCTATACAAAGGAACCCTGTCTCAAAATCAAAAACAAAAACAAAAGCTGTTTATTTTTATTTTTTTAAAGCACTTCGAGACCTTTCAATGCCTGTTTAGAAGTGTAAAGCACAGTATTTAAAGTACAGGGGAGACAGAACCCGCCTTAGTTTCCTTGTAATAATCTGTGACTGTTGGTTGTGTTCTATTTGAATTCTGAGTATACATTAGTGTGCATTGCTTCTAGAGTCACAGTTTGTCTGTCTTATCTGTTAAAGCGGTGCTGGCAAGTCAGTCCAGCAGCCCTCATATGCTAGCATCCTCCTAGAGTGGAAAAATACTTGCACTTGAGCAGATTCTTCCTGAATTTATCTTACCCATGAATTTGCTGTTTTCTGACCTAGACCATTCATTAGAGTCCATATAGTAGGTAGTTTGGATGTGGCATCAATTTGAATCTTATATTTATAGGTCAATATGATAGATTGTGAGGCTAATGAATGGTTGTGGTCAACTTCCTAGTTTCTAGATTAGTTTTTTTTTTTTTCTTCCTTTTTCACCTTTGGAAGAAGTTTAGTAGGAGTATTTAAAAATCATTGGCTTTTCATGGAAAGTAACCTGAAAGAGGTACAGTACTATATACATAGTAATTGGCAATTGTGAGGATAAGCAGATGGCTTGGATGTGTATTCCTTCCCACAGAAACTTATCTAATAGTTATAATACAGTGATGTCTCTGATGAGCTGTACAATTAGAGGTCATCGGTTGCATTCTCTCCTATAACCTTTCCCTGTCACATTATTTTAGTTACAGAATAGACACACAGTTACAGAACTGCCACAAAAGACAGTTGGAAAGGATAATGTGTTTTATGTCTCATTTTTTACAAATGAATGAAGGCTCATAGAGATCTTGAGAGTTGACAAGAGTCACACAACTAGCTCTGGGGTTTTTAGTCTATCATACTGTCTTTATTTTTCTTTCTGATTAATATATTCTATCATTTATATTAAACTTACACTGTATGCTACATATAATAGCATTAGATTTGTGGTTGTTGATTATTACCCTTTGCTTTCTGTTTTTTTTTATAGTGGTCTCAAAGTTTATTTTTTACTTTATACCAAAGTCATAGGCACTTTTAGGGTTGATATCATAAAAATCTCAAAACTATCTATCCTCCACCTCTTATAAACAAAAAAATACATAACAGAGGTAATAAAGAATTCATAGTTATTACTTTATGGCAGAAATCATTATCTCAGCAGAGGAGATCTTTTTTGACTACTTACCAAGCTAAGTTGCCCCAAAGTGATTTCATTAGAAAGACCCTAGTTTAAGAATGAAGAACATGCCGGGCGGTGGTGGTGCACGCCTTTAATCCCAGCACTTGGGAGGCAGAGCCAGGAGGATCTTTATGAGTTCAAGGCCAGCCTGGTCTACAGAGCGAGATCCAGGAAAGGTGCAAAGCTACACAGAGAAACCCTGTCTTGAAAAACAAAACAAAACAAAAAAAAAGAATGAAGAACATGGGCTGGAGAGATGGCTCACTGATTAAGAACACGGACTGCTCTTCCATAGGACCTAAGTTCAATTCTCAGCACCCACATGGTAGCTCACAACTGTCTGTAACTAGTTCCACGGGACCAGACACCCATGGAAAAACACCAGTGCACATAAAAAAAAATAAAATAAAAACAAACTAAAGAATGAAGAACATTTTTTTGCCTGTAAGATGACCAGAGGTAAAAGCATTTGGTGTATGGATCCAATCTGGATCCATCCCATGGTAGGAGTGGAAGGGGAAAGCCAACTCCCAAAAGTGTATATGCACATTTTTTATTAAGTTACTAACATTTTTCTAAGAAACAGAAACAAAACCATTCGATATTGGTAGGTTTTTGGTTTTTTTTTTTTTTGCGACAGGGTTTCTCTGTGTAACCCTGGCTGTCCTGAAACTTACTCTGTAGTCCAGGCTGGCCTCGAACTCATAAAGATCCCTAAGTTCTGGGATTAGTGGAAGGAAGGTAGGCTCTCACAATACCCAGGCTGTCCTAGAACTCTTGAACCTTGTAAGTGGTGAGATCACGGTGTCTACCAGCTTCCCAGCTTTCTGTTGTGTTGTTTTTTTAATGAGGCTGGATTTACTAAGGAGCCTATGCTAGCCTAGAACCCATAGCTCTCCTAAGAGTACAAGCATGTGCCTCTAGACCCAGCAGCAGCAGCAGCAGCAGCAGCAATATATTCTTGTCTGTTGTTTAAATTCGCATCAAATTCTGTTATAGATCAAAGAGAAGAAAATAATGCTCAAGGGCCTTAGTTGATGGCTTTACGATGACTCTTGGCAATCAGATGCAGGGGGGGGGGGGAACACTATGAAAAATTCACACTTAACTCTAATTACACTTTTTCATAGAATTCAAGTATTTCACTTGTTTTTCTAAAGTAATTAGACTATGTGGCTGAATTTAAGTGTGCAATTTTAGACAGTGATATTTTGGACTAATTTGCATTTTTAAAAAATTAATATTTTATGTAGCAAAATGGGGATTGTTACTAATTTGAGAGTTGTTAATAGTGCTGGGAGATCAAGGTATAACTTAATTGGGGGAGCTTATTGTTACTTGTAAAGAAAATTAAAAACTTTTTTTTTCCCTCCTCTTGTTTTCTTGGGGTGCATTCCAACTCCAGAAGGTAAGAAGTATTACTTTATTCTAAAGGAGTATTAAGCAATTATAATGTAGTCTTTTACAAGTTTTACTGAATGTGCCAATGTATGCATGGTTTTTACTTTATAAAATGATTTGCCCTAGAAATAAAGTAATAGTGATATTATATAAATGTTAGTTACTAAATGAGCTTTTTTGTTTTGGTTTGTTAATTTTTGTAATTTGTAACCATTACATGGCCATAATTTTAGAAATTGTTGACATTAAGGCCTATCAAAATTGTCATTTGTCTTAGAGCACTGAAGTACCACTCAGCATTAATGAAAATGCTTAGAAGATAGAGCAATGTGTGTTGCCTGTTGCTTGTGAGATTGAAAATATATTTATTTACTTGACTGATACAGAGAAAATAATTGGTAAATTGTTTACCCAAAGGATACTTACTTTAAACCAGGCAGAACAGATGAAAATTCATAGTCTGAATCCTTTACTGAATTGGCTTTTTGTCGATGTTTGCTGGTCTCTTTAGATAGCTGTTGGTTGTAGCAATTCCCGTTTATAGTATAGTGGGGTTTTTTTGTTTTGTTTTAAAATTTCAGTTCTATGACTTTGATGTGAGGCTTGAGGACAGGGAACTCTATCTGTATTTTCATGTCATAGAATGCCATGTTTGCTTACAGCTTCAGATTAATCTCTCAACTTCAGTTAATCTGTTCATTTCATTTATAATTTATTTTTTAAGTAATGGGTTATGAATGAAGCTTAATTAAGATTTAACCTTTTAAGTTATTTGTGTGTATGATGTGTGAATGCAGTTACATGTGTATCGTGGCGCTCTTGTGGCAAGATCTTTGATTTTGGTCTGTTGGACACTTGCAGGTAGTAGTGGTGGTCTCATCTTTGAGGACAGAGTGGCAGACTGAGCTGTTTCTTGTCTTCTGGTCTTTTTTTTTTTTTTTTTTTTTTAATTGTTTTGTTTTGAGCAGGATCTTACTAAGATCTGTCTCTGAAATGCTGGGCTTAGAGATGTGTGCCACCATGCCCAACTTTCTGTGATCTTACCCCACATGCATAATACCACCTAAGAACTCATTCCTATTTTAGTATTTGTTTTTGAGACTTGACGTGAAAGCCATTTGATATAATCTAAGGTTTACCATATCTAAGTTACTTCTCTGAGAAAGAATTTCTGATAGAAAATATCATGAGCTCTTTTCGCGAAGCTGGGACAGCAGGAGGAAGGAACTTTCAGATTTCTGGGATCTCATTGGGACTACTGAGGCACCCAGCCTTGTGGACTGTGCAGTGACTGGATGGTCTGCTCTGTGGGGCTACTCCCAATGCTCAGGTTCCTTCCCACAAGGACCAAGCAACTACAGGATTCTCACCCTCTCAGAGAACCCTGACGGATGGATGTGGCTCTAACTTAGGATATCCTCACAAGAAATGAGGCAGAGCGGGAACACAAGCAATGGAGATACAATAGCCATGTCCTTAGAGGATGCTACAAGAGGAGATAGAGTGCACAACACTCTAACCTGAGCATGTCCTACAAATATGCATAGATACTCTTTGGTGGGCCTCTTGTGGTATACATGAGCCACCTGTGAGTATGACCCTCAAAGGCTGTAACTAGCTCCCTCTCAGAGCTGCCATCATTGACACCGGTACAGTAGGAGCCTGAACTTAGATGTGAATTTCCTTGCCAGACTTTGCCACAATAGGTGTGACACCTGACATAAGGAAGGAAGAGATAGTAACTGTGTGGATCCACAGGAAAGCACCTAGAACTGTGCTCTCATTTACCTGTAAATAGTATACTTGAAAACCAACTTTTCATCTGTTCCTGGGTCTCCACACCCTGTAAACACCTGAGGATAGTTACTTAATCCATGGAATATCTGGTGGGACATCTGCCGAGGGCAGTCTTTGGGTACACTACATCAGTGTTATTGTACTGCTCAGCAGATCATGCCATGAAGAAACACAGACTGTCAGAGGCTCATGCTGGAAGGCCCAGGCAAACGCTCCCAGAAAGAAGTTCCTATGACAGACATGGAGCCATTTCTCACATTGAGCTCCATTTTCTACCCCATGGTTCTAAGGAGGGCAAGGGAAACCTAGCAGCTATTTCATCAATTCATCTTTCTCTTTGACCTCTATGTGAAGCATGGATTACCAGTTTAAAAAAAAAAAATCACAAGCCGGGCGGTGGTGGCGCACACCTTTAATCCCAGCACTCGGGAGGCAGAGGTAGGCGGATCGCTGAGTTCAAGGCCAGCCTGGACTACCAAGTGAGTTCCAGGAAAAGGCGCAAAGCTACATAGAGAAACCCTGTCTCGAAAAACCAAAAAAATCACAGAATATTTGGGAAAGCTAGTCAACCTTATTTCCTTATGACAGTGATTATGTCTACTCAAGTGTGCAACCTACTACTGATGTTCTAAGTGAGTAGATATATAGCATCACATGAGGCCTAGAGGATCATTTTTGTGATACTACTAAATCCATTATATATAAAGGACATTATCAGGCACTTAAAGACCTTGACAGCAATCAAGTCTATATGGCCTTAAATATCGATGTAGGATTTCTGTGAAGACTTCCAAGTCAGGATCTCACAGGTTGAGTTTAATGTGACCTCACCAATGGTGACTGATGTGGAAGTGATTTTGTCATTGAAAGTTAAAGCATATTAAACCATGGCAAGTCAGTCAAGGTATGCAGCCCCAAGACAAAAAGAACTTGGACTCATGATAAGATAAAAAGGGAGATTATGGAATCTACTTTTAAAAAGGAACTACTTGTTTTAAATAAGATAAGTAATGAAAATTTATTGGTCTGAGTTTATCAGATGTTACTGGACTGGATATTGTTAATATATATAATGGAGTTTTTATCTGAATCTGTCAAATGTTAATGGAATAGATATCATTAATGTAATTTTTGGCTGTATATATTGTATATGCTTATTAGATAGTTTTTCTTGTATTAGTTATAAGCTTTTTTAATTTTAGACAAAAAGAGATGTGGTGGTATTGTGTTCACCAAAATATTGTGTACCTTAATAAATTTATCTGGGGTTAGAGAACAGACAGCCACTAGATACAAAGGCTAGAAAATGGTGGCACTCACACCTTTAATCCTAGCATTCCAGAGATAGAAATCCCTCTGGATCTCTGTGAGTTCAAGGCCACATTGGAAATAGCCAAGCATGGTGACACGCCTTTAATCCCAGAAAGCCAGCCTTTAATCCCAGGGAGTGGTGGTAGAAAGTAGAAAGATATATAAGGCGTGAGGGCCAGAAACTAGAGGCATTTGGCTGGTTAAGATTTTGGCTGGTTAAGCATTCAGGCTTTTGAGCAGCAGTTCAGCTGAGATTCATTGGGATGAGGACACAGAAGCTTCCAGTCTGGGGAAACAGGACCAGCTGAGGAAATGGCAAGGTGAGATAGCTGTGGCTCGTTCTGTCTCTCTGATTTACCAGCATGGACCCCAATAACTCGCCTCAGGTTTGATTTTATTAATAAGAACTTTTAAGATTCCTGCTACAGACTCATCTATTCCAACCAAAGCCTCCCATTTTGAGGCTCTCTTCTGATGCCATATGTAACAGACCCCAGTCTAGAATGCCTCAGCTGCTTGAGTCATTGTGGGAAGACTATGGTGCTCTGCTGGAATACCTCCTCGTGAAAGGCAATTTCCAAATCTTAACATGCTTGTCCCGATTTGCCCCTCACAGGGCTCAATGGTTTCACAGCAGGCAATAGAACTGTGGCTCCATGGATTTCTGATGCATCAGACAGCTGTCACTAAGAACACAGGACACTAAGGCATCTGCTCAGAAACAGGGAAGACAGTGCTATTTGGAAAGTCACCTGCAGGTTCAGGAACATTATGCCTTCCTCCCTGTTCACTGTCATAGGAGCATTAAAACCAGGAGGCTGAGTTTTCGCGGTGCACTGTGGGAGGAAGGTGGGTGCTGTTGTTTTGTGGAGGAGGCTTCACGACTGCCGGCTTTGGGAGACCGCGGCCAAAATGCCAGAACGAGACAGTGAGCCCTTCTCCAACCCTTTGGCCCCAGATGGCCACGATGTGGACGATCCTCATTCC
This sequence comes from Peromyscus maniculatus bairdii, assembly GCF_049852395.1. Lineage (NCBI taxonomy): Eukaryota > Metazoa > Chordata > Mammalia > Rodentia > Cricetidae > Peromyscus > Peromyscus maniculatus. Next base: position 43,687,107 of record NC_134873.1, on the reverse strand, counting down.
TTCCACCAATCAAAACTTACCAATGAAGACTTCAGGAAACTTCTCATGACCCCAAGGGCTGCACCTACTTCTGCACCACCTTCAAAATCACGTCACCATGAGATGCCAAGAGAGTACAATGAGGATGAGGACCCAGCTGCACGAAGGAGGAAAAAGAAAAGTTATTATGCCAAGCTACGCCAACAAGAAATTGAGAGAGAGAGAGAACTTGCAGAGAAATACCGGGACCGTGCCAAGGAACGGAGAGATGGTGTGAACAAAGATTATGAAGAAACTGAGCTGATTAGTACCACAGCCAACTATCGGGCTGTGGGCCCCACTGCTGAGGCGGACAAATCAGCTGCAGAGAAGAGAAGACAGTTGATTCAGGAGTCCAAATTCTTGGGTGGTGATATGGAACACACCCATTTGGTGAAAGGCTTGGATTTTGCTTTGCTTCAAAAGGTACGCGCTGAGATTGCCAGCAAAGAGAAGGAGGAAGAGGAACTCATGGAAAAGCCCCAAAAGGAAACCAAGAAAGATGAGGATCCCGAAAACAAAATTGAATTTAAAACACGACTTGGCCGAAATGTGTATCGAATGCTTTTCAAGAGTAAATCATATGAGCGAAATGAGCTGTTCTTACCAGGCCGGATGGCCTATGTGGTAGACCTGGATGATGAGTATGCAGACACGGATATCCCCACCACTCTTATCCGCAGCAAGGCTGATTGCCCCACCATGGAGGCCCAGACTACACTGACTACAAATGACATTGTTATCAGCAAGCTCACCCAGATTTTGTCATACCTGAGGCAGGGCACCCGGAACAAGAAGCTCAAGAAGAAGGATAAAGGAAAACTGGAAGAAAAGAAACCTCCCGAGGCAGACATGAACATTTTTGAAGACATTGGGGATTATGTTCCCTCCACAACCAAGACACCTCGGGACAAGGAGCGGGAGAGATACCGGGAGCGGGAACGTGATCGGGAACGCGACAGGGACCGGGAGCGGGAGCGAGACCGGGAGCGGGAGCGAGACCGGGAGCGAGACAGGGAGCGGGAGCGAGAGGAAGAGAAGAAAAGGCACAGCTACTTTGAGAAGCCAAAAGTGGATGATGAGCCCGTGGATGTTGACAAAGGACCTGGATCTGCCAAAGAGTTGATCAAGTCCATCAATGAAAAATTTGCTGGGTCTGCTGGTTGGGAAGGCACTGAATCGTTGAAGAAGCCTGAAGACAAGAAGCAGCTGGGTGATTTCTTTGGCATGTCCAATAGTTATGCAGAATGCTATCCAGCCACGATGGATGACATGGCTGTCGATAGTGATGAAGAGGTAGATTATAGCAAAATGGACCAGGGTAACAAGAAGGGTCCCTTAGGCCGCTGGGACTTTGATACTCAGGAGGAATATAGCGAGTATATGAACAACAAGGAGGCTTTGCCCAAGGCTGCATTCCAGTATGGTATCAAGATGTCTGAAGGACGGAAAACCAGACGCTTCAAAGAAACCAATGACAAGGCAGAGCTTGATCGCCAGTGGAAGAAAATAAGTGCGATCATTGAGAAGAGGAAGAAGATGGAAGCTGATGGGGTTGAAGTGAAAAGACCAAAGTACTAATCTAGTTCCAACCGTCACCACACGGCTGTTCTGTTGGTTGTTTGTTTCTACAATTCCTAAAAAGGTGGCAAATGGTTTTTCTTTGTGAATGTGTATAAATCTTTATTGTATAACTATTTGTTTATAGATCTGCCTCCCAAGTGCTAAGATTAATGGCATGCAGCACCATGCCCAACATGTTCCATTAAAATTAGTTAAACTCGCTGTCTTCAAAAAAAAAAAAAAAAAAAAAAGAAAATATCATGAATTGGTTAAATAATTAGGTCAGACTACTACTTAAAAACTCAGAATTTTGATATCCACATCCACATGTGGCATTCTAGTTCTCACAAAAGCAGGAAGCAAAGCCTGTGTAGAAACAGTTCAGCAGCAAGAGCACTTGCTACTCTTGCAGAGGACCCAGTTCAGTTTCTAAAAAGTAGTTTTTATAAAAAAGCCTAAAGCAATTATAACAGCACTAGCTATTAAGATACAAAATTGCATTGCTAAATGAGCAATAATTACCCAATAAGGACAGTGATGTAAAATTTTATCTGATTTCTGTGTTTTTATTGTCTCCAGTTCAGTTCTTGTATAATTATACCCATAGTTTATTTTCTTCACAGAGATTCTGAGCTTCAATTTCTGTGTTCATGTTGGCATTCCTTTTACCTGGAATCATAAGATCTTGTGTAACCTTTTGTACTTAGTTTGGATACAAACACTGTTTGGGATTTGGTCCAGCTGTTAAGAACTTTAAGCATCCCAGCTGAGCAGTGGTGGCTCACGCCTTTTTGGTCCCAGAACTTGGAAGGCAGAGGCATGTGGGTCTGTGAGATCTAGGACAGCCAGGGCTACACAGAGAAACCCTGTCTCCAGGAAAAAAAAAAAAAAAAAAACTTTAGGCGTCCTAATCATCTATAATAAGATAGTAAATAGATAGGTAGTTAGTACCTTTATTACAGAAACGAAGAAGCATTCTGTTTCTCTCAAAGCTAATTTTTATTTTTATGGCCTGTTTATCACAATATTTAAAAGTTAGATGGTATAATGAGCTAGTATTTGAAATGACCTTGGCTAAGATGGGAGTTAGATATTTCGTATGTGTCGATGAGACAAAGACGTCTCATCGACAGTGGAACAGGAAAGACTTGCAGAGCTAGTCATGATAGAAGGTAAACTCTTGTTTTTTGCCTCACTTTTGTGTGAACGGTAGGTGATTGGGCAAGGAGCTTACTTTGCCTCCTTGGTAATAGGGATTGAACCCAAGGGTCTCACAAGGCATGATAGTCAAGTACTCTGTCAGCCTTTGAACAAGGAGGGGTGTGTGTGTGTGTGTGTGTGTGTGTGTGTGTGTGTGTGTGTGTGAGAGAGAGAGAGAGAGAGAGAGAGAGAGAGAGAGAGAGAGAGAGAGAGAGAGAGGGAGTGAGAGTCAGTTTCAGCTGGGCTTTGTGGCAATTGCCTTTAATCCTAGCACCCTTTGTGTTGTGGCTTTCTCTCTGCATTTTGATATGCCACCTATCACAGTTCAAAAAAAGAATGAACACATGCCCATTAGAGACATACAGGATACTTGGTGATTTATTTATTTTTATTGGTATTTATTAGTGTGTTGTGGTGGTCGGAAGTGGACATCAAGTATATTCTGCTCCCTTTTCCACCACCTACTTTTCCCCAGAAGAGTCATTAACTCTTCTGTTTGGCTAGACTGGCTGGCCAGTGATCTCCAGTGATCTGCCTTTTTTTATTTTAATGATTTATTTATTTTTATTTTTATGTGCATTGCCTGTATATATGTTTGTGTGAGAGTGTTGGATCCCCTGGAGGTGGAGTTACAGGCAATTGTGAGATGCCATGTGGGTGCTGGGAATTGAACCCAAGTGCTCTGGAAGAACAGCCAGTGCTCTTAATTGCTGAGCCATCTCTCCAGCCCGAGATCTGCCTTTCTTCTTTTCTTCTTTCTATATTTTGGTTTTTCGAGACAGTTTCTCTGTGTAGCTCTGGCTGCCCTGGAACTCACTCTGTAGACCAGGCTGGCCTTGAACTCACAGAGGTCCACCTGCCTCTGCCTTTCTTAATGTCAGTCCTCCACTTCTGTCCATGTTGCTTGTGGTCTCTGTAGTAGATTTGGTTTTAGGGTTTTGAGTATCACCAGCAGGGAGCTGAGAGGAAGATGAGTTGAGAATGTCCTGTTAAGTTGTTTTGCCCCTTAATAATTGTGAAAAACAAAAACTACGTAAGGGAGTTGTAGTCAGACTCCAGACCATTCCCTGACTTCTTTCCATATGAACTTTCAACGTGCTTTCTTATTACTTCTGTTTTCCTAGATACAGGAACGTGTTGCTTTAAGAGTTGCAGCGCCCAATGTTAGGCATAGATCCTATACCTGTAATTCTAATGCTTGAGAGATTGAACTAGGAAGATTGCCTTGAGTTTGATGCCAGAAGCTACATCTAGAGTTCCACACCACTTCAGACCTGTGCTACAGAATGAGGATTCTGTCCTAAAACAAACAAACAAACAAACAAACAAACAAACAAACCAGAAACACCTACCAATCATACACAAAAGGATTAGTGTGCTTTCTTTAACACTATAGCCCTTGACCTTAGACTAACACTTGGTTTTTAGTAATATTTTCTATCATTTTATATCCTACATTTTAATATTGTTCTTAATTTCAAGCTTTTGTTTGTTTGTTTTGTTTTGTTTTTCAAAACAGTTTTTCTTTGTAGCCCTGGCTGTCCTGGAACTCCCCCTGTAGACCAGGCTGGCCTCGAACTCAGAGAATCTGCCTCTACCTCCTGAGGGCTAGGGTTAAAGGCGTGTTCACCATCCAGCTTGAAGCTTTTATTTTAATAGCTATTTCTTAGCTTTTTTCTGTTGAATAAAATCCACAGGCTTAATCATCTGAGAACATACAATTTTATTCCTTTTTGGTAGTCAGTCTATAATTTGATTTTTAAAAGACTTAAAAAAATTAATGTGTATGAATTTGTTTGTTTTTGAGGCAGAATTTCACAATGTATCTCTGGTTGGCCTGATAATCATTATGCAGAGCAGGTTTGCCTCTTTTTGTTTGTTTGTTTTTGTTTTTGAGACAGGGTTTCTCTGTGTAGACCTGGCTGTCTTGGAACTCACTTTGTAGCCCGGGCTGACCTCAAATTCACAATCTGCCTACCTCTGCCTCCCGAGTGCTGGGATTAAAGGTGTGTGCTGCCATGCCTAGCGTGTATCAATATTTGGCTTGTGTGTGTGTATTTGCACCACATGCATGCTTGGTGTTTGCAGAGTGTAGAAGGGGACATTGGATCTTCTTAAACTTGAGTTATAGATCGTTGTGAGCCTCTAAATGGGTGCTGGGAATTGAACTTGGGTACACTGCAGGAGCAACAAATGTTCTAAACTACTGAGCCAGCTTTCTAGCCTCTATAATTCGATATTTTATAACATACCCCCTTTTTGTTGTTTTTGTTTTCCAGGTCTTTACTCTGTAGTTCAGGCTAACATAGAACTTGTTTTCATCCTGCCTCAGTTTTGAGAGCAGCAGTTCTCAATGTGAGGATTTGAATGACCCTTTCTTATGAGTCACCTAAGATCATTAGAAAACACAGATGTTTACACTGCAATTCATAACAGTAGTAAAATGACAGGAAGGAGCAGTGAAAATAATTTCATGGTTGGGGGTCACCACATGAGGAACTGTATTAAAGGGTTGCAGCATTAGGAAGGTTGAGAACCACTGCTCTAGAGGCTTGATTATATGTGTGGATCACCATGCTCAGGTATACTTTTTAAAGCATGTGGTGTAAATGAGTTTCTAAACGGTCTTATTAAATAAAAACACAGAACCAGAAATAGGGGTGAAAATCTGACAGAGATCAGAGGGGTAGGAACAGCTGCCAGGCTCCAAAGAGAGCGACTTCCTTTCTAAGCAGACTTATATGCCTTTTCCGTTCTGTTTTCTAATTGGCTCTCTCAGCCCAGCTACATCACTTCCTCTGCCTGCCCAGCTCTGTCACTTCCTGTCTATCTGTACAGACCTCCTATGGTTGGTGCTGGGATTAAAGGCGTGTGTAACTACACTTGGCTCTGTTCTCTAGTGTGACCTTGAACTCACAGAGATCCAGACAGATTAATGTGTGCTAACATTGCATGACTTTTGTGTTTACTATAGTGGCTGGCCTTCCTCTGATCTCCAGGCAAGCTTTATTTTACTGGGGGACACAGATAAAATATCACCACGATGTGGTTTTATGCTTAAAAATGCATTGCTTATACTTCTCTTTTCTGTTTCTTTTCTTTCTTTTCATTTTTTAGTTTTTGGTTTCTTGAGACAGGGTTTCTCTGTGTAGTACTGATTGTAGAGCAGGCTGGCCTTGACCTCTGCCTCTGTCTCCCAAGTTCTGGGATTAAACGCATGCAGTTAACTATACCTTCCTGTTTCTTAATGCAGAAGTGCTTAACATTAGACTTATGGTAGAACATTAGACCCATTTTCTTTTCTTTTTTAAAATTATTTACTTTTTACTTTATGTGCATTGGTGTTTTACATGCATGTGTGTCTGTGTGAGCATGTTGGATTTCCCTGGAACTGGAATTACAAAAAGTTGTTAGTGGCCATGTGGGTGTTGGGAATTGAACCCTGGTCCTGGAAGAGCAGCCAGTGGTCTTATCTCTACAATCCCAGTTCCATTTCCTTAATGTAGTGACAGACCAAGATAAGGATGCCTGTTAGTGAATTTTATTGCCCTTTTTTGAGAGCACAGTAAAGTCTGATGACACTTCAAAATGAATTTTTTCCCTTAGGAGCTTGCTTTATAGTAGAGAATGGCATTGAACTTGGGATTCTTTTGCCTCAGTCTCCTAAATTCTGGGGTTATAGTTGTGTGCCATCATGCCCCACTCAAAAAACTTTTTTCATCATAATAATAAATTATTATGCACATAAAATTTTAGAAAATGAGAAAGAAAGCTAATCCATGCAAAAAAAGTCTGTAAATTGTCTTTAAAGTGATCTCCTGTGAAGCTTAAGTACAAGAAACCACGGCAGTTTTGTTTACAAATCAGATTTAGTTTAGTGCAGCAGCACACAAGAAGCTGGAGATTTATTTGAATCTGTGTGTGTGTGTGTGTGTGCGCGCGCCGCGCGCGTGCGTGTACATGCTTTCCACTTTAATTATACTTACAAAGTTTTGTGTGTAAATAAAGTAGGTTTGCAAAATAAATTTGATATTGTTCTATGTTGACTTTTTTGTTTTTCTTTTACTTAAATGTTAGATTACGGATTTTTTTCCCCTTTAGATACTCAAAAATGAATTTTCCATTCATTTTTTTTCATGGCAATATCTTTCTGTATTAATATTTTTTACAGTTAGTAAAACAGGAATATTGATCAATTAAAGAAATTAAGTCAGCATTACAAAGAATATTCAGAGATAAACTAATCACTATGCTCTTCACCTGCTTTGCTTTGTAGTGGGACTTCCCCTCTTGCATGCTTAAATGCAATGCTCCACACAAACTCCCGAGGTGAAGAGGGCATCTTCTATAAAGTCCCAGGTAGAATGGGAGTATATACTTTGAAGGTAAGTTGCTTGGGAGCCAAGAAAGAGTAAGCGACAATGTATAATAATTGAGTCACAGAGACAGAATTCAATATTTCAACCCTAAAATAAGTAAGTAAATAAATTTGGGAGAGGGAGGAGATGTTCTGGGAATTGAAGGCAGGGCCTCATGAATACTAAGAAGGCACCCTTTGTATATATTCTTATTTAACATGGGTTTTTTTTTTTAGATTTATTTTATGTGTATCCGTGTACCACATACATGCAGTACTCATGGATGCCAGAAGGGGGTGTTTCATTCCCTGGAACTAGAGTTTCAGATGGTTGCTAGTGACTCTGTGGGTACTGAGGATTGAACCTGAGGTCCTCTGGAAGGAAGAGCAGCTGTCAGTGTTAACTGCTGAGCCCTTTCTCTAGCCCGTTTCTTATTTTACAGAACTTCAAAATATTTCAATTACAAATTGAGGATTCTTTTTTTGAAACATACTGCGTAGAGCCATAGATTCTTTTCTTTTTCTTTCTTTCTTTTTTTTTTTAAAGATTTATTTATTATGTATACAGTGTTCTGCCTGCATGTACCCCTGCCCGCCAGAAGAGGGCACCAGGTCTCATTACAGATGGTTGTGAGCCACCATGTGGTTGCTGGGTATTGTACTCAGGACCTCTGGAAGAGCAGTCAGTACTCTTAATCACTGAGCCATCTCTCTAGCCCAGATTCTTTTCTTTATTCATAAATTTCCCCACTAAAACTTAGTTATGGTTATTATTCCTTTTTTTTCTTTCAGAGCTGAGGACCGAACCCAGGGCCTTGCACTTGCTAGGCAAGCGCTCTGCCAGTGAGCTAAACCCCCAACCCCTTATTCGTTTTTTAATAAAGGGAAAAAGTAAAGTTTGAAAGATGTAATTCCTGACCAGTGTTGGCTGTATTGTATCAGAAGAAGAATAGGAACTTTGATCCGATTCCACACCCACATTTCTTCTTCCATAACAAGCTGGCTAATACCTCATTTGTACACTGAAATGGTGACCTTTTCTCATCAATATCCTTTCACTTATGAGTAGGAAAACCAATGTAAATGAGCTTAGTAAATAGGCTGGAAAATGTGTGAACTCATACAGCTAAACTAAACATTCATGGGAAATCCAGGCTGGGTCCAGATGATCAAAAGGTGTCATCTGGTCTTGGTCTGTTCTTTCTTTTACTTTGTTCTCAGTCAGCCTCTCCTCCTCGTCCACGGATTCAGTCCGAGTCTCCGTTCTACAGACTGAGAGTCTAGAGACAAGAGTCCAAGACTGAAGCAGGGCTCCACCTCACTCAGACTGACTGACCCGTGTGACACCCACCGTTCATGAGTTATGGCTGTTGACAAATGTCGAATCGTTGTCATCCTTGATGTGGGGTTGTAGTTGAGCTTGTGACAGCCTGATAATTAGGAGAGGGCTTGTTTCTCAAAGGAAGTTTATCAGCAAACCAGAATGGCAGACTATTTGACAGACTGTTGTACCCCAAGTGACACGTCCGTAGAGACCGCTGTCTGTCCCACTGCCTCCTGTCTCTGAGCTTATCACGGTGCTCAGTGGCAGTATTGCGTCCACTGACATTAAGAACTCTGACCTGAGGTGCTGAGATGGTTCAGCATGTGAAGGCACTGACAGCCTGTTTTTGGTTCCCTGGGCACATATAAATGAAGGACAGAACCAACTCCTACAAGTTGTCCTATAACTTTCATATGTGTGCTATGGCACACAGGTACCCAACATAAAACAAAACACAGAAAATGAACACCTAGGTTTGGTGGCCGTGCATGCCTTTAATCCCAAGCACTCTGGAGGCAGATGTAGGTATCTCTGAATTCTAGGCAGGCAAGCCAGTGAGATCCTGTCTCAAAACAAAACAAAAGAGGAACAAATCCCACATCTAGCAGCTTAATGTGGTGGCATATGGTTATCAATCATAGTACTCAGGAGGCCAAGGTAAAAGGTCCTGTCCAGTTCTAGATCACCCTGACCTATATAGTGAGCTCAAGGCCAATCTGTGCAATATATATAGCACAACCCTATTCTGCCTTTTAATGTTAACTTCCTCCGACTGTCTGCAGTGTTTAACTTGTGGGTGTTATGGGACTTTAGCCCTAAATGAAGCTTTCATGATCTCATTTTGATACTTTAGCTATTCTAGATCTTCCATGATTTTAATTGCATTCATTAAATGCGTACTGTGTTGGAGAGAGAGGGAAAGAAATCCTCAAAATGTATTTTCTGTTATTACATACCAATTAGTACAGTTCTTCTGATACCATGTGTTCGGGGGTTTCTCCCATATATCAAGCAGTTCTCCAACTGAAGTCAGCTAGCTGCCTTTAATTTAACTCAGTTTTCACTGTTTGGCTATTGTGTCGGTCAAAGGGCCCAGTACTAAAGGTTACCCTTCACTTCAGCTATTAGTTACAAGTCTTTGGATGAGACCTAAGCTCTAGGACTGCTTACAAAAGATGTTAGAGGAAAAAAAAATCTTTGAGTTTTCTATTTATTGTAATGTAGATAAAAGACATTCATGAAGTGAGGTGTGGCCACTGAGTATAGAATCTGTCTTGGCATACCAGTCTCCAAGCACAGACTTTAGCCATGTGCAAGCTCATCCAAACCCCTGGTCTTTAGAGTTTTTATGGAGGATTTGTGATATGAGTGTGATTTTTGTCATTGGCCATCAACTCAACCTTCGTTCTTGAGAAGATGGACTAAAAGTTCCAATTTTCTAATTACATAATTGTTTCTCTTAGTAGTCAGTCCCTACTCTGAGGCAGACCATTCCAAGCCAACAAAGAATCATCCAAACAGACGATCTAATTATCAGTAGAGTCAAAGACCAAATAGCAGAACAATAGGTTTTCCTAATCTGCTGTTGATCAGGAAAGTACAAAAGTTTCAGCACTCTGTAGCAAGAGCTCAGAGTTCACTGTAGACAGCAGTTAAGAGTACTTGCTGATGTTACAGAGAAGCAAGATTCAGTTTCTAGCCTGATGCCCTCTTCTGGCCTCTACAGGCACTGCACACACATGGTGTGTGTATACATGCATGCAAAACTCTCATACATAAAATCTTTAAAGAAAAAAACTAAGAGTTCAAATAATCATATCGTCAAGTCTATGCCAAAAATAGACTAAGATGAATAATCTATAGTTCTTGATCTCTGTAATGCTTACATTTTAGTTATTAAAATTTTCATATTTACAAAATATATTGTGAAACTCTTCCATTATAATGACACAAAATAAAGATTAGTTTTGAATAAAGGGGTTTAGAAAGTTTGTGTTATTACTTGTAAGATTTAAGTTGGACTTGAACATATACATAAGAAGAGTGAAGGCCTTCAAGGATAAGTAGCTCAAATGAAGGAACAGATAAAATTCTGGATGAATTTGAAAGTAGAGGAAATTGGATTAAGTGATAATCACTGTAGTTGGGATAATTGATAAATTAACAAAGTTTTACCCTGACTGAGCTCTGTGTTTGGGTGGGGTATTGAGTAAGTAGATGGCAGAGGTCTTCAGAGAGAACCATGTCATCAGATCTATGTGTTATGATTTTTATGAAAAGGAGATTACAGTTTGGTGTAGGAACTCAGAGTAGTAATATAGGTAGACACAAGACATTTGAGGCACAGAACACGTTGCATTTGGTATGTGTAAAACAGTGGGTGAGAAATGATTCTAAGATCATGAGCCGTTGATCCCAAGGGGATCACAAGTTTTTTGCAAAAAGAAGATAATTATATTTGTATTTCAGATACTTGTTGAACCTACAGGTCAAGATGTCTGGCTGGCAACTAACTCTATAAAAGCTGTCCTGCATTTTGAAAGAAGGAATATAAAAATATGGGGTCTGTATTTTAAGAAAGTGTATAACATAAGAGATGGATTAGAGAGAAAAATTTAAGTGGAAAAATACTGTTCTTGCTCAATCGGACTTAATGGCCTTGGGTAGATGTCATGTAGTGCCAGTTAGATGGAGGGCAATTTTTTTGTGTTTGTCAGTTCAATTTTTAATGTGATAAAAATAATTATATGGGATAACAAAGTATTGATGGAAAGAAAATCCATAAGAAATAACATTCATTTATCCATTTATTTATATAAGCTTTTTGTACTATGTAAACACATAGTAACTAGTACTGAGCTCTCATAAAGGCTATGTTGTGAACATTTAATATTAATTAGCTCATTTAATTTCTGTGTGCTCTTTTAAGGTAGGTGCTATCACCCCACCTTAGACACTGAAATGAGGTTATGGGAGATTGAGACTAAGGCTGTGTAACTGGGAGAAGATGAAGCCAGAGAGCCCTGCATCACTAGCCTTTCGTATGCTGCTACTCTTTTCTCACATGAAATGGTCATAGTTATGCTGTCTGTTTAATATTCTCATTATTCAGAGCTGAAACTAAAGAGATTGATGTGATTCTTTAAAAAACAAACAACAGGCTGTGCGGTGGTGGCGCACGCCTTTAATTGCCCACCTTTAAAGCACTCGGAGGCAGAGGTAGTTGGATCTCTGTGAGTTCGAAGCCATCCTGGTCTACAAAAGAGAGTTCCAGGACAGCCAGAGCTGTTACGCAGAGAAACCCTGTCTCAAAAAACCACATAACGAAACAAAAACTCCTTTTCTTGATGCTACTCATTAACCAATATTGAGGACCCAGTTAGGTGAAAATAATGTGATAATCTTGTTCTCCTGACTTTAATTCTAGAATTGAATTCAGAATACATAGGGCAACCCACCCCACCCCACCCCACCCCACCCCCGACACAAATATGTCTAACAAAATCATTATTAGCTTTTTAAACCTGAACATTACGTCTTTTACCTGGATTTACGGCTACCAATTTTCTGTAACTTAAACATATGTGGTACCTGCATATGAATGTTGTGTATAATTTTTATCTTCTGGGTGTAGGTGGAAAATTAATTTATTTGACCAAAAAAAGGGGGAAGTATCAGGATTTCAGCTAATATTGGTGGTTTTACTATTTTATAATAGTAAAAATTAATCAGTTAAGTTACTGTATTACATACTAGAAATTTAGTTTGGATTTGCTAAAATGGTAATAATCCTAACAGGATGCCTACATTTTCAGAAAGATGTGCCAGATGGAGTGAAAGAGCTGTCAGAAGGTTCAGAAGAAAGCAGTGATGGTCAGTCAGATTCTCAGAGCTCTGAGAACAGCAGCAGCAGTGATGGCGGCAGCCACAAAGAGGGGAGAAAGAGCAGGTGGAAGAGGAAAGGTAATCCCCACTGCTGCAGGGCAGTGCCTTCTCGCTCTCGACCATCCGCCTCTTCTTTCCCTGTAGCCTAGTGCTCTGCCTGGTTGCCTGCAGGGGCGGAAGCGTCTGTATTTCACCTGCTGGACACAGTGCAGCAGCCGCCAGCTTCATGGACCTTTTGGACTGTGTGACTGAGAAATTTTCAAAAATAGACTTTTCTAGTCGGGCATGGGGGCACGTGCCTTTAATCCCAGCACTTGGGAGGCAGGCAGGCAGATCTCTGTGAGTTCGAGGTCAGCCTAGTCTACAGAGTGAGTTCCAGGACAGCCAGGGCGACACAGAGAAACCCTGTCTCAAAAACCAAAATGAAACAGACAAATCTGTATCTATATATAAATCTCTCTCTATGTAGATATCTATATATATGCTTTTAGGAGCTGGGAGATTGCTCTGTGGCTAATATGCTGTGTGAGCATAAAGAACCGAGTTTGGATCCCTAGCACATACGGATATATAACACCAGTAAAGGGGATGAGGAATTATGCATTTCCTGGGGCTCGCTGGCCATGCAGCCTAGCCAGCACTATGAGCTCCAGGTTCAATGAGAGATCCTGTCAGAGAGAGAGAGAGAGAGAGAGAGAGAGAGAGAGAGAGAGAGAGAGAGAGAGAGAGAGAGAGAGAGAGAGATGAAAGAGGGGGTGTGTTGGTGGGGTTGTTCTGGGAGCTGTAATACGGGAATATATAATGAGCATAAGGACCACAGTTCGAGTCCCAGAATGTTGGCCAGGCATGACAGCTGCCTGTAATCTCAGCCAGCACTTAAGCAAAGACAGGATCCTGGTTAGCTAGACTAGCTCAAGTCGACAAGCTGAGGGTTTAGTGAGAGATCCTGCCTTGATAGAAAGTGGAGAGTACTCAAGGAAGACGCCAACATCAATGTTGAGCCTCTGCACACATCCGACCTGCACACTACACATACATCTATAAGGGAGAAAACCCATGGAGAGTGGTCACGATAGACACTTAAATACATGCATGCATCCACACAAAAAATGTCCTTTTGGAGAACACTTTTAGATTCGGGTTGATAAGTACAGTGTTTCCATTTGCTTTCTACTTGTTCATATGCACAGACTTGCTCACATCAGGTTTTGCTGCTTTGTGCTTTTTTGCTTACATGTGTTATATTCTTGGCTTTTTGGAACAGGGTCTCACCATGTAGCACTGGTTTATAATTGGATATGTAGACTGGGCTGGCATTCAATTGGTTAATCATCATGCCTCTGCCTCTTGAGTGCTCAAACTACAGACTGGAAGTTATGTTTTGGAGTTGTGTTTTAGCAGTCAGGTTTGTCCCATGTCTCTTCTATGTTTGTTACTTGTACTTGGTAATGTGTACTAGCACATTCTTATCATCCGGGTTCTATTTCCACCGGAATTCGCTCTTGGTAGTGTACTTTCTAAAACTTGGGACAGATGCGTTATTTACAAAGACATGTGTGCACACAAATGCCATACAGTGTATTTTCACTGCCCCGTCCACATAGTCTTCTGGCTGACTTCTGATCTTTTCTACTATCTGCATGGTTTTGTCTTTTTGAGACTATCAGAAAGTTGGAACCTTTTCAAATGGACATTGTTTTATTTATTTATTTATTTATTTATTTATTTATTTATTTATTTATTTTTAGTTTTTTTTTGTTTTTTGAGACAGGGTTTCTCTGTGTAGCCTTGGCTGTCCTGGATCTCGCTCTGTAGACCAGGCCTGCCTTGAACTCACAGAGATCCACCTGCCCCTGCTTCCCAGGTGCTAGGATTAAAGGCGTGCACCACCACTGCCTGGCATTAAATGGGCATTATTTTAAAACTGACATTACAATTTTTTTTCTGAGTGTGTTCTTGTACACACCTTCATTCACATGTGCACTGGTGCCATGACAGTTGTATACAGATGAGAGGACATCTTACAGGAATTGATTCTCTCCTTTTAACCATGTGAGTCTTAGGGATCAAACTCAATTGTCAAGCATGGCGACAAGGTGTTTTCCAACCAAACCACCTCACTGGCTCCAGATTGGCATCTTTAATTTAGTAATGTGTGTTGGAGATTTCTCCATGCGTTTTCATGGCTTATGGTACATTGCCTTGTGGAACTAAATAGTATTTGACATGATTTGCATATAGCCATTCACCAACTAAAAGATGTATTTGTTACTTCATGTTTTACCATTTATGAGTGAAAACTACTATGAACTTTGTTTTTCTGTGGGCACATGTTGTCTTTGTGTAAATTCACAAGAGTGTGACTGATGCATTGTGATGAGTATGTTAAATGTTGTAAAACGCTGCCACACCACTACAGTGAATGGCAGTTGCTGTTGCTTTGAATCTTTACCAGCAGTTCGTATTGTCTGCCAGTCTTCTAGACTTTGGCCATTCTAATGGTGCGCATCTGTCTGTCACTGCTGTCATTTGTATTTCCCTGATTGCATGTATGGAGAAGTCTTTCTGCATGCTTATTTTCCATTTGAATAGGCTCTTTGGTGAGAAGTGTGCCCTGGTTCTTGGCCCATTTTTGTTAAGGTTAGGATGTCAGGGTTTTTTTGTTTGTTTGTTTTTTGTTTTCTAATAATTGGCCTTCAGGAGTTCATTGTTCATTTTGAATAGTATTTTTTTTAAAGATTTATTTTCATTTTATGTGTATTTAAGTTTTATCTGAGTGTATGTTTGTATCATGTGCGTACCTGGTGCCCACAGATGCCAGAAGAGGGCATTGGATCCCCCCGGGACTGGAGTTATGGATGGTGATGAGCCGCCATTGTGGGTGGTGGGAGTTGAACCTGGGTCCTCTGCAAGAGCAGCCAGTGCTCTTTACTGCTGAGCCTGCTCTCTAGCCCTGGATTATAGTCTTTTATTTGGTAAGGTTTTTTTCTGTATATTTTCTCAAAAACTATAGTCCTTCCCCCTTTGGCAGTTTTCCCCTCTCCAAATGTGTGTGTGTTCGTATGTATGTGGATATGAGACATGCTCGTGCATGCCAGTGTCAAGATCAGAAGACAGCATTCAGGAGTTGGCTCTCACTACTTACACCTTATTGGAGGCAGAATCTCTCTTATTTCTGCCACTGCCCCGAAGCTTCTGGGCAGCTCCTCTGTCTTTACCTCCATTTTGCCTTCGGAACGCTGGGATTGTAGGTCAGTGCTTCCAGATCTGCTTTTTATGAGTCTCAGAGATCTGACTCATGTTGTCAGGTTTTTGGCAAGGACTGGTACCCGTTGAGCCATCTCTCTAGTCCTGGATCTGGCAGTTTCTTTTTACAAAGCAGAAGTTTTTAATTTGAATGTAGTCCAGTTTATCAGTCCTTTGTTTTGTGATCTTGAGCCTTTGGTATTGTATCTAAAAGTGATGACCAAGTCTAGGCTCACCTACATTTTCTTCTATATCTTCTAGAAGTTTTATCATCTTGAGTTTTAAGTCTGTGATTAATTTTAATTCTTTTTGTTTTTTTAAAGATTTATTTATTTACATATTTTATGCATATGAGTATTCTATTTGCATGTATGTTTGCATGACAGTAGAGGGCACCAGATCTCATTACAGTTGGTTGTGAGCCACCAAGTGGTTGCTGGGAATTGAACCCAGGTCCTCTGGAAGAGCAGCTAGTGCTCTTAACCACTGAGCCATTTCTCCAGGTCCTAATTTTAATTGTTAAAAAATGTTGAGTATGTGTGTGCTGTGTGCATGGGGGGCAGACAGAGCGAAAGAGGGACTAGCTGGCCTGGGTCTACGCCACGGTGCAGTTTGGAGGTCATTGGACGACTTTGTTCAGTCCTTCCACCGCTCTGTGGATTTCCGGCACCGTCCTCAGACCGTGGTGCTTATGCTGCCGTCATCACCTTTCCTTGCTGAGCCGTCTCACCAACCTCAGTTTGAGGTCATTGTTGAGGTAAATCTGCATCTTGCAGTGAGGATATGCAGTTAGCTGGGTATGGTGGTGCACACACACCTTTAGTCCCAGCACTCGGGAGACAGATGCAGCCAGATATGAATTCAAGGCCAGCCAGAGCTACATAATGAGATCTTACCACAAAAAAGAAAAAAAAAGTGCAAGTTTTATTTTTATTTAACTTAAATGGTGAAATGAGTTGGACAACATTCTAAATTTTTACCTTAATTTATTCTTAGCTGTGACCGTCATAGATGCTTTACCATTACTTATTTGTAACTCTTGTCTGATTCTGGTCCCAGGCTTGGAGCACTGGCTGTTCTCAGCTCTCTCCTTACTAGGAAAAGAATGTTCATTACTACTAGCTAACACCAGATGTAGTCTGCCTGTCTTTGCTCTCATACCATTTGATATCTTTTCATAGCGAACCTAAGACACGTAAGGAATAATGGCTATATGACAACCCTTTCCCTGGAAGGCTTTTCTGTTATGAATAACATTTTACCATCTATTCTTGTTAATCTCTAGCTTTTTGTTAGATTCTGTTTGAAGAGGGGAAATTTTAGACTTCTGAATACCTTATGGGGTATTGATTTTCCTGCGTAGAGTAGACATTCAGTTTTCCCCAGTTTTAATATCTTCTAAGTTGAATTATGCTTCCCGTAATCATAGACTTGTTAATTTTAACTGCCTTGAGAACTGTTGATGTGCCATATCAGAAAAATAGGTGGTTTTTTTTGTTGTTGTTGTTGTTGTTTTTGTTTTTTTACTTCCTTCTCTTTATCCCCAATCTAGTGGTTGTGCTACTCTTGGGGAGCATGGAAATAATTCATTAACTTACTCATTTATGTTCTCTGGTATAACTACTATGCATACAGTTCAAGAAAACTAATCCCATAATCTTAGTTTACAGGTTCATTGGAGAGGCACCAAACTTCAGTTATCAGACACAAATGAGATGAAAACAAAATGAAATAGGGCCTTCTTGCAAATCCTTGATAAATAATTTCAGAATGATCCCTGATAATGATGAACAGCAGCTGTGGCCCAGGTCTTTTATTCTAAAAAAATCCCCCCACCCCCCAGACATGGTTCCACTGTGTAGCCTGGCTATCCTGGAACTCACGCTATAGACCAGGCTGATCTCAAACTCACAGAGATCTGCCTGCTTCTGCCTCCCAAGTGCTGGGACTAAAGGCTGGGCTCCCACTGCCTGGCCATTCTGCAGATTTTTTAAACCCCCGATTTGGGAAGGCTAATGCTACAGGTGAAAGGGGCTTTGTCTTTTCTCCACTTCTCTCCAGCTTCAACTTTTCTCTATAAGTTTGAAAATTATAGAACAAAGCCAAGACATCAGGCAAGGGAAATACCTAGCAAGATTCATATTTTCTAGGTGGCTTCATAAACAAGAAGATCAACATTAAAGGTGGCCAGTTTAAACTGTGAACAAAAATCATTGTCTTTGGAATGTATTGGAACATCTTTATTTGGGGATGGAGTGCTCACATGTTCTCACATAGCCCAGGCTAGTCTGGAACTGACTATTTAGCCAGAGCTGGCTGTGAACTCCTAGCTTTCTTGCCTCTACCTCCCAAGAGCTGGAGTGACAAGCAGATTACCCCATCTGGCTTTATTTTTACTTTTTTGGTTTTTGAGACAAGTCTCACTGTGTAGCTGTGGCTGGCCTGGAACTTGCTAAATAGATATCAATAAGCCGGGCTCATTCCTACCTTTTAAGAGTCACACATGCAGGGCTGGGGTGATGGCTCAGCAGTTAGTGCACTTGTTGTTCTCGCAGAGGATCTGGTTCCTTTCCCAGCACTCACATAGCCGCTCACAACCATCTGTAAGTTCATTAGGGGATCCCATGCCCCTTCCTGGCCCCACACAGTGCACAGGTATACATGGAAGCAAAGTACCCGTTCATGTAAAATGAAGATGGTTTTTTTTTTTTTTTGTTCTTTTAAATAAATTT
The DNA here is from genome assembly GCF_049852395.1 of Peromyscus maniculatus bairdii. Taxonomy (NCBI): domain Eukaryota; kingdom Metazoa; phylum Chordata; class Mammalia; order Rodentia; family Cricetidae; genus Peromyscus; species Peromyscus maniculatus. The sequence continues at coordinate 43,668,782 of NC_134873.1, read as the reverse complement.
TTGAAAAAAGCTACACCTGGTGCAGCGACCCTTTGAGCAGTGGCTCTTGTTGCTGGTGCATTTGTCTGTTAATGGCCATGCCAAAAAATTAAGGTAAGTTCAAATAATGCAGAAATACCTTAAATAACAATCATAAAATTCCACTGTCAGTAGCTCCGTAGGTAAATTTGAATAGTATAACCTTATTCTACATCCTACATAATAATAGATGTTGACAACTAGGTAATAGCAAATTCAGCATTGTTTTTGATCTGCTTTTGATTCATCGCTCTTCTAGAAATGAGTATCGTGTCGGCTGTTTCTCCTTGAATTATACTCTGATGAGACAGTCTCTGAAGTTATCAAAATAATTTCTCCAATACTAATTGTTGCTGTTCATTTTTCTTATTTGGGGCTTTGACTCTGAGTTTGACATCATGATTTCAAATGCATTGTAAGACAGGAAGAACATTGAGATAGTATCAAAAACCCACTTCCTTTTTATGTGCAAAAATACAGAGCTCTGACAGCAAAACTGATACTTTTAGTTGAAAATTGATAGAAACTCTTGATATTTATACCTTTCAGCCAAATAGGAACAGACTAGAACTCAGAAACTCAGTCCAGTATTGAATCTAGCTTATTGATTTATATGTAAAGTAGAGGAAATTACTAGTTTCTAGCTTTGGTTCTTAGCTTTCAGACAGGAAACATGTTCAGAGAAGAGCTTAATGGAATTTCAAGTCAAGGTAAGGTGGAATGATGTCAGAAAAACTACTAATAAAATCAACTGTCTCTCTTACTGTTTTTTGGTCATAGCTAAGGGAAATTTCTGTCTTTCCCCCCAAATATGTTATAAATACTATAATATGAAACAGCTGCATGGATAATTGTTGTTTGTTTTGTTTTCTCCCTTAGAGACAGGATCTCATTATATAACCCTGGCTGTCCTGGAACTTATGTAGAGCAGACAGACTAGCTTTGAACTGACAGATTCTCCTGCCTCTGCCTCCCAAGTGCTGGGATTTAAGACGCTGCATGGTTATAGTTTTTATCTTGTTATAAGGAAAAGTTGTGAGGTTTGGTTTGCTTTTGCTATTTTTAAGAAAAAAAAAAAAGAGTCAGTGAAATATTCCTTTTCATTGTAAGGGATCCCTGTTTCCCAGAGCACATTACTGTTAGCATATAGTCAAGACTTTTTTTTTTTTAATCAGTAATTTGCTAACAGGAGTTAGAAAATATGGTAAATCCACTAGCCCTCTGGCATTTTTTTATATGTGCTAAGTTACTGAATGGGGAAGATTGGGTTCTCTTTCAAGTACATCCTAGAAACGAAACTTGTGACAAAGTTAACTTAGGTTGAAAGACTTCTGGGAGATGTTCTTGTTGATAGTGGCTGAGGTGAAGGTTTGGGCACAGCCTGTGTTAAAGATGGCTGTACTATTAGGACTGAGGCTTTAAGGATAACCAGAAGCAAGGGAAAAAGCTTCTGTCTCCCAAGTGATAGAATTAAAGGCCTGTGCCACCAGGCCAGGCTTGATTTTTATTTGAACATTTTAAATGTATGTTTCAAATGTCTGTAAGTTGATAGTAATACTTTAAAAACTTACGCCAGTTGTGGTGGTGGTGATGGTGCACTCCTTTAATCCCAGCACTTGGGAGGCAGAGGCTGGTGGGTGGATATCCATGAGTTTGAGACCAGCATGGTCTACAAAGCAAGTTCCAGGACAGCCAGGGTTACACAGAGAAACACTCTCAGAAACAGAACAAAACAAAACAAAACTTAGTTACTATATGGTTCCTGAAGCAGCAAATTACCACAAACTGTGTGGCTTAAGTAACACAAATTTGTTCTCTCACAGTTCTGAAAGTCAGTTTGTAAGCCCAGGGGTCAGCAAGGAAGCTATCCCTCCAGAGGCTTTCAGAGAGACTCTTCTGTTCCTTGCCTTTTCTGGCTTTCTGTGATGGCCAACTAACTTGCATTATGGCCACTTTATTCTGACCTGGCTTTTTCTTCACCTTCTCTGAATCTGTCTTCACTATGTCTCTTATAAAAATACTTTGTTGTGTGGGATGTGATAACACACAACTTTAATACCAATGCTTGGGAGGCAGAGGCAGGTGGATCTCTCTGAGTTCAAGGCCAGCTAGGGCTGTAAATTGAGACCCTGTCTTGAAAAGTAAAAAATATGTTGTTAAGACTGACTGGCATAATCTAGGTAATATAATCATAAGATACTTAGTCCTTTCACCAATAAAGCAATGTTCGCAGGCTCTGAGAATTCGGATATTAGCACATGTTTTCAGTGGTCACCACTGTCAGCTATTCCAGGTACTTATTCATTGTTCTGAAAATAAAATTTAAATCTTGCCTTTGCTCCATACTAGCTTTGTATCTTTTCTCAAGCTGATTCAGTTTTTTGATAAGTAAATATAGGTTATGAGAACTTATATAGCAGCCAGTGTGTATCTTTGTACTATTTTATTTGCACAGAAAAGAATGTAATGATACAAACCTAGTTATTTAGATTTAGTTATCACTGGAAATAGAATTTCAGGAGCTTGGAATAGAAAATAGAACTTATGCTTTTGTTAGAACATAGAAGGTGCTTTTTTTTAAAGCTGATTGTTATATCAGTTCCTTCCCATGTATATAAACATGATAGTTATGAAGATGAGGATACAGAACCAAAGTTAAATTGTCTTAATATTAGAACATTTAAGAGTAAAGTTGTATGTTGTACTCTAGGCGTTGCTTATTTTACTATGTATATTTCTTATTTTTGTGTCAGTTAGATATCTAGCAGCACATACTTCATGTGTCTTAAATCTTCATGGTCTTAACCAATACCATTTTGCTATAAATGTTTTCAGGTCAAGTATTTAAAAAGAAAATATTAGGCAAAGTGTATTCTTCAAGAGTCATCTCTAGGTTCTTTCCTCTCTTAAATTGAACTTTCCTTGCTCTCACATGAGATGTCTGAACCAACAATTTTCATCTTTCTCCTTAACTAACATAAAATGTATTCATTGATCTTGTAGAAGACATGAGTTTGTTTCCCAGCATCCACAATTGGGCTGCCCACAGTGCCTATAACTCCATCACTAGAGGATCTGATGCTCTCTTTTGGCCTCCATGGGCAATGTCCTCAGATGTATGCATATGTGTTCGTGATCATGTGTGTGTGCATACACACACACACACACACACACACACACACACACACACACCTTATTTTAAAATGGGGCTGGATCGATGGCTCAACAGAGTACTGGCTGCTCTTCCAGAGGACCCGGGTTTAATATCTATCACCCGCCCATGGCACCTCACAACTATCTGTAACCTCTTTCCAGGTGATGCCACACCCTCTTCTGGCCTCTGTGGGCAACAGGCATTACATGGATGTAAAAAATAAAATTTTAAAATGTGCTCACATGATATTAAGTTTTATAGAGCATAAACATGTGCCTGCCATGACTTCAGTGTGGTCCATTTCAGGCTATGCACAGCAGATACGGACGGCATAGGAAGTGGTTGTTTCCAGTAGAGAAGTCTTCAAAACCTGTCTTGAACAGATAGGCTGAAAACTTGGGACCTGAGGGAAGGAGTGACAGGGTTGAAACAGTGGAAGAATTTTAAAGCAGAAATGGCCTTTTTGTCTTCAATTTAAACCTTTCATAACTTCCCACCATGTTGTCATTATTCATCTTCAAGTTTACCTTAGGACCATAGATACTACAGTTCTAATTTGATAACATGGCTCCTTTAATCAGTTCTAATATAGTAAACAATGAGAAGTCATCTATACTAATACTCGCCCCTTCCCCGTCCTATCATCCTGCACTAGAACTTTCTGAGGAAATAAACTGAAAGGGGAGACTGTTTGCAGGACAACTCCAAAGAGAAGATCCTTTCCTAAAGTGTTTGGTCACAGTTGTTAACAGGTAGCAGCATATGATCTGGGGAAGGAGTGGTGCTTGATATCAACTCTGATAACAAATGTTTCCTTGTCAATTTTTCCCTAGTATCATCTAGACTGTCACAGCCATCCTCTCCTCAGTCAGGCTGCCCATCACCTACCATTCCAGCAAGTAAAGTCATTTCTCCATCACAGAAGCACAGCAAAAAGGCATTAAAACAGGTAAGCATTAAGTCTCTGTTTATCAGAAGAATAATCTCTCCAATTAAAAATAATTAGGAAAGCTGGGCTGTGGTGGCACATGCCTATAATCTCAGCATTCAGAAGACAGACAGGTAGATCTCTATGAGTTTTGAAGATCTCTGTGAGTTTGAGGCCAGCCTGGTCTACAGAATGCGTTCCAGGACAGCCAGGGCTACAGAGAGAAAGCCTGTCTAGAAAAAAAAACAAACAAACAAACAAACAAACAAAAAAACGAATAATTAATAATAATGAGAGCTACATGGTGTTTCACACCTTTAGTTCTGTCGTGTAATGGACAATGATGTATCGAGGTCCTTTTTCAATAAGACACTTCATCAAATCTTCTGTTAATTACTGAAAATTGTTTGAAAACTTGAGATTGATGTCTTCACAGGGTAAATGTCTGCAATCGGCTAATTTGCTGCTAGTAATTTTTGTACTCTGTATCACCCATTGTATGTAGGGTTTAACATGGTTTTGAAGACCCAGATTTTTTCCTAGTTTGCTGAGGTATGTGTTCTGAATCATGAATAGGTGTTTACATTTTAAGAGCTTTTCTTATGTGTGTCTGGTTATTTTGGGGGTACTGAGGATGAAACCCATCACTCAGTGAGCAAATACTTCTCACACTGAGCCACATTCCCAATCCTCAGGTTGGTTTGCTTTGGAGCTTACTGCAATGATTAGGTAGATTTTTTACTTTTAATCTTATATATAGAATCATATTGCTAGATTTTTTTAATATTGTACTAATTCTAAGTATGGAATAGAACCTATGTGTTTATTCTTAAAAAAAAATAGCTTATGCAAATTTTTTTTTTAAATTTTAGTTTTTAAGCCAGGTGTGGTGGCGCATGCCTTTAAGAACACTCCAGGGCCAGGCAGATCTCTGTGAATTTGAGGCCAGCCTGGACTACAAAGTGAATTCCAGGACAGCTAGGGCTGTTACACAGAGACACCTGTCTCAAAAAACCATAAATAAATAATAACTGAGTTTCTAGTCAGCTGTTGTTTTGTAGCACACATCTGTAATCCTATTACATTGGAGGCTGAGGGAGGGAGGGAAGAGTTGAAACCATCCTGGATTGTACAGTAGCAAGACCCTGTCTTGCAGCATTCTTCTACTGTAGTGCAGTTTTGAAATACATCATAAAATAAACTGTGTAGTTGTTTATTTTATTCTAGATTTGGGGAGAAAGTTGTAGAAATTGTCTTTACTCCCTAGGTTGAATGAATAGTATGTAAGACTCCTTTTCCTTGAATTATACTGTTCTTTGTTGTTATTATATTAGTCAATTGCTTTGTCTCCTTTTGTATCAATTTTGGAGATTTTTCTTAGAAAATGGTCCATTTCTGTGCCAGTAAAGTTGCTCAGCTGGTAAAAGCACTTACCCCCGAACCTGAAACCCTGAGTTGATTCCTGGAACCCACATGGTGGAAAAGAAAACTACCTCCTTGGCATTGTTTCTGACTTTTATATACATGCCCCCCCCACTCTATAATATAATAAATAATAATATAAAAAAGTAAAAAATTTTTTACCTGATTTATTGCATGTACTGCTATAAAGTTATATAATGTTTTGTTTTTTCATTTGTCCTTGTTCATTTCTTTGTTCCCATTGTTAATTGCCAGTTGAGTTTTCTGTTTTATTGGAATTTTCAAAGAACTGGCTTTGGATTGGTTTTTTTTTTTCAAGATAACTCCTTGCTGTGTTGTTTGGATTGGCTCAATATGCATTCCAGGTTGCTTTTCCCCCCTTCTTTTTCTCTTTTTTTCTTTCTTGAAATGCTTTGTCTGGCAGCATAGTCACATAATCCCAGTACTCCGGAGGCTGTAGCAGGAGGATTCTAATTTCAAGGCAGCCTGGGTTATATAGCAGCTTCTTCCAAGAAGAATCTAATAATCAATAAGTACAAACTGACATAATTTTAGTCTCATAATTTGGTATGAACTAGGAGATTGTATTATATCAAGAATTGACAAGTAAGGAGACAATGGTTACTCCTGTACTGATGCAGTATAGTAAAAAACAGTCATTAAATACAAATGATTGAATATAGGACCTCGTGCGTGCTAGGCAAGTACTCTGTCCCTGAGCTATATACCCAGCCACTATAGCTTTATTGGAGAAAATTTTATAATACCTATTAAATTTTAAATGTACATGCTTCATGAACATGTGATTAAACATTTTAGTGCTTATGTTAAGAAAGATACACAGAAAAATATTAGCATAAAAATTTATTAATAGTAAGAAATAGCAAATGGCCTAACTGGGATTAAAGTCATGTGCCAACACCACTCGGCTCCATCTTTTTATTTTTTAAGATTGATTTATTTATTATGTATACAGTGTTCTGCCTGCATGTATGATGTCTGCAGGCCAGTAGAGGGCACCAGATCTCATTATGGATGGTTGTGAGCCACCATGTGGTTGCTGGGAATTGAACTCAGAACCTTTGGAAGAGCAGCCAGTGCTCTTTAACTGCTGAACCATCTCTCCAGCCCTCATGTGCCTTCTTACAGAACTAGAAAACAATTTTAAAATTCATATGGAAACATAAGACCCTGAATATGAATAGCCAAAGCAATTCTAGGCAATAAGATTGCTGGGAGCATTACTGTACTTGATTTCAAGTTGTGCTACAGAGCCATTGTAACAAAAACATGATACTGACATACATACAGATCGATGAAACTGAATAGAGGACGTACAATGTAAATCCACAGCTGTAACCCTCTGCCTTTTGAAAAAGCACCAGAAATAGACAGTGGAGAAAAGACAGCCTCTTAACAGATGATTCTGGGCAAACTACGTATCCATGTGTAGAAGAACACGATTAGATCCCTTTTGGAAATACTAACTCCCAATGGATGGAAAGACCCTAATATAAGACTTGAAACATTTAGAAGAACAAGGAGAAACAATTCCAGGGCATATGCAAGGACTTTCTGAAATCAGTAGAGGTTTCCCAAAAGATTTAAATTGCGGGGCTAGAACGATGACTCCGCAGTTAGGAATGCTGGCTGCTCTTGCCGAGGACTGGCTAACCCCCGCTTGTCAGTCCAGTTCCAGTGGGGTCAAATGCACTCTCTGGCCTCCACAGACTCATGTGCACAGACACATGCAGACCCAACACCCATTCACATAGAATACAAATAAACCTAAAGAAAAGTAAAAACAGATTTACCATATAACCCAGCTAAGTAGCTTGGTATCAGTTCTGTGACACCCTCTCCCCCAGGGGGAAGAAAAGCGCTGTCTAAACAGCTTAAGGGAGGAACAGTTTATTCTGGTTTTCATTTACATGCCTGTCATGAGAGGTCTGGCTTGATGTGAAAGACATGCAGCAGCTGCTCTCGCCTACGTTGTGGAGGGTCTTCTCAAATTAGTGAACCCAGTCTAGAAATCCTCATGGACTGGTCCCACATTTGTCTCCTAGAGGAGACTAGATGCTGTCACCTTGATGGTGTTAATGTCACAGATCCTTGAATATTTAGCCCAAGGACTCTGGCGGGAACACCTGCATCCAGTGTTGCTTGCAGCCACATTCCCAATGATGAAGTTGTGGGATCCACCCAGGTGTCCCAACTGGATAAACAGTGTATAGACAATGTCATTTGTTTTCGGCCATACAAAGAACAAACTTAAAGCATTTTCAGAAACATGGATGATAAATAAATGGATTAATCTAGTCCATGAAAAGCAAATACTAGTTTTTCTCTTAGTTTTTGGTGCTTAGGCTGTATATAGACATATAATACCAAGGTTGTACATATAACCTGTGAACAGACACAAAACTGTTTAGGTTACTAAGAAAAGATAAGAAGTAAAATACACTTTATCTACAGTACATACTTACATGAAAATATCCTTAGTTGTATAATGCCTATACATGATAAAAAAAATACTTGTAAATACTAAGGGCCAATGACATGAGTCACTGGATAGAGATACTGCCAAGCCCAGTGACCTGAGTTTTATCCTTTGGAACCACATGATGAACACCAGCTCCAGAAGTTAGCCTCTGACTGCTACACTCATGCCCCTGTACATACTCTTAGATAAGTTTTACTACAGTATGTAGATAATAGTGCTGTTCACAAAATGCACAAAAGTAGTGCTGTATTTAGTAGAAGTGTGTATGGGAAAGTATAAAGAAGTTTAATAAATAAAATAAATTGACCAGTGCAGTTGGATTGCACATTAAAACTGAAGTGATAGTCAAAAAAGAATTTGGCTTTGAATTTAAATGAATAATTTTTAAAAATGTATTTTTAGCTTTTTATGAAGGATTAGAATTCATAATTTTAATTTTTTGAGATTGAGTGTTAATGTATCGTGTTGGCAGACCTGAAACTCAGAAAGATTTTGAGTTTCTGCCTCTTGAAAACTATGATTAAAGATGTGGGCCACCATTCCTGGCCCAGAATCCCCAAACATTTTAAATTATGTGAATTTTAAAGTATTTAGAAGTTGTTTTATTGAAAGTTGTTTGTAGGAGAGGCATAGTGTCACACACAGAGCCGCTGTGTCGGTGTTGGGAAGTGAGCCTGCATCCTCTGCAAGAATCATCTTCTCTGCCCTTTTCATCCGTGTGTGTGTGTGTGTGTGTGTGTGTGTGTGTGTGTGTGTGTGTGTGTGTGTCTTTGTCTTTGCACACACATGCATACACATGGGGTTCAGAGAACAACTTTTGGGAGTCACTTCTTCCACAGTATGGGTTCTATATATATAAACATAATAAATAAATAAAATAGGTATAGTTGTATATAGTTAGAATATATCTGTGCCAAAAGGGGAGCAGAGGAGTAACATAAAAAAATCAATCATTAACTAGTATGGCATAATATGTCTAAATACTATGATTGTGACTTAGCAAAAAGAAATGGTTAGTTTGGAACATTAACTCTATTAATCTTTGATTAGTGGTATTAATTTGGTTAAACTGTGTTTTAAAGAGGGATAGTTAAAGAGTTACCTGAGTTAGTCATGAGCATCTGTGGGAATAAGGCTGCAGCTGAAGCTTACTTAATTTAAATTTATAATCAATGCAATATTAAATAAACTATTAGCTGTGAGAAAACAGTAATAACCTGTGTCAGGGTATACATGGCAAGACTTACATACTGAACAATTGTACATGAGGAGAATATCTGATATATCTGATAATACATAAGTTTCAGGATCATGGGCAGAACTTATACAATTAATAATAGAGCATTTTTTAAGGGCAGTCCAGCCCTTGGGCTGGAGAGTTCAGTTCAGAAATAGGGGTACGTGACAAAGGGGGCTGTAGAAATCTCTCATGGTTATTTCCTGCTGATATGGGGGCAAAGGTGGGGGTCTGAAATGCAGTGGAAACCCAGGAAACACAGGCTGTTTTAGACTCTGTGAGACACGCAGTGTAGCAGAATTTTCTGTCTCGTGGGCTGGAGGGTGGGATGCAGATCTGCAGCTAGACAACATGTCTGTGGTCCAGATGTAGACAACCTGTATCTCTTTAAATGGTTAGAATTTCTGCTGGAAACAAATGTATGTATTAATGGTAGAACATGCAGCCGAGGAGTTTTAAAGAGGAAACTTTTTCTCTTAGGTGTACCTATGGAATATTAAATGCATGGTTAGCAGGTGAGAGGAGATATCAGGCCAAGGAGAGAAGGAAAGTTCCCCTCCCTACCCCAGAGAAGAAAAAGAAAATATGTAAGTGGGAGATGTAAACTGCAGTCAGGTTGCATTCCTCCTGGTCTTTTTGGCTTGTGAGTATTGGCAAATTTTGATCTCCTAGAACTTACAAGAACCTTCTTAATAGACAAAATCTTAGACATGTTAGCAATATAACAGTAGTAAATTTTGTGAGAGCAAAATTATGAATCCTTGGAGTCTCAACAAAACATCAGGATAGGCAGAGAATGAAATGTGATATATACATACATACATACATACGTACATACATATATAGTCTCATTTATCTTTTGACAAAAATTAATAAAATACATTTAGAACAGAATTATTATTTCTAATCATATTTCTATAAGTTTTATACCATTGATGAAAGTTCATCAAAAGGATCTGGAATTGTATCTATTTATTCATATTCAAAGCTCAATATTTAAGAATCTAGAGGTAAATAACAGCCTGTATTTGGACTGGCAGCTTTAGAGCGCCTTTGTCCTGCAATGGCCTAGTATATGGTGTGACCAGGCGATCCAGGATTCATAAGATGGGTCAATATCCTGTGAAGACATGTAGGCATATCCTCCTCCTGACAGTATGAAAACATCAGGACCTTTTCAAATGCCAGTGAGAAGATCACAGAGGCTTAGGTGTGACTTTGTGGCTTGGCCTGGGGGTAATAAGGAATGCCTGTAGTGGGGGATCTGAAAAATTAAGCACCAATTTTTAAGAGCTCTTGAAGTATATGTAAGGCTGTTGTCTATAAATGAGCTCTAGGCCTTCCTAAAATTGGAAAGCAGTGAAATAAATGATGTATTACTTCTTATTTAATAACCATAAATCATAAGGACATAAGCCTCATGGGTGAGCTTCCATTTATAATTTATAATTTAAATTATATTTAATATAATTTAAATTGAATTTATAATTGTTGGACAGACACATGAAAAGGTGCCAGTATATCCTGTAGAGCTATCTGCCAATCTATAGACTCATAAGTTTCATAGTTTGATATAAATGTAATATCATCTGTGCAATAAATGTATTGTAATATATATGTATATACACATATACATACACATATATTATTATTAGTTTGGGGGACTGTGAGGAAGCTATAATTGACAGTTCTGATAGTTAATCTGTATATATAAAATGAGGAACTCTGCTCAATAAATGAGTCCTGGATAAACAGAGTTCGCATTTCCTGCTCTATATGTGAGCTTTGGCCTCCATCATGGCAGGGTGAGTAGGCAAGCTAGAAGGGAAATGCTGACAATCTTTAGGTTGAGGAGGTATGGCAAAGAAGCAATCTTGTAAATTTATAACCATTGTTATTTTGATTCCTAGGGATGGTAATGGGAGATGGCAAGCCAGGCTGTGAGAATCCCCTTGGCTTTAATAAATTTTATTTAATTTCTTCAGATCCTGTAACGGTTTATAAGCCTGATTTTCTTTAAACAACAAATATTGGGGTGACTGAAGGACTGGTGGGAGGCTTTATATGCCCTATTTTTACGTTTCTCCTCCACCAGACAGGTCACAGTTACAATTCTCTCAGTATTCAAAGGCCATTGTTTGATCCAGAAAGGAGCAATAGATCTTTCTGAAATGTGGTCAGCAGTCGGGGGATAGTGGCTCCTAGGACAAATCCTGATAACCTAGGCCATGTCTGCCATTTATGATTTCTGGAATAATGGGCTCAATTATGCCTTGAGCTTCTTTCCTCAAGTTCCTTTACGTTTAAAACCCATCTGTAGCATTTGAGCTGATATTAGTCCACAGCAGAGATTAGTTACATCCATTAGTTACAGCATGTCTCTTCTCCATAGTGTGTTAGGTTTGGAGGATGACATATGGGCAGAATATGCCATAATTTTATCTATCTGACCATCTTAATATTTTTGAGCTGCTAGCAATACTACTAGATTGACCTAGGCCTATAAAAGATGAAAGAGTAATAATCGTCTTAAGTACTTGACCAATCTTTTCCTAAAATATAAGAAACATCTGTGCTTATGTCTAGCAAGCCAATTATTTTCTTTCCCTGTATTTTAAGTGTTTAGTTGGTTTGGAATATTTAATTTCCTGAACCCAGAAGGCCATATCACTAGAATCCACACCATCAGCTCCCTTAGGCGCTGCCCTGCATGAATCTGAAATGTTTTAGTAGAGAGTTGTACAATGATCTTAATTTCTTCAGTAAGGTCAGGAATCAAACCCTCCAGGGAGGACCTTAATATTTTGTACAGTGGAGGAGCTACAGCCTATTATTAGCCCCAGTGTCCCTTCTGGAGAGGTCAGTAGATTCTTGTATTAAAGCATACATAAGTTCATTCTTAAAGCCTATATATCTATTTCAGACCTCAATAAAAACTTTATCCATACTATGATCTAACTTAGGCTTACATTCTCAGTATCTCTAGGTCATTCACTGAGACTCAGGTATCATTTATAACATATCTAGATGTTTTTATATTTTTCTATTCCAATGGCTTGCACTACATATAAATTATTTCTTAATGTTCTTAAACATTCTTTATATCTAATTCTTTATATTCTTATAAAAACTTTACATCTAAAAGCATTTTTGTATTTAATTCATCAGGAGATATAGGTAATTGATGATTGAGAATAGCCAATGTAAAGTGAATTTTTTTCTTTTTCTTTTTTTTTTTCTTTTTTTTTTTTTGGTTTTTTTCAAGATAGGATTTCTCTGTGTAGCTTTGTGCCTTTCCTGGAACTCACTCTGTAGCCCAGGCTGGCCTCAAACTCAGAGATCCACCTGGTTCTGGCTCTGTGCTGGGATTAAGGCGTGCACCACCATTGCCTGGCATGAAATTCTTTTAATAAAGGAACAGTAAAAGGTCATTTTGAAATCTGTTATGTGAGCTATCTTTTACTTGAAATTGGATAGTAAGGCAAATTATCTTTAAAATATCTGGTAAATGGAAATATAATCTAAATGATCTCAAAGCATAGTTTGGACAAAACCCTGGCAATAAGGGATATGGCAGTTTTGTCCAAAGCTTAAACATTTTAAATGTTAGGGGGCTAAGTAATGAATTGATTATATGAAACTTAGCATACTTAGCATGTATATAAATATGATTTTGTATATATTACAGAATTTGATCATTCATGAGATAATCAAGTTTTAATTTGTATCCTAATAATTATCTCTATTAGCCTATAGCTTTGGTACAACTTATTATTAACAGTTTACAGTTTAGGTTGACCAATCAATCAATAAGTTTTATTTCTTAATTATCTTTAGTTAAAGTAAACTTATTCTTTTTTTTTTTTTAAGATTTATTTATTATTATGCATACTATATTCTGTCTCCATGTATATCTGCAGGCCAGAAGAGGGCACCAGATCTCATTACAGATGGTTGTGAGCCACCATGTGGTTGCTGGGATTGAACTCAGGACCCCTGGAAGAGCAGTCAGTGCTCTTAACCACTGAACCACCTCTCCAGGCCCAAAGTAAACTTATTCTTAACAATTTATAAGTTAGTTGTCTTTGTAAACTTAGAAATAAGGTTTTATACTTGTCCGGATAGCCTTAAAAATATGAAGTTTGTGGTGAAGTTATTTTAATATAGAAACAGGAGCTCTTATTTAAAAATATAGTATATAAGGAAAGTGACAATTTAATAAATCCTTTAAGGTGTATCATGAAATGAGATAAGCACGGTAAAACCAAACTAAAACGGAGGAGAAATGTTTTGTTGTTGTTGCAGCTGCAGCCGGTTTGTCCGGTCCGTATCTAGCCAGACAGCCGCCAGAAATGGAGAGGGGAGGGGGGGTGGAGACACAGACTGAAGTGAGCTGAGATGCAGACAGCAGACGTGTTTGGAGAGAAGAAGAAGGCAGATGTTTAATATTCCAACCCCCAATCTTTGGGGGGTCTGATGAATCCATACAGGTCTTAGGGCGTCCCCTAACCAGGACCTGTTTTTTTGCAGTGGGTTGACTGAAGTTCTTGTACGTGGCCAAGATTTTTGTAAATTACCAAGAACTTAATAGTCAACCCATAAAGAAGAAAGAGAGAGAGAAAGACACTTTTTTTTTTCTTAAATACAGCAATAGACAAGTTGGGAGTTGCGATTAGTTTTTAAACTGGCACTATCAGGCCTGTGAGGCTTGCATTATTATTGAAATGAAGGCTGCTGGAGCAGAGCTCCTAGCTGGCTACAGGGCAGTTTTGAAGGTTTACAGCTCAAGTTAGCCCTTAGATTCCAGTAGTTTTAGCAAAAAAGGCTGTTTGTAGCAGGATGCTGCTGCTACTATGGAGAACTTAGTGAACTTCATTAGCTCTAGTTTACACTCTTAGGAGGTCTTGTAGTGTGGTGATCTCTTTGTAAGACCCCGAATGAAGTAACAGCAGGTTTCTCCCTAGAAGGGAGGGGTTAGAATCTGTGCCACTTATCATAGTCTGATGGTAAGTCAATTTCATAAGGTTGGCAGCTTTTAGGGGTCTCCTTAATCTTTCCTTACATTTTTTAAGAGGCCTTATGGGATTAAGATAGTCTGTTGTTTCCTTATCTAAGCCTGTAAACTGACCGGAATGCCTTCTGTCTTAAGCCTGTGCCCTGTAACTTCTATCAGAGGATGTTTCTCGCCCCCGCCCCCCCAACGCACACCTCCCAGAGCTGAGGACCTAACCCAGGGCCTTGTGCTTTCTAGGCAAGCGCTCTACCACTGAGCTAAATCCCCAACCCCCAGAAGCTGTTTCTCTTCAGACTCATTCTGACAGTTTGGGGTGGGGGTAATTCATGGCTACTCGCCGTTCCAAATGGGAGGGGGGCAGTTGGTGGCCCTGGGATCTGCAGCATCCTTCAGTGAAGACTGATTGTAGCTGATACTCCAGAAGTCTCCCAAAATCGTACCTCTGGAAGAGTCGAGCCTCTAACTGGGCAACCCTCTGTGAAGCCATACCTCTCTCCCTGGATATGCTCCAAACCTTACTTATCAGTCCCATATCCCCCACCCACCCCACCCACCCCATCCATCCCACCCCCACCCCCCACCCCCGCCGAGTACCTAAACATTTAAATCTGTTCGTGGAGTCAGGTATCGGGACTATGGGAGTCCAGACCCTCAATAGTCCCCTCATTTTGAAACCAATGTCCAATTTGATGAACCAATGAGTTTTGTATTGGGGTCACTAACAAGAGCGTGGGTGAGTGGTGACTTACAAGGAGCAGGGATGGTTGGTTTTAAAAGTGGTGGCAGTGCAATGTTAGCAGCGCTGTTACCATGCGAGAAAAGTCACGAGGTATGACAGAACCCATTCTTAATAGATTAGGGGAAGAAGACAGAAAGGGGTGCTCAGGCCTGTGGAAGACACATGCAGAGAGAGAGGAGGAAGGAGGAGTCTGTGACCGGTGTCTTAAGGACTCTCCTGCACATGCGCATGGACTTACGGAGCTAAGCCATGCATGCACATAGATTGCATGATCACACTGTGCACAAATTACGTGATCACACAGCACACAGATTACGTAGGACATAAGGCCCCTTACTTGGCTACTGAACTGCATGGGCAGTCATTTAGCCAGGAATTCCAACATTCCAAGCTCTTTGCTTGTTATAAAAAATGGTGGGTGGGGCCGGGCGGTGGTGGCGCACGCCTTTAATCCCAGCACTCGGGAGGCAGAGCCAGGCGGATCTCTGTGAGTTCGAGGCCAGCCTGGGCTACCAAGTGAGTTCCAGGAAAGGCACAAAGCTACACAGAGAAACCCTGTCTCGAAAAACCAAAAAAAAAAAAAAAAAAAAAAAAAAAATGGTGGGTGAACAGAAATAGGGGTGCTGTGTCTCCCGAGAACTGCTTCCAGCTGACTTGGTGGGCGTCGGTTAACTCTTGGGGGGTAGGGAGCTTCTGAAGTAGCCAGCCGTCCTGGGGGTAATGGATTGTCCTCTGCTGCTTTGGAATTGTCTGGCAAGGTGCTGTCCAGGTGGATTCAAGCTGGCTCCGGAGCTTGCTGACCTGTCCAGGTGGATTCTCTGGAGCTCAGAAGAATTTTTAAACATATTAAGAAGCATCCATGGGAAATTTAAAATCTTAAGCTGGTGGCCATGATGCTACAATGTTTAGTACTCTGCTATATTGGATATTGGTTGGTGTTAGTGAGAGAGAGAGAAAGAGAGAGGGAGATAGAGAGAGAGATTTGGAACATGCTTTTAATTTTTACCTGAGGTATGCCTTATCTGAGACAGATTTTTTTTTCAAGAAACGATTCATACAATAGCATCTTTAATTTCTTTTTTTTTTTCTAAGATTTATTTATTTATTATGTATACAGAGGAGGGCGCCAGATCTCATTACAGATGGTTCTGAGCCACCATGTGGTTGCTGGGAATTGAACTCAGGACCTCTGGAAGAGCAGTCAGTGCTCTTAACCTCTGAGCCATCTTTCCAGCCCATCTGAGACAGATTTTAAGGCACCTATTTCCTTTATTAGTTTAGCATCCAGGAGACACAGGTGATCGATTGCTGAGGGCATTTAACAGTAATGGATTGTTATATTAAAGTCTGTTTCTTTGCAGAGTCCAAACCCTTTTGAGTCTGGGGTGTAAATACCCTTTGACTGTTACTGTTCCTTACTGCCTGGATATATCTGGTGGTTCTCGTCCTCCAGCTCTATGGTGGCCCTGTAACAATTAGCCCAGTAGTTAATTAGAGGGAACCAGGAAGGAAAAGCTTGTGGGTTGGACCTCATTGTTCTGGAACTGGTGGCAAGGCAGTGCATCCTGGTGTCCTCTAGAACTTAGAGAGAGGAGAGAGGGAGAGAGAGAGAGAGAGAGAGAGAGAGAGAGAGAGAGAGAGAGGCCCTGTCTATGTCACTGTGCATGAGGAGGCCCTGCTGACAGGTATGGAATGAGGCAAATGGGGAGCAAGTGAAATAAAGCTCCTTTCTTAGCTAGAAAATCTCTTCCCATTAGGGGCATAGGGCAGGTTGGCACAACTGAAAATCTCTGGGTGAGAGGAAGACCCTTGGAAATGCAGTTAAGTGGTGGGGTCTGGTGAGGTGGGTAAGGTTGTCTCCCTAGCCCAACATTAGGGAAATGAGAAGGAGAGGTGGGACCCCAAAAACTCCCTCAGGACTGAGTAAGTGGCTCAGTGTCCAAGAGGAAGGAATGGATCGCCCCATGCTGTAATGGCTATCTCAGGTTCCCTGTGAGCCCATGGCCACGCCTAAGAGGTTTTGGTCTGATGCTCCCATGCCACGAGGTGCACGAAGGCCATCAGCTCACTAGTGTTCCTCTTGGTGCCACTTCGAACAAGGCTCAACTGATGGCCCCCCACAGGGCACGCACTAGCCTGCCTGGCCTTTTTTTTTTTTTTTACCACACATTTAAAACAGGGACTAGAAAGCCTCTATGCAGCCACGTGAATAGTATGTGCCAGCGTTTGGCAATCCTGTTCACGGGCTTTCTCATCTCTCCCATGGTACCTTAAAATGCCACAGCTGAGACTCTGCCTTTGGGGTCAGGGGCCTCCTCTCCAGATGCTTAAGTTAGCCCTGATGCCAGGAAGCTCTGGGAGACATGAGACAGGTTGTTTTTTTTTTTTTTTTTTTTTTTTTTTTTTTTTTTCCCCGAGACAGGTTTTCTCTGTGTAGCTTTGCACCTTTCCTGGAACTCACTTAGTAGCCCAGGCTGGCCTTGAACTCACAGAGATCCGCCTGCCTCTGCCTCCTGAGTGCTGGGATCAAAGGCGTGCGCCACCACCGCCCGGCCAAGACAGGTTTTATTCTGTTTCTTGAATTATGTTTTGTTTTTTGTTTTTTTTTTTAGATTTTGATGGATTACTTGTTTGAGGGAAGCCAAAGGAAGACCCGCCGGGAGGCAGGTTGTAAACTGGGCTTTACACTCCCAATGTGATGTGAACTCATTTGCATGTGTCCTCGCCTGCTTCCAGACCTGTCTGTGCTTCTCAGAGCAGCTTGAGAGTGTGAGAGGAAGAGAGTGGGAGGAGTTAAGGTGAGAGCCAGAGTTGGGCAGAAGTGGCCCCCTGACACTGGAGAGCCCACCCGATACCGGAGAGCAGAGCAGAAGTCAGACAGCAGAAGTGGTTGCATGTGGCACAGAATCAGAAATGGGGAAGGAGGAGGGGTCAGAGCATAGGTAGAAAGCTTGGGGATAAGGTAACTTTTCATTTGCCCATTTGCTGGCAGAAGGTGGATAATTCACGTGAAATATCGGGGTCCAAGCAGTCATTGTGTGGCCATATTTATTGGTATATTTAAGGCATTTCTCAGAGGAGGAGTGAGACCAAGAGGAGGAAGCCTTATGTCCTATGACTGCAGCTGAGAGAAATAAAAAATAAAAAAATTGAAATAAAGAAACAGGATCAGACTCTAGTCCTGGGTATCCCTGAGGTTGGAGAAGGATCTGTGAATCAGCACAAGTTACCTCACCCTTCAAGATGGAGGTAAGGGCCGGAGTTTATGCAGCCCGAGGACCTCCGGGGTTCGGCAGCTAGAACTATATCTCAGGATGTACCTGGGACAATGGCCAGGGAGTGAGTGCAAGGACACACTCACCAATTGGAGAGGCAGGGTTGTGCAGAGCAGTCCTGGGCCAGGCAAAGGAAAAAAAATGAGCAGTCGTAGATGGAGCAAAACCTCGGCACAAGTTCCCGGGCACAGAGCGCCTGGAGGGCTTGCTTCATCACGCAGCCAATGTTAGCTCTAATGCGGTGGAGTCAGCGCCCTGTTACAAGAACAGCCATACAAGAACAGCCACAAGGCATGACAAAAGCCAGTAAGAGTTTTATTAAAAAGGGGGAGACAGGAAACAATGTGACCAGGCCTGTGGAAGATGTGCAGCGAGAGAGATGGGGGGAGAAGATGAAGAAGAGGAAGAGGAGGAGCCTGTACTGGCTTCTTAAGGATTCACCTGCACATTCATGCTCACACTGCGTTGGGACTTCGTAGGGTGCAAGGCCCCTTACTCGGCTACTGATATGCATGTGTGCAGTCACTTAGCTGGGGAGTGGCCAGGAATTCCAACAACCAGTTCCCTACAATCTGTCTTCTTGCTTAGGGTTCACACCTGCTAACCTTTGCTGGGCAACTGGTGTGCTGGCTCCTTTGCTATACCCTGCTAAACAATAATCCTTGGCTTTTTGTTTGGGGTGCAAGTATTTGGTTGACCACAAATTGTCTGGCCTTGTCCTGTCCTCAGGCTTCTGTAAAAGCCACAATTTTTTTTTATTAAAAAGTTTTCTATTCATTTTATATAGCAACTACAGATCCCTCTCTCCTCCCGCCCCCCCAGGCCTTCTACCCAATCCATTCCCCATTCCCACCTCTTCCAAGGCAAGGTCTCTCATAGGGAGTCAGCAGACCCTGGTATATTCAGTTGAGGCAGGTCCAAGACCCTCCTCCCTGCATTGCCTTAGGCCCTGGAAAAGCAGCTGGAATAATGTGGACTGGGAGGATTTCTTAGCTTGTCTCTTCGAAGAAACAGTGCTTGTTTGAACGGTTTCAACACTCTTGCTTCTTGATGGACACATTATTCTAAAAGGACTCTCTTCTGGGGTTCCACTATTTTTGTAGAGCTTTGTGTTTTGTGTTTTAAGTCCCTTGATAGTTTCCTTCACTGGATATTTTAAGCCAAAGGTCTGTTTGAGGCTTGATTTCGACCATTTTTCTTCCTGACTACTTTCAAAGCCACTCTCGGATACAGAGTGAACCTGACAGAACTCACGGTGCTCAGAGTCTTCGGCATCTGTCTTGCCGACCACACCATGGCTTTCCAATTGCTTTTTTCTAATGTGCACTTGGACAGAAGCTGGAGCCTGGAAAGATCAGGCCTGGAAATGTCTTGGCGTGGTTGGACTCTTGGAAGCTGGAGGATAGATTTTAGCTTTCCTTCGTGATGGTGATGTAGTGCTCTTCCATGCATCTGCTCTTTTTCTTCCACGATGCTTTGAGACTTGAGGTCTTTTCCCAGTTCTCAGTCTAAAGCCAAGATGCAGCCGAATCTCACCATGGCCTTCAGGGGTGCTTAAAAGGTGGATCTGTGGGTAGATGAGAAGATATGGACCAAAAGCAGACTGTAACTTATAACAGCAACTAATTCCTGAACATCGGCCACACTGCAAGCAGATGGGATATTTCAGGACAAGACCTGATGAGAAAGGAGGAGGGACATTGTGGGGTACTTGACTCTCTAAGAGTTTTGCTGCTATTTTTAGCTGTAGATCTTTTAGCAGATGGAGCTGTTCTGAGATATCCCTCTTGGCCTGGGAAGGACAACTTGCTTTGAGGGAGTGGTGAGAGTCAGGAGGCCTTGTCGGTGATTCACTCTGTGAGTCTTTACTCTGATCACTGGAAACAGCGTCTTCCCTATTGTAAAGTATCTTGAGAGAAGACTCCGGCTTCATTAAGGCAGGAAACTGGGCCTGATTCCCAGTCTTCCATTTCCATTTCTTGAGGCTTTGTCCTCAGAAATGAGTTAGATTTATATCTTGCCACTGTGGCCCAGGTTTACAGTCTAGTTTGACAGGTCGAGTTTTGGTACCCATAACTAACCAATACATGGTTTACCTTTCAACTGTGAGCTGTGACTTAACTTAGTACATTTCATATTTTAGGACTCTATTTCAGGTGTCAAGTCAGAACAGTTTGCATGTCGAAACTGGGGCCTAGAGCTGTTCTGAGATTTCATACTTTGAGGCTTTGTCTGAAGTGCCAACTCAGAAGATTTTCCACATTTCAACTCTACATTGTTTTGTGCTTGTGGCCTTTGGCTTATTGCCCCATATTTTACTTCTGAGGACTGTGACTCTTGTTTAAACACTAAAGGTGTCTCAGTTTGAGGCTTTGTCTTGAGGATGACCCTAAGGAATTGAGGCTGTATTCCAGGGTTCAATACAAGAGAGCTCCTGTCTTCTAAGCAAAACCTGGGTTTGAATGTCAATTTTATATTATTGATCTTTGACCTTAAGGTTGGGTCACATGCTTTTGTATTTCTAAACTTTTGCTCAGAATTAAAATCAATAGTTTTGGACCTCTGAGGCTGATGTTCCTGGGTTGACCCTGAAGGTTGTTTACCTTGTGACTTCGGCCTTGTAGTCAACTCATCGGATGTCTTCACATCTAGTTGTACTGAGGGTTTTAACTCTTTAGCTGTGACATCTTGAGGTGGTAACCTAAGATTCAGTGTAGATTTATTAACTTGACAGTCAGACAGTGGTATCCAAAGAACAGATTTTGTATTTTCAAGCGGTGGTCCCTGATGTAATGCCACAGTTTTTCCACACTGAGACTGTAGCTCTGAGGTTGATGTGATGTTTTCCCCTTCTTGTAGCTCTGGTCATGGGGACAACTCAGGGGTCTTCACACACTGTACTTGTGGCCCAAGGTTAAAATCCACGGATTTTTTTTCCTTGAGGTTTTGGCCCTAGAGCCATCTCTGATGTCTTCCCACCTTCCAGTTGTATGGATGGCTTCTGTTCTGTAGATTTGACATCTGGAGATGGTGACCCACTATTTAATCGTAAAAATGTCACACCGTGGAATTCAGGTCTTAGTATCCATTGGATGGATCTTTTTTTTTTTTTTTTTTTTAGATTTATTTATTTATCATGTATACAGTGTTCTGTCTGCATATGTCCCTGCAGGCCAGAAGAGGGCACCAGATCTCATTACAGGTGGTTGTGAGCCACCATGTGGTTGCTGGGAATTGAACTCAGGACCTCTGGGAGAGCAGTCGGTGCTCTTAACCACTGAGCCATCTCTCCAGCCCCATTGGATGGATCTTATACTTTCTACCTGTGTCTCTTTGTTTAGCTGATCAGTTTTGATCCCTTGAGGCTGTGGCTTGGAAGTTAAGTTAAAAGTTTTGGTTTTCTGCAGCCCTAGTGCTAACGGAGAGTTTTTTACTTGCTGTAACTGTGACTCAAGATGAGACTCTCCGGATTTTTCTCCTTGAATTATTGACCTGACAGTCAAATCAGATGACCTCACACCTCTCCGTTGTGTAGACGGCTTCCATTCTGTAGGGCTGGCACTTTGAGACTGTAACCTAAAGTTTGACCCTATACATTTCTCCCTTTGAAACTCAGATACTGGTATCCACTGAACAGATTTTGTACTTGCACTTTGTGGTTCTGTATTTAGTGCCACAGTTCTCCCATCCTGAAGCAGTGGCTCTAACATTGGCTCCAAGGCTTTCACTTGGTACACCTCTGATTCTGGGGTCAATAGACAAGGTTTCACACTTAGTACCTGTGGCCCATATTGGACCTCTTGAGCTTTTACATTATGAACAACTGGTTCAGGAGCCAATTCAAATGAGGGTGCATCTTTACATTGTAGTTTAGAGCTGAGCTCTATGGGTTTACTACCTGCAGGTTTGGGTTCCTGATCTGACCCCATAGAGAGCATATCTTCTGACTCCAACTGTTTGTTGAGCTGGTTGAACATCCCACCTTTCCACCCTGATGAGCTTATGTCTTCATCCTGTCCAGCCTCAAGAGTTAAATCCATGGGTGCCCTCCCTTGATACTGTTGTGTAGAGACTAAATCCATGAATCTTACTCCTTGGATCGTTGTGTTTTGGCTTTATTCACAGGTTTTAGACTTTGCTGCTTCAGACATGAGACAATCATGTTTGCTATCTTGTGTTTGTGGCCGTGAAGTCAGTTCCTTGGCTTTTACATTGTGTTGATGAGGCTCTTGCAACACCTCCATAGGCTTATCTTGAAACAGCATCCCTGGTGCAAAAGTCCCGGGACTCTCCCCTTGCTTCTTTGGTTCAACCCACCACACAGTTTTCAAATCCTGAATTCTTGAACCTGGGATCAACTTCACAGATTTCATACCATCTGACTGGGAACTACTTGGGGATATCACTGTAGATTTTATCCTCTCTAGACATTGTCCTAGAGTTAAAACTGCAGATTTCCTGTCTTCTAACTGTGGTTCTGAAGGTGGTAACTCAGATTTTAAACCTTTCAAGGTGGAGCCCGGAGGCAGCTCCTCATGTCCTTATCTCCTGCTTGTTTCCCCGGGGTTGCCAGCATAGATATGATTTTCCCCAGCTCTGACTTTGACCTTAACTCCATAGATTTGACGTCGTCCAAATGTGGCCCTGGTGTTAACTCTTCTTGCCTTGAGGCTGTGATCTTCTCTACTGGTTTTATATGTCCCAAATGCTGTCTGTGGATTGATGTAGAAGATTCTACACCTTGTGACTGTGCTCTTCTGATCAACCCAGAATGATCTGCACCTGCTAAGTGTTTCCCAGGAGTCAATTTCTTTGATTCTGCATTTGGTATCTGTGGTTCAGATGCTAGTTTATAAGACATTTTGCCTTCAAAGTTTGGTACTAGATTCTTTGTGACATATTTTATATCTTTAAAGGCTGGCTCCTGTACTATTAACTCTGGCTTCATCCCTTGCCTCTCTGGCTGTGTAATCAACTCAAATATTTGTATACACTCTAACTGTGACCCTGAGTTTAACTCTGAAGTCTTCACACCTTGAGGGTGAGTTCCTGGAATTACATCAAAAAATTTGACATCTTGCAGCCATGGCCCTGAATTAAAACTCACCTGCCTTGTATCTTGTAGGCCTGGAGTCACCTTTGCTGATTTGGGATCATGTATCCCTAACTCTGGAGCCATAGGACTCATACCATGAGACAATGATCCTGGGGTTTGCTCCCCAAATTTGACTCTTTGATATTTCCTCCTAGAAGCCAACTCAGAAAATTTGGTATCTTGGTGCCACAGTCCTGGATTGACCTGCTTAGCTATCACTCTTGGATGTTGCAGTTCAGAGGCTGGGATTGGGCGTTTCATGCTGCAAAACTCTGATAGTTCTGGAGGCAACACAAGCTTCTTATCTTCAACCTGTGTCTCTTGGCTTAATGGCAAAAACGATTCTGGCATCAATGCCTGAGGCTTCCTGTCTTGTATCTGAACTCCTGGCATGAACTGTACACATTTGAAACCTTGGTGCTTGGCCTCATCAGAGAATCTCACATGATGTAAGCATGGTCTTATGTTTACGTCTACCGACTTCCCAGGTTGTGGTTGTGGTTGTGGCTGTGGTTCTGGAAGCTTTGGCCCCAGGATAAAATCTGATGATCTGGTTTCTGGCCCCAGAGAACATGGTATTTCATCATCAGATTTCACACCATAATGTGGGGGGCCTGAGATGAAATTTACTGGGTTTTCCCCTTGAAGAAGTAGTCCTTGATATAACATTGGAAACTGGACACTTTGCAATTTGGGCCCTGGAATCAACTTCGATTTGACACTTAGCTGCTGTGGGCCTAGATTTAAATCCACAGATTTCACATTTGGGGACTGTGTCCCTTCAAACCATTCCTTCGGTGATAAACTTTGTAGTCGTGGCTCTGGTTTTGTCTTTTCAGGATCTACCTCTCCTGCAGATGAAGGTTGTATTACATTTACAGAGTTCTCATTTTGCAATTGTGATTCTCTATCCATTTGCCTAGACTTTACTTTCTGGACCTGTGGCCTTGGGATCACATCTTTAATATGTGGTTTGGGTCCTGTAGTTAGTCCTGCAGGTTCTACAACTTGTAGAGGTGGTTCAGTGATTACTTCTGCAGACTTCAAATTCTGGGCAAAGGACTCTGATTTCTCACCTTGCACTCCTGGTTCTAGACTAAACTCTAGAGATCTCACTTCTGAATATAGGTCTGTGATGGTTCCCTGGGTATCATCAGCTTTAGAGAATGTCAATCTGAAGGTCTCTGTGTCTTCGTCTTCTGGTTTCAGAGTTCTTTCCGATGGGTTAGTAACTTCTGCACACGGGTCTAGAGTCACCTGAACAAACTTCACATCTGGGGGCTGTGTCTCTGGGGCCATCACTCCTGAGGTCATAGTTTGCACTTCTGAATCTAGTAGAAAATCCAGAGTATCTTTAACTGCACTTCCTGTTTCTGAAGTCTCTTCCATCTCTTTTACAACTTGGGTCCCAGGTTCAAGAGTCTCTTGGAGTGGTGGTGAGCTCATCTCCACAGATTCTGAGGTCTGGCTCAATGGTGCTGGACTCATCCCTAATGATGATTGTGGCAACGGAGCTGATTCTTCCACCTGCCGGCAAGGGTCAGAGGTCACCCTTACTTCTGAGGCTGGATGCTGTAGGGTCGGTCCTTCAGGTTCTAGGAAATGATAACTTGGTTTGGGGGTCGCTTCTAAAGATTTTGTTGCATAAAAGTGTGTGCTTGGGATCAGTTCACCAACTTCCATACTCTCCACCTGTGCCTCAGGAAGTAGACTCCTACCTTCTACAAATGGAGTCTTTGTATCCTCAAGCAGTGGTACAGAGGCTATTTTATCAGAGCTGGTGCTTTGTGAACATGGTTCTGGGGCCAAGTTCACAGATTTTATATCTTCAAGTGATGGTCTTGGAGTCAACTCCACCAATTTTATATCTCCTTGTATCTCCTGTGATATGGCTGAAAGAGCTTCTTCCATACCTTGAGACTGAGAATCGGAAATCAAATGCACTGATACATTACTGTGCTTCTGTGGACATGGAGTCAGCTCAGCAGACTTTTTATTTTGGAGTTCGGGTTCAGTTGTCAGCTGGCCAGATTTCACATCTTGAAACTGAGACTCAGGGGCCGATGGCACAGATGTCTCACTTTGCAGTTGTGGTATGGGGGTTAATTCCTCATATTGCATATTCTGCTGATGCAGTTCTTGGGCCAAATCTATACATACCACTGTTGAGGTTGGTGGTCCATATTTTTCCATTTCTGGGACTAAATCTGTGGTTATGTCCACAGATTTCATACTTTGCAATCTTGGATCTGGGATTAGGTGCTCAGATTTTACATTCTGTAGTTCTGGGGGTGAGTCCACTGAATCCCTAACCTTAGACTGTGGGATTGTGCTCCCCCCCAAATATTCCATTTCCTGAAGCAGTGGTATGACTGGCCCTACTTCAGCTTCTGGAACTTGATGCTTTTGGCCCCCTCCTATAGGTACTGCACCTTGATCTGGTGGTGCTGGGATTGTTCTCCTGGATTCCATTCTTTGATGATGTGACTGTGGTGTCTCCATAGGATCCTTCACTTGTGGCCAGTTCAACCCCATAGTTTCTGTCATGTTGTGACTTTGCCTTGGGCTCACCTCCGAACAGTTTAAGTCTTGGTGCCATGGGGTGAACTCTGAAGGGTCTGTGACCTGATGAGACAGTCCTGGAGTCAGTGACACACACTCTGTGCCTGGAGATTGTGGCATAGTCCCCACAGAGTCTCCAACTTGACCCTGTAACCCAGAAGGCAATTCCAGAGCCTCTTTGAATTGAGGCTCTACAATTTGTAGTGGTGTGATCATTCCTGTCGGAGATGCCTGGACTAGTGGGGTCACCTTTAGAGCATGCAGGGACTGATCTGACAGTAGTAGGTCATCAGTCATTCCTGATGGTTCCAGGACTTTAGATGGTGGCTGTGGAGGTATGCTTCTAGATTCTACAGTTCCTACTGGGACAGTAGTAGTTGGAACAACTGGTTGAGCTGACACTGGGGTCAAATTTTCAGCTGGAGGCTGTGAGCCTTGGATCAAAGCCCTAGATTTAGTAATGTGTGGCTGTCCTAGTGGAATCATCTGCATGAAATCCATGGCTTGTTTTGCCACTGGAGACACTTTTGTATCTTCAGTGGCTTCAGGCAGTGCACTTGAGCTAATTTCCATTGCATTTTGATGTACTGGACTTGGAGCAATCCTGATGTGTTTTGTGGCTTGATTCTGTGACCCCAAGGTCATGGTCAGTGTTCCCATGTCTTTATGCTGAGGCTGGGGAATCATTTCCACAGCTTCCACAAGCGTCTGCTGTGGCCCTCGACTCATACTTCCTGGTCTTATGGCTTGATAGTTATGCAGTGTATCTGTCTTCACTGATTCCATGACTTGGTATTGTGGCTCTGGGTCTATTCCTACTGCTTCTATGCCATGTGGACTTAATTTGTCAATCATCCTCATGGAATCTGTGACATGAAACAATGCCACAGGAGTTACCTTCATGTCATCTGTGACTTGACTCCGTCTTGAGACCATGCTCTTTAATCCCGTGGTTTGATCCTGATGATGGGTTACTTCTATTGGTTCAATTACTTCATTCAGTGGCTGAGGAGTTATACTCACTGTTTCTGTTTGATTTGGTGGCTGTGGGGAAAACCCCACAGAGTCTATCACCACCGACTGTGGTTCTGGGTTTATTCCCATTAAGTCCATAACCTGAAGCAAGGCCAGTGGAGTGACCTTTATGCTGTCAGTGGTATCTTGGGTGTCAGCTCCACATTAGTTAGTTGTGCCTTTTGTGTCTGTACCCTTTTTTCTGGCAGACCTATCACCCTCTGCTCTATATTCAGCTCTAACACATGCTTTGAATCCTTTTTCACTAATGCTTGTTCTTCCTGAATTATGTTAACCTCTAAATTTCTGGGAGATGGAGTGCCTGGTGATATAACTAAAGGATTATATCTAGGTTCTTGGCGGTCATCCTGGGGTTGTGACTGCCTGTTTGAGGGAAATGGCTGTGAAATGATTGCTTCCGTCCTATGGACTTCAGAATTCACCCCAATGTTCATGTGGAGATGAAATGATGGAGGATCTGGAGATGTGTTGGTATTTTGCTCAGCACTCTGAGGAATGAGTGTAGGTAACTGAGTTTTCGGGAGCTCTTCTTCAGGGACTCCTTGTACATCCATCAAATGATTGAGTATGTTCCAGGATTTCTTCACGGGCAGAGGCACCACTTCTTGTTGCAAAGTAGAAACCTTCTGAGACATATGTCCTTCCAGTTCTCCTCTGATCAAAGGAGAGAGCTGGAGTGGAGCCCATACCAGGGGTCCTGGACTCTCATCCAAATCAGAATCTGACCCATGATTTGATTGAAAATGAGTCTCTCCCTTATCTTTTGTTTTCACTTGCTCACAAGGATCTAAGGATTCTAAAATAGAGCTAATGAAGGAAGTTTGAGCTTGTAAGGGAGGTAGAACTGCCAAATTCGGAGAAAGATCTGATTTCTCAGGATCTGTCAGCTGAGAAGTAGGCAGGGCTGTGCCAGGGCTCCTGGGCATAGATGGTTCCTTCTGGGAGGAAACAGGTCCACTATCGCTCTGCAATTGCCAAGCTGTTCCTTCATGAAACATTGGAAGATAAGACAGGCTCGAGCTGTTGTTGGATGATGCAGAGGACATGCTGTAGTCAGTAGAAGGCTTTCCCTTTTTACAGTAACAGCTGGGTGGGACAGCCTCCTGAACCACAACATCAGAGACGGAGGAAGAAGTCACATCTCGGGATTCTGAAACATTCAGCTCCATAAGCGTTGATCCGAGAAACAAAGAGAAATGTTTTCATTTTCTTTGGAATCAGGAGGGAAATTAGAGAGAAGGAAGGGAGCGGCTATTTCAAACCCAAAATATTTCTGGTCTAAGGGAGAGAGGAGGGAAAAGAGGGGTTGCATTCACAAACATCAATCATTTAGGTAAAGAATTCCTCCACCAAGAGCAGAGGAGATGAGTCTGTCAGTAGCGTACATGCTATACCAATAGAGAAGCTGAGTTCCCTCCCTAGAGCCCACAGGAAAAGAAAAGAACACAGTGCCCCAGTGCCGGGCAAGCAGAGACAAGTAGATGCCCTGGGCCTCACTGGACAGCCAAGAATAATCAGTGAGTCCCAGGGAGTGACTCTACCTCACAACACAAGGTGGATGGCTCCCAGAAATGACACCCAAGTTTTACACATCACACACACACACACACACACACACACACACACACACACACACACACACACACACACCTGTGCTTGGCTTGGCCTGAGTTTGAGTCCTAAGACTCACATGTTGGAAGGAGAGAACTGACTCCTGTGGCTTATCCTCTGACTGCCACATACATGATGTGCTCCTATGTGCGCACATGCACAAAAATACAAATGAATTATATATATATATATATATATATATGTATGTATGTATATATTTACACAGTGAGGCCTAGAGAAATAGCTCAGCAGTTAAGAGCAGTGACTGAGTGACTGCTCTTCCAGGGGACCCAAGTTTGAATCCCAACACCCACATGGTAGGCCACAAACATCTGTAACTCCAGTACTAGGGGATCCTATACCCTCTTCTGCTCTCT
The DNA here is from genome assembly GCF_049852395.1 of Peromyscus maniculatus bairdii. Classification (NCBI taxonomy): domain Eukaryota; kingdom Metazoa; phylum Chordata; class Mammalia; order Rodentia; family Cricetidae; genus Peromyscus; species Peromyscus maniculatus. The sequence continues at coordinate 43,639,812 of NC_134873.1, read as the reverse complement.
GTGGGTACTGGGTATGCATGTGGTGCACATACTTACCTGTGGGAAAAATATCCATACACATAAAACATAAAATAAATAAAGCTCACAAAATAGTTCTCCACTGCTCCTCAAACTAACTTTTTCCTTTACCTCCTTCCTTTTCTCTCTCTCTCTCTCTCTCTCTCTCTCTCTCTCTCTCTCTCTCCCCTCTTTCTCTGTCCCCTGCCTAGTAACTCTGTTTCCTGACCTTGCATTATCCAGATGTTGGAAGATCTGTCACAGACTCCTGTCTATTGACCAGAATACATATTCCTGGGTCCAGTCGGTAGGAAGTCCTGAAATACTGGACACAGCAGAGGATGTCAGTGGGATTGAAGTGGCATTACAGGAGGAATAGAAGGATAATTTAGGAAGGAGGCAGTTGCTCTCAGAGTAAATCAAGTCAGAGTGCCAGGTGTTTTACGTAGAGCATTCACAATGAAGATGATGTCACGGGTAGGAATTTTATTCCTGTGGTGAACCCCAGTGAATATAACGTTTGGGGGGACAGGGTTTGTTTCAGCTTACAACACCTAGGTCATAATCCATTGCTGAGGGAAGTCATGGTAGGAACTCAGGGCAAGATGGATCCAAGAGGCAGGAGCTGATGCAGAGGCCATGGAGCTGCTTACTGGCTTGCTTTCATGGTTTGCTCACCATGCCTTCTTGTACCCCGAGACCACTAGCTCATGTGTGGTACCACCCACAGTGAGCTGGACCTACCCACATCAATCATCAATTAAGAAAATCCAGCCAGGCATGGTGGCAAATGTCTTTAATCCCAGCACTCGGTAGGCAGAGACAGGTGGATGTCTGAGTTCAAGGCCAGTCTGGTCTACAGAGCGAGTTCCAGGACAGCCAGGGTTATACATTGAAAAACAAAAAAGAAAAAAAAGAAAGAAAAAAAAGAATAAAAATGTACCACAGGCTTGCCCACAGGGCAATCTGGGGGAGCAATTAACGTTCCCCCTTCCAAAATGATGGCAGCTTATATCAAGTTGACAGGAAACTAGTCAGCACGGGTATCTGTCACAGGACAGTCTGTAGACAGACTCTGCTTACCGTGTCAGATCAGCTGCACTGACGTTCATCTCTGTTTCTTCCAACTGTGAAACTGTAACAGGAGCAAAGAAACTGTTAGCATAGTGACTGCTGACGTCATCTAACAGAACCCCCTTCATTTAACAATTAGGGGAGCAAAGATGAAGTCACACCCATCGTGAAGCTGAGGAGTGTACAGCACACCTATCCAGGTGTGTTTTGCTTCTAAAGCATACTATCCTGTCTTCACCATGTCCTAGAAGTGACCCATGAGAAGCCCGGAATGGGAACACAGCACTGGGGGACACAGAGATCCTGATACATCTTCCCTTCAAAGATGGCCATCCCACATCCACATCCGTGGTAGAGGAGTAAAGGTAATGGACCTCCTGCACCAAACTCTGGTTCATCTTTGTCCATTCTCCTCTCCCATACTTTGGGCTCTACATGAAGATGTAGGGACAGAGAAGCCCGAGGAAAGGAAACAATGGAGGATGGAGCTGTCTGCATGACTTTGGAAGGAAAGATGTCAGAGAGATGGGCATACTCTCCAGGCACACCCTCTTTTTCAACTTTCTTCCCCTTCAAGTGGAAAGAGTCCTAAAGCAGGTCCACAGTTGATCAGTCATCAGCCTTGAGCTGACCCATAAGGATAGAACCCTTCTGACCTGTGAGTTTCCGGATCTGTTTTAGAGATGTGTTTTGTTGCCCAGGAGCCTAGAGAAACACACAAAGAGAAACCCAGTCAGGTTTACGTCCTGGTTTGGGGATTTTATTGACAACACATCTCATCTTACATAGGGGATAGCGATATGTTTTATCAGTTGTCTTCTGCAACCATATCATTAGTTACCATCTCATTTATTTCTTTGTGAATAATGGATTAAATATCCTAAGGGACCAGCAAGATGGCTCTGTGGGCACAGGTGTTTGACACCAATTCTGATAACATGAGTCCCATCTCTGGAGCCCTCATAGTAAAAGGAGAAAAGCATTTGCACAAGTTATGCTCACCTCCACGTGCATGCCATCTGTCCATGCATGCACCCACATGCAAATTAGTGTTTAAACAAACCTAAGTCCTAGATGTGTGTAGACCTGAGACTCTAGAGGTAAATATGAGTCCTGTGCTCTAGAGACTTGCATTAGTAAGGAAAACAGCCAACTAAACAGGTAAGATGCCATGTGGGAGCCAGCAAAATGGCTCAGTGGCTGAAGGCACCTGTTACCAAGTGTTGGCAACCTATGTTCAATCCCTGTGGCCAGTACAGCAGATGAAAAGAACTGACTTGTTTAAAATAACCCTGGACTTGAATTATAACCTGTTTTTATGCTCAAGTGTATTATTTCTCCTGCAGTTGTACATAAAATGTCTTTACATTAAAAACAAAACGGGACAAATACTATAGAATTGTATTACATGAAATATATAGAATATACAAATTCATAGAGACAGAAAGATTAGACGATATCTCAAGATGGAGAAGAAAGGAATATAGAGCAATGATTTCCTAAGTACAGAATCTCTGTTTTGTGTGATGGAAAAGGCCCATAAATGGACAGTAGTATCAGGACATAATATCATGAATGTAATAAATCAATATAATTAATGTAAAAAATGAATATCATAAATACAGTTATTGAATCAATACTGCGAATGTAATCAATGAATACCACAAATGTAATTAATATCATGAGTGTAATTAATGAATACCATGAATATAAATAAATAAACAAACAAATAAATAAAAAGAAAGGTCTGCTAGTCACCAAAAGTAACCACAAAAAGAAGTGTAAGGGAGCAATTTACTGGACCAAAAATTAAGACATACCATAAAACAAGTTCATAAGAACAGGAGCATGCAGGTGGGATTTAAAAACAAAAAAAGTTCTGAAATAATCAGGAGGCAGAGGCAGAAGGATTTCTCCGTGTTTGAGACAGCCTCGTCTAAATAGTGAGTTCCAAGATAGCCAGGGCTATATAGAGAAACCTGTCTCAAAACAAACAAACAAGAAACCCAAAGCCCAGCTCTGAAATAAATTCACTTACATATGTCAGCTTAATTGAAGAGAGCTCCACATAGTGACAAGAAATGATTCCATAGCTGTGATAAGTGATGTCAACTTGCCAAAATCTAGAATCTTGTGGACCTGTGCCTCCGAGCATGCCCATGGGGAACCGTCTTGATAACCATACCTGGGGCTCCACTGTGGTGGCGCCATTCTCTGACTGGGATCCTAGACTGTGTCAGTGGGGAAAGAGAAGTGAGCTACAGTTTGGACTCATCACTCCTCTCTGCTTCTTTACTGCAGATGCAACGTTGACTCGCTAGCCTAAGCCCTGCAGCTGTGACCTCCTCTACCACCATGGACCAATGGACCATAACCTTGGGTGATGGTGAGCTGAAGTGAGCGCCCCCCCCCCCCTGTTAAGGCTCTTTTGTTAGGGCATTCTGTCACAGCGACAGAATAGAAACTAAGACAGTGGCAAACCGTGAGAAAAATAAAAGTGGATCTTTTCTCAATACAGGATTCAGAGATGGGCTCTAAGTGGGTTGAGAATTCAAATGTTGAGGGGCTGGAGAGACGGTTCAACCGCTAAGAGCACTGGCTACACTTACAGAGGACCCAGGTTCGGTTCCCAGCACCCACATGGTGGCTAATAACTTTAACTCCAGGTTCAGAGGATCTGATCTCTTATGACCCCTGGAAGTACCAGGCAACATGTGGTGCGCATGTACACTTACTTGCAGGCAAAATCCTCATATACATAAAATACAAAAAATCTCTATTTTTATAAGAGAATTCAAGTGTGGAAAATAATGTGAATTTTTTGTTTGTGCATGTACACAGAGGTACACAAGTGTGCAGGGGTGTGCCTGCTTATGTGTTTGGAATTTATCCAAAGAATGTATGGAAGTTAATGTGACAGAGACATGTGTCCATCAGCGTTTCCTGCAGCACTATAAATAATCACTGAGTTATGGAACCAAGCTATGTGTGCAACAATGGAGGAGTGGATATTAAATGTGTGTGTCTACACAATGGACTTTTTCTGTCACCAAGAACAAGGTTACATAGTTTTCTCAGGAAAAGAGATGCAACTGGAACTCCTATAAAGCAGCTAAGCCAGCCTCAGAAAGACCAACATCAAATGATTCTTCTCCTTTGTGGGTCCTAATTTCATAGAGTACATAACCTCACAGATGTAAACATGCCATGAAAGTAGAAATGACTGGAAGAGTTAAGGACACTGTGGGGAGACAGTGAAGGAGAGTGGGGAGGGAGGGGACTGTGTGCAGTGTAACAGTACCAGATACAGTAGTGAAATGATGTTTAAATAATGCAGGACCGTTTCAACATAGCACAGTGGTCAACACACTATTCCATACTAATAACACAAAGTGGGGGTTGCCATGGTCATAGCAGTGGTGCAGAAAAACCAAACATGTACTCATGCGGTTTGTTTGTTTTTTAAGACACTCAACAAAGTAGAAATACCTGGGAAATTCCCCGACATACATTGGGTCCAATGTTATCCCCCAACTTGATATGTTGAAATCCTAACCCCCAAGGTAATGTATTAGTAGATGGGGTGTTTGGGAGGTGGCTACATCATGAGATGGAAAAACTACAAAACACTGTTGTAGAGAGTAAATAGTAAATAAGACATCCTTTGTTCATGATCAGAAGGTTTGATGGTAAAATGGCATTACTAACACAATCTATAGATTCTTTAGGGATGCTGTGTAATCCCTACCCAAACCCCACTGACCTTTTTTGCATAAATGAAAACCCTGTCCTAAAAATCTCATTGGAATTACAGAGATCCTTCAGGAGCCAAAACAACCTTGAAAAAGAACAGTCAGGGCTGGAGGGATGGCTCAGTGGTTAAGAGCACTGGCTGCTCTTAGAGAGGTCCTGAGTTCAGTTCTCAGCAACCACATGGTGGCTGACAACCATCTATAATGAGATCTGGTGCCCTCTTGTGGCAGGCAGGTATACATGCAGATAGAACATTGTATGCATAGTAAATAAATAAATAAATAAATAAATAAATAATAAATAGCAGGTATACATGTAGACAGAACATTGTATGCATAGTAAGTAAGTTAAGAAAGTAAGTAAGTAAATAAATAAATAGCTAAAAAAAAAAAAAGAACAAGAGTCAGAAGACCCATACTTTCTGATTTTAAAACTTTGTACAGAGCTGGGTGGTGGTGGCACACACTTTTAATCCCAACACTCGGGAGGCAGAGACAGGTGGATCTTTATGAGTTTGAGATCAGCCTGGTCTACAGAGTGAGTTTTAGGACAGGTAGGGCTACACAGAGAAACCCTGCTTTGAAAAAGAAAAAGAAAAACAGTGTACAAAACCACAGTACTCAAAAATAGTTGTGGTGCTGGTTTAAGAATAGACCTATAGAGTAGGGTGGTGGTGGCACATGCCTTTAATCCCAGCAATCGGGAGGCAGAGGCAAGCGGATCTCTGTGAGTTTGAAGCCAGCCTGGTCTACAAAGTGAGTTCCAGGACTGCCAGGACTGTTACATAGAGAAACCCTGTCTCTAAAAACAACCCAAAAATTATTTTAAAAATAGACCTATAGGATCTAAGGAATCTAATATTAAAAGTCAGCTGATTCTCTACATAGGCACCATGACCATTCAATGCAAAAAGAATAAGCTTCAACCAGTGGTGCTGAGGCAACTGGATAACCACATGTAAAGAAATGAAGTTGGGCCTTTTACTTCGTATCATATTTAAAAACAAACTGGAGATGGAGTGAAAACCTAAATGTAAGAACAATTTAAGTTATGAAACTCTTTGCAGATAAAAAAGAGGCGAAGAATTAGGCTTGGGGAGATGGTTCAGCGGTTAACAACAGCACATACTGCTCTTGCAGAGGACTCAAGTTTGATTCCTAGCATCCATATCACACGGCTCACAATCCCCTGTAACTCCAGCTCCAGGGGGATCCAGCACCTCTGGCTTCTGCTGGCACCTGTGCTCATGCTCACACTCACAATTACACAAGTACATGATTTTATACACACACACACCCCTTTTAAAAAAATAATAATAATAAATCTAAGCAAGAGAAAGGAGTGAAATGGTTAATTTATGCCGACTTGGCTAGGCTATGGAGCCCAGTTGTTTGGCCATATATTAGTCTAGAACATTTCTTTGACAGTAATTTTACATATGATTAACATTTAAAATCAGTACACTTTAAAGCAGATTGCCTTCCGTATTGTGAGTGGGCATCACCCAATCAGCGGAAGGCTTTAAGAGCAGAGGCCAGAACTCCCTGAAGAGGAAAGAATCCTTCCACAGGCTGAAGCACACAAAAGTGTACCCATTTTTCTAGCCTGTCCTGTCCTGCAGAGTTTGGGCTTGGGACAATTGTGGGAGCCCGTTCTGGGGTTCCTCGTGGCTTTACCCAGCAGGTCCGAATAGAGGATGATCAGGACCACGGGCCTGAGTGCAGGTGTCTGAGATGGCCTGCACTTGGCTGTGCTGGGGGAGGAGGTCTTTTGCTCCACCCCTTGGCGTCTCTATAAAAACCCTGGACCAGAGACAGTCCGGGCCCGTTGGAATAGGTTCCAGGCCCTCTCGAGGCTTTCCTTTATTTTCTATCTTTTTATCTCCACAAGATTCTCCGCTATAAATCCTTCTATCTAATATTTCCTGCTGCTCGCACTCAAGAAAACTCTGGGAAGCTGTGGGGGTGGTGGGTAAACGCCCCACAGAATGGCGCCGTGAACAGGGACTAAAGAAAAAAAGGGACTAAAGAAAAAAAGGGACTAAAGAGAAAAGGGATTAAAGAAAAAAGAAAAAAGAGGGGACTCAAGACAAATGAACAGGGACTTAAGACAAAGTAATAGGGACTAAAGATAAAGGAAAATAATAGTTTTATTACAGAGTTTTTGGTGAAAGTGCTGAGTCAGCCCTGCCAGTGGATAGGCATGCCGGTGTTATGGAATATATATATTTATATATATATATATTTGGTGAGGCAGGGGTTTTATCCTCGAGAGAAAAGGAAAGCGGACTGGAAGGATGTCCGATGCTGCAGCGAAATTCTCTTCTGTCAAAATTTTCTATCTTCTATCCCTTTCTCAATTTCTATCTGTGAAAAATAAGTAAGGTATAGGGTAGTAATATAGTTTAGGAAAAACTTAGAAATGTAAGATTGTGTAGGAAAAAATAAGTAAGGCAACTAGACAGAAAAACTCCAGTTTTCTAACTTTGGGGCAATGAAAGCAAACTGGGGAAAAAATCTTTCTTTGGGCTTTATGGGTAGTAAAAAAGCTCTTCTTTGAGCTTATGGGGAAGAAAAAGGTTCCTATGGAAGCTTTTGACCTGGGGACAGCTGAAATGCCAAGTCCAAGCGACAGGAGAAAGTAATTTCTCCCTGAGGCAAAAATGGGGTTGTAAGAAGTCAAAGTTTAAAGTTGGGAAGTTTTGGGAAAAGTTGGTCTTTCTCCTGGGGGAAAAAATCTCTCTTAAACTATAAAGCTTTTCTTGGAAAATTTGGGGGAAAAAATCTCTAAAAAGCCTTAATCTTTCTCAAAAGCTCTCTTAAACTTAAAAACTAAATTTGTCCTTCTGGGAGATGACAAAAATTAGAATCACCTGAAGATATTAGTATGGGGACCACCTGTGATTAGCTCTAAGGGAAAACAACAAACTTAAGACAGCAAAACCTCTAAGTTCTTTCAAGCTTTAACAATCCTCCCTGCAATGCAGGAGGCAGGAAAAAGTTTCTAAAAACCCCTTCTAAGCTCTATCTCTTCAACCTAGTAAGACAGTGGGTCAGAGTGCCCTGAGGGAAACACTTGGGAGAGTGTAGGTGAAGAGCTACAGAGAGCCCAAAAGGGCAGAAAACTTTGCCTGAGAAAAGCAGAAAAACCAAGCTTTTCTGTTACAGCTGAGCTGAGGCAGCAAAGGTTTTGAGCATTTCAGAATGAAAAGGTGCTCCTAATTGTCCAATGCAAAGAATACCCTGAAGCAATGCAAACTTGAACATTGTATCCTCGCTTCTGACCAAAAACCCAGAGGCGACTGGCCAGCGTCTCTGAGTTGGAGTGCATTTCGGGGATACTAGGGTTCCTGCAGTTGTAAACTTCCTGGAGCACAGAGCTGAGGCAGGAAGGTGCAGGACCCAGGGGAAGATTGCTAATGAACAAACAAAACTAAAGCCAGTGGGAATGGCACAGTTATCCACTTTCCTACAAGTCCCAGGTTTATAGGTCCACAACTGCAAAAGGAAATCTGAGAAAAAGCTTCCTATCAGAGAAAGGACCTTTCTGGGAAAACAGTAAAGCTGAACTGGGTCTGAAGCAGTCGTGCTGCCGAGTCAGAATGCTGTCTGGGGAAAGAGCCCAGCCAGGGCAGAACAGAACTGTCCAGGAGTAAAGCTTTCTTTTCTGTGAGAGAAAGCACCTTTTTGAGAAAAGCTTTGTTTCAACTGACTCCTGATGAGATGAGGGAGTGTAGCCCTGAGGGGTGATTGCCTCTGGCATAAGCTCTGTCCTTGAGCACCCAAACACAACCCACTGGGGGACTGGGCCAGGTGAAGGCCTGATGAGGCAAAGCACCTGTCCTAATGGGAGTTTAGAAATGGCAAAAACCTCCCTTGTTAGATTTTCAGTCTGTACGCAAACAACACAGACCCGGAAAACAGACAAAAAGCCCCTACCTTCAGGAGCAGGGAAAGCCGCCACTGTAGTGTCGGAAACTGTTTCTGGGGTAGAGGGGATAAACTGAGACCAAACTGGATACTGTGAGGGAGAAAGACTCTGAAGAAACAGAGGGGACAGATTCCTCCCCAGAAAATGCATGACCTGACAAAGCTGCTAGATTTTGAGGCAGATTCGGGGGGAGAAAAAAAGCCCCTACCTCCAAAGGCAGCTAGCAGAGGTACAGAGCCGCAGATAGCTGAAGCTCTGCATCTGGGGGGGAGGAACAAGCAAAATGAGAATAAGATCAGTGGGAGAAAATGTCTCTGAAGGAGCTATGGAAAAGCTGTTGTAAATGATCTTGTTTTTCACTGACTGGCTAAAACCAAACACAAGCCCTGAGGAAAGTTGCTATCAGAAATGCCAGCCTCAATGCTCGCTAACGAGGCTGGTGCGGTTCTGATCCGGGGCCAGTGTCAAACGAAGGAGAGACACCTGTTAAAGCCAGCAGAGGAGAATAGAAACCTCCCAATGTGCCATAGCTGAAAATGTAAAGTGCTTGTTCAAATCTCCCGTTGCAAAAGCGAAAAACGTTGTTCAAACCTCCCGGGCAAGAATTTGTAAGCAAGTCTGGTAAAAGAGAACCAGTTGACTCTCAAACCTGATAAGAAATATGGGAAATGATATAAGGGACTGGTATAAGGGACTGATATGGGACTGATATTATTATGGACTGATATAAGGGAAATGCATTCTGGGAAAGGTAGTTTTTCTGCTAAAGATGGCGACATTGTCCTGAAACACTTTTGTCAGCTCGAAAATACGTTCATGGTAAACTTAAAATACAGCTTTTAAAAAAGTAAGGAGGAAAATCGTCTAAATGTCAGTTCCAATGAAAAATTGAAAGGATATGGAACTAGGTGCTTTGCGGTTTGGGGCTCTGTTGGTAAAATGCCTTATTTACCCTAATAGCTGTGCAAAGTTTTCACGGTAATTGGATGACAAAAAAGCTACCTATAAGAGCAAACAAGTCACTTAAAAATCCTTAAAATACCACCTAATAGCTGTGCAGTTTTTGGTGAAGAGCTTTACAGCAGCTAAATATGGTAATTTCACCTTCAGTGTGAAGTGAAGTTTTTCAGTAGAACAAACCAAAAGTACTGCTGTGATAGAAATGTTTGTTTGAGTTGAAGTTCTTAGGGGAACTATTATGAATTTGGGTGAAGGGACAGCCTCTAGTTAAAAACCATCTACCGCTGACAGTGCATCTCTGCCGGTCGGGAACGGCTGAGAGAACTGGCAACTTTGGGGTGTGGCTTTGTCCGGAGAATGTTACAATCCCCTAGCAACAAGTATCACAACTCTATAATGACAACACTCACTAAATCCCAGTGCTTTATAACAAAGCTAACTATAAACTGTAAACTTTAGAAATGATGTACGTACTTCCTGTCTAGTTAAGAGAATCTTCCTGATAGATAATGATAATAATTAAGAGTAAGAAGTAGAAAGACGAAAATAAGATATGTGAGTTTGTAAAAATTCTGTCTTGTTATATGTGTTAAGAAATCTTTAGGTGTTTGCTAAGTTATATATATGCTAATGGTAGCCTATATAAGTTTGTAAAATAGATCAATAGAGTTCCTTTAAGAATATAAGCTTGTAAGAAGTATCTAAGGTAGTCTTAAGACATGTAGTAATAAGCTTGTAAGATGCTAGTTGTAAATGTAAGTTTAAATAAGAAATAAGATAGAATGGATATAAGAATTAATAAGAAATATATTTGCTAAAGTAGTTCTATAGTTTCCTTAAAGTATAAATAAGTAGATGTTAATGTTGTATGTGAGTTTGTAAAAACGTGTAAATGTTGAATATGAGTCTAAATGCTTTGCAAGGCAAAAAATGTTATATGTGAGTTTGTGAAAAAGTGTAAATGTTAAGTGTGAGTCTATTAATGTATATGGTGAAAACACCTGAGACACAGGAGATAGTGTCCTAGTAGACTGCAAAGTAGGCAGTCTGAATGGTTTCAAACGCTCCAGAAGCCGCTAAGAAGCTAAGAATGGCGGACGCCAGAACCAGCACAAGGCATCCGCAGCTGAGATCCGTGGAATATCAACGCAGCACAGAAAAACCTGAGCTAACAGCAAAAACGGTGCGGTTTAAAATCTTACTATAACTAAAAAGGTCTGTCTGTGAGAACAAAAGTTGCAGAGACGCTTGTTTGAACTAAAATTGTTAACTGCAAAAAGTCTTGGTTGTAAAACGTCTCTTCATATTTGGAAGTGAAAGCCTGATACCAGAATTTATTTCTTGTTTGAACTTTTTGAACTTAAAATGAGATAAAATTACAAAAAGATTTTGGTTATGGATTTCTTCAAATTTGGAAGGCTAGTACCAATATTTATCATTTGAATTTTGGTACTTAAATGAAATGAACAATAGAGATTTCATTGCAATGGGACAATTTTGAGCTTATAGTAATGACCTAGGAACGGTTTTCTGGAATTGGGTTAAAAATGGAACTGTTTAAATGAAGAAATGTATTTCTACTTAGAATCAAGATGCAATTTTGTGTATGCATATATGCTTTATTAACTGGAGATTTATGAATTGTTTTGTGGAACTGTTTATGTAAAAATGGAATTACTTATGGAACTGGTTTTGTGTTACAAATGGAACTGTTTAAACAGAAATTTGGGTTTTCTAACTAGGCTTGAGATTTTGCTTAAAAATTATAAAGAAAAGAAGGAGCTATGAGATTGAATTATGTTCGCAGAAACCTATTGATATTAATGCACCCTGGCTTTGTGGAATTGAGGAAATGTTTAAGTTTGATGTGAATACATCGAAGTTTTTCCTATGTTCTGTTAACAAGAAAATTCAAATGACTGAGTTAAAGTTGTAAGACAGAGAAAATTGTTAACTATATATAGCACCATATATGCTAATTCTAATGGTTCTGTTAAGAGTTTGCTTTGAGTTGTAAGATTGAGAGAATTGTGACTATGTATAGCAATATTTATGTTAACCTGTTAATGGTAATGATGAAGCTAAGGGATTCTTTAAGTTTGTAGTTGCCTTAAGAGTTTTGGTTTAGCCGGGCGGCGGTGGTGGCGCACGCCTTTAATCCCAGCACTCGGGAGGCAGAGGCAGGCGGATCTCTGTGAGTTCGAGGCCAGCCTGGTCTCTAAAGCGAGTTCCAGGAAAGGCGCAAAGCTACACAGAGAAACCCTGTCTCGAAAAACTAAAAAAAAAAAAAAACAAAAAACAAAAAACAAAAAAAAAAAAAAAAAAGAGTTTTGGTTTAGAAAGGGCTTGAGGCAGCTAAGACTGCTGTGGTCACCTTGGACCTAATTCAAAAGAGAAATGCCATCTATATCATCCTCTACTCCCATACTGGGAGGTGTAACAGCTATGGAGATTGCTGTAAGCCATTAATAGTTATTTTTTTATATATTAAGAAGGGGGGACCTGTGGGAGCCCGTTCTGGGGTTCCTCGTGGCTTTACCCAGCAGGTCCGAATAGAGGATGATCAGGACCACGGGCCTGAGTGCAGGTGTCTGAGATGGCCTGCACTTGGCTGTGCTGGGGGAGGAGGTCTTTTGCTCCACCCCTTGGCGTCTCTATAAAAACCCTGGACCAGAGACAGTCCGGGCCCGTTGGAATAGGTTCCAGGCCCTCTCGAGGCTTTCCTTTATTTTCTATCTGTTTATCTCCACAAGATTCTCCGCTATAAATCCTTCTATCTAATATTTCCTGCTGCTCGCACTCAAGAAAACTCTGGGAAGCTGTGGGGGTGGTGGGTAAACGCCCCACAGACAATGACATTAACTCTTACCCAAGTTTGTCTATGAATTTCAGAGGAGCTATGAGAGCCTATTTCTTAACCTTAGTATATCCTCTTTGGGGTGTGTGTGTGTGTGTGTGTGTGTGTGTGTGTGTGTGTGTGTCTCTGTGTGTGTGTTGTGTGTGTGTGGTATGTGTGTGCATGTGTTATGTGTGTGTGTGGAATCTATATGTGTGGTGTGTGTGTGTGTGTGTGTGTGTGTGATAAAGAACAACCTGGTCTTTATTCCAGATTCTTAGTACAGAACTCCCAAAACCCTTGCAATTCCATGAATATTGAGGGCATCTGTTACATTAATGAGATGGAAATTCGGATTTGCTTCGATTTTTAATTGAGGAAGTTGGAACAATCATCATTCTAAAATCTAATTAAGACCTGACCAGTCAATATATTTATGCATAGATGCATTAATCCCAAACAAAATATCAGCAAACTGAATCTAATGAATCTAATTAAAGTATTGGGACCAACATACAAATGTGTTATACGTATCCTAGAAATTCACAGCTGGTTTATTATCTTACATTCTCATGCAACTCAGTACATTGACTGAACGTACAAGAAAAAATATATGATCATCTAAATAGAGGCAGGAAAATTAGTTAATATTTAGCACACAGTATAAAGAGATTTAATTTAAAATATTAGACGATTTTTTTAAATTAACACCAATTCTTGCTAAAACTTCCTTAACTTGGGAAAGAATATTTGAAAAACCACAGAAAACATTATACATAACTGGTGAATTACTGAAAAATGTCCTTGACTTAATAAAGAAACAGATGCCCGCAACACATTCCTCCTGAATATTGTACCGGAAGTCATAATCATAAATGAAGGCAAGGAGAACCAAGACATAAAGTTGGAAAAGAGGTAATAAAACTGTTATTTACACATGACATAATTTAGAGAATATTCCTACAGGAGAATAAAGTCAAAGTGATACACTTAGCAGGGTTCTCTAAGCAGCTCAATATGAAAAGATCTGTTGCATTCTTAGGTTTCGGCATCATTTGTATAAAATGGTATTTACAAGGGGTGGTGGTAGTGCACATCTTTTATCCCAGCACTTGGGAGGCAGAGGCAAGTGATCTCTGTGAGTTCAGGCCAGCCTTGTCTGCAAAGTGAATTCCAGGGCAGCCAGGGCTACACAGGAAAACCCTGTCTCGAAAAACAAAAAAATAAAAAAGAAATTATAATATTATACCAGGCCTGTGGATGTAGTTCAGTAGTGGACTGCTTGCAGAGAGCACAAGACTCTGGATTTGATCCTTAGCAATAAAATAAGTAAATAGATAGATATAGGTGATAGGTAGATAGATGATAGATAGATAGATAGATAGATAGATAGATAGATAGATAGATAGACAGATAAGATAGATAAGATAGATATAGATGTTAGAAAGATAGATGATGATGATGATGATGATGATAGATCAAAATAAAATGCCATGCCAAATCACACATTTTTGCCTCCTGATGATTATCATTACCTGTGAACTATGTCACCTCTTCCTACCAGAAAACAAATTCTGATAAATCTTAGAACCAACTTCCTCATGGTTCTAATTCATGTTGAGCTGCTGAAATAGAATATTTGTGATCAGCTCATTTATGAGGGAGAGAGGTTTAGTTGGCTTCATGGTTCTGGATGTCTAAGAGCCTAGTGCTAGCATGTCCTTCCCTTCACGTGAGGATGTCTAAGGTCCTAGTGCTAACATGTCCTTCCCTTCACATGAGGTCTTTGTGTAGCTTCAACTCACAGCAGACAGAGGCAGAGGAGCAAGTGGATGTGTGTGGAAGACAAAAGGGGTCCTGACTCCTGTGACAGCAAACCTAGTCCACAGAGAGTGAGGAGCCATGCCTGTGAGACCTTAGTCTAGAAAGAATGGCATTAAACCCGCTTGAAGGTCGCACTTTCCAACCCTGCTCCCCTGGCAAATGCATTTCTGCAGGAGTTCTGGATAAACCTCAACTCACTCACATGAAGTACCAGAGGCAGCAGTGTGTGAACTGACAACATGGAGGGGGCATTATAATTTTTCCTAATTTCAGAATATTTTAGACATGTGTACAATCAAATATAATCATACCCACCCCTCCCCACTCCAACTTCCCCCATACATACCCCACAATATATCCACCTCCCAACCTTGTGCTTTTCTTTTTTATAACCCACTAAGTCCAATTACTGTTGCCTATATGTGTATGGCTACACAGCATGGGTATTTGATCAACAAAATGTTGATTGTGAAATCTAGAGAAATGACCCTTTTATCCAATACATGAATGAAACTAATAAAAGAAAAGAGAGACTCAGTAGATTAGAATAAAGAAACATATTGTTCAACATTCAATATGTTGTTCAACATTCAATATTGAGTTTGGCTCAATAATAATTTATGCCATTAAGTAACTGCATGACTATTGGAATTTAAATGCTGGTGGGTATTTGAGTTATTAAGAAATTATTCAGATTTTATTGTTATATTTTTGGTGTAATAATGATACTGTGATTAACCTTTTTTTCTTTTTTTTTTTCTTTGTGGAGTGGGGCATTATCTCAAAATATACATACTAAAACATTTACCATGAAATTATTTCTGATTTGCTTCAAAATGATTGACAGGTCTATGAAGATTCACCAGACCAACTTTAATTTTTTTTTTTCTCATACTAAGGATTGAATGTAGTGCCTTGTTCAGACTAGGCTCATTTACCAATTCTGTGTGCCTTTGATTTGCCTGAAATTATCCTTAAAAATATCAAGGAAAGCCAGGCAGTGGTGGCACATGCCTTTTATCCCAGCACATGGGAGACAGAGGCAGGCAGGTCTCGGTGTGTTCGAGGCCAGCCTGGGCTACAGAGTGAGTTCCAGAAAAGGCACAAAACTACACAGAGAAACCCTGTCTCAAAAAAAAAAAAAAAGGAAAAAAATGGACCCAAGATGTAGCTCAGTGGTATAGTGCTTTGCCTAGCATGAGCAATGACCTGAATTTGATCCTTACAAACACACACCTAACACGCACGCGCGCACACACACACACACACACACACACACACACACACACACACACAATGCACAAATGACTTGAATA
Organism: Peromyscus maniculatus bairdii; assembly: GCF_049852395.1. Lineage (NCBI taxonomy): Eukaryota > Metazoa > Chordata > Mammalia > Rodentia > Cricetidae > Peromyscus > Peromyscus maniculatus. The sequence goes on along the minus strand of NC_134873.1, from coordinate 43,624,122 downwards.
GGCAGTTTACAAGAGAGAATTTCCAAATGGCTAATAAACCTGAGACATTGCTCAGTGTTTAGTTATGGGGATTGCACACGAAATCACAATGCAATACCAACCACTCACTGGAATCACTAAAATAAGAGGTGGATGTGCCAAGTCTAGGCAAGATGGCAGAGCTGTGGGGGAGCCAGTCACTCATGGTCTGCTCACATGATCGAAAACTCAGAAGAGGCTGACCTACTAACATTAAACACGTGCACCACAAACTCAAACAATTCTTCTCCTGCTGGAAATAAAAATCCCACAGCAAAGTGTCACTTGATTTTCTTTGTCTCATCATATGATTATAAATCTTTCTTTATAAAACAAACTCACTCTACCGTCTGCCTCCCATCCCGTGATGGACAATACCCACAGCACCCTTAATACATTCTTTTTCCCCAGAGTTATGTCATCTGAATGTCTCACTTCAGCTCGAGCTCCTAGACAGCACTTTCTCAGTATCTAGTACATTCTGCCTCAGTGTCTATTTAATAATAGATCCTAAACCTACCATTAGTACTACTTCCTTCTTTTCTTCTTCTCCTCCTCTTCCTTCTCCTCCTCCTCCTCTTCCTCCTCTTCCTCCTCCTGCTTCTTTCTTCTTTCCTCTTCCTCCTCTTCTTGGTTTTTTGAGACAGATTCTCCCTGTGTAGTCCTGGCTGTCCTGGAGCACACTATGTAGACCAGGCTGGCCTGGAACTCAGAGAGATACTCCTGCACCATGCCCATCCTAAGGCTTCTTGAAGTGAATTAAGAGAAAGGCAAGGTGGGCAGTGGTGGCTCATGCCCTCAATCCCAGCACCTGGGAGGCAGAGGCAGACAGATCTCTGTGAGTTCAAGGCCAGCTTAGTATACAGTGAGTCAGGAGAGCCAGGAATACACAGAGGAACCTTGTCTCAGAAAACCAAAACAAGGAAGGAAAAATAAAAGAGGAAGCCATCTATCAATGCTGTCCCAAGCCCCCTCTCCCCTCCATCCGGTTCTTCCTACGGCCCAGAGCATGGGCATTTAGACAAACCTATAGGGTTTCAGCATGGAGAGAGGGAGTTTCGAGAGAGAGTGGCTATCACGTACCTCTGTCTTGGCTGCCACCTTTGTCTGGCTCTGATACCTAGAAAACAACACCCATATTCCACAAACCAAGAAACCAAGTAGCATAAGGCTAAGATGTGTCGGCAGTGGGAAAGCGAGCCCCCATATTAGGGACATTTCTCAAGCCTATGTCCCTCTCCACTACAGACTGTCTCCAGACTGAGATTCCATGACATCACAATAGGCAGTGCCAGGTAAAGCAGTGCACACTCAGGTCCCAGCTGATGTCCTTCCCTGTGATTGACCTTGCTCTGAGCTCTAATAGCCAAAACTCAGGAGAGAATCCATCTATGAATCTTCTAGGGTCCAGCTAGACAAACTCGTCACTAAGGAAGGAGTGGCGAGGTAAAGTTTCAAAGGTCTTCCAAAATGACTTGTTCTGACTCACATTTTCTTTGGAGCCGGTCACTGTCATAAATTGGGATTGGGTCTATAGCCATAAATTTCAAACTGCAGGTTAGAACACAGAGTCAATTGGAATCTAAGAGAGTTGGGATAGTTGAAGTGGGAACTCTCAGGGACTTTAAGGTACCTGGTTTTCTAAGTTCACAGGTCTCCATATTTCCTAGTTGCTGTTGACCTGACACACATCACACTAAGCAGTGGCCTTAGAGGATCTACAATCTCACTGCCAAGTTTAGAGTAGTCGTGTATCACCACACCATATTATCAAGTCAACACAGTGCAAACAATATTGATATGATCAATTCATGTGATCAAAATTATTCTTTTCATATAGAAACACTAATGAACCACTGACTGGTAGGCACCATTTCAGAAGACAAAGTCTTTTCCCCCCACAGTATATTCTGTCTATAGGGGCAGTACAATTAATATTCTTGGGAAGCCCACTAAAAAAGAAATAGTTAAATAAATACGGTGTGTGTGCTTCATGAAGCACTATGCAATTTCTACAAGGATTTTAATTATAAAGAGCTCTGGCTTTTACATTGAGTACATGCTATGTGGCAGGTACTAGCTGTAGACCAGCCTGGAGTCCTGGTGACATGCTATTATGATCAGGAATTCTGCTTTTGTTTTGTTTTTTCAAGACAAAGTTTCTCTGCATAGCCCTGGCCATCTTGGAACTCACTCTGTAGACCAGGCTGACTTTGAACTCAGTGATCCACCTGTCTCTGCATCCCAAGTGCTGGGATTAAAAGCATGCACCACCACTGCCTGGCAGGAATTTTATTTTTTAATACACTTTTTATTTCATAGTGCTCACAAAAGCTGTAATAGTAGTAACTAAACCCCATTTACCATTTCTCCTCTGTCCTTAGCATCTTTTTAAAATTTTATTTTATGTGTATAGATATTTTGTATACATGAATGTCTGTGTACCACATGTGTGCCCAAGAGAGTCAGAAGAGGACATCAGATCCCCTGGAACTGGAGTTACAGGCAGTTGTGAGCCACTATGTGGGTGCTGGAACTCAGCCCAGGTCCTCTGCAAGAGCAGCCAGTGATCTTAACCACTGAGCCATCTCTCCAACCCCACTCTTTTGTTTTATTTTTGTTAGTTTGCTTGCTTTGGTTTTTGTTGTAGTTGTTGTTTGAGACAGGGTTTCTCTGTGTAACAGCTCTGGCTGTTCTGGAACTCAATCTGCAGACCAGGCTGGCCTCAAACAGAGATCCACCTGCCTCTGCATCCCAAGTGCTAGGATTAAAGGCAAGTGCCACCACTGCCCAACCCCAGCTCCACTCTAAACCTAAAGTTATAAAACTTTAGTACACTTATCAAGACCATGAGCTAAACCTTGGAGGTGGAGGCAGGGCTATCCAGATTCCAAGGTCATCCTTGGCTACACTGCAAATTCAAAGCCAGCTTTGAGCTACATAAACCCCATCTCAAAAAATAAAATAAAAGCATTACACATTTACTATTAACTAAACTTCAGCCTTCATTTGGATCTCATATTTTCCCACCAATGTTCAGGATCTAATGCATAGTACCATGTTGCTAGAGACTAAACCCAGAGTTCTCTAGTGCTCTACCATGAAGAAGGAGGGGGGAGGAGGAGGAAGAAGAAAAAAAAGGAGAAGGAGGAAGAAATGAGAAGGAAGAAAAAGGAGGAGGAGGAAGAAGAAGGAAGGAGGAAGGAAGAAGAAAGGAGGAAGAAGGAAGAGAAAAGGAGAATAAAGAAGGAAGAAGGAAAAGAAGAAGAAAGAAGGAAGAAGGAAGAAGAAGAAAAAAGGAAGAAGAAGAGAGGAGGAGGAGGAGAATGAAGAAAGAGGAGGAGGAAGAAATCCTTGAATTTGAGTCTCTGTGATGTTCTCTTTATGCTTAGACTGAAATTATGTGTGTATGGTGGTGTGGGAATGGAGAACACACAGCAGTGGCATGCTCTCCCTATTCCAGCACTCCAAGAGGGATCTGTTATCAGTATGTCCTGCTAGCTAGTCTCAAATACTTTGTAGGGGAGTGCATGCCACATTTCTCTACTGGAAGTTATTTTCTTTTGTTCATACTTTGCTTCTAAAAGTGGCCAATCTATAAATCTAACTCCTATTAGAGGTACGGGGCTGGCGTGATTAAGTTCCATCTCCTGGAGGAATACTGTAACACAACACATATTTGAGATTCTTAAGTAAGAAAGATTTGTCTCCCTCTCCCCACATTCTATTTGTTCACTTATATTTATTGGTATAGATTTGTGTATATTTCTTTTGTACTTTGTGTTCCGGCTCAATACTGCTGTTATTCATTTTGTTGCTCAAATTTTCCAGCTTTTGCTGTGAGAGCCCTGGCTTTGTTAGTGGCAGCTGCAGTCTAGGCCGGTGTTTCCAGGTTCTTGGCCTCTCATTCACCAGACTGAAATAAGGGGCTCACACAGATTTGCAAAGAAACACAAACTTTATTCAAGGCAAACTGATGGGACAGATTAGAAAGGAATATCCAGTCAGGATTGACAATGAGCCACAGGAATGGAGGTCCTCAAAGGCTCCAGTCACTGTTTGGGACTTCTTTTATAGGGTTCAAGAGAAGGGGAGTTGGGTTGCTAAGGGAGATAGTTTGGATGCCTCTACTTTGATTGACAGATTAAGTTAAATAACTATTTCTCTAGTGTGCATGCCCCATCCTATAATACATTTGATTTTAATCATATCCAAGCCCAATTATAAATATGTGTAAGATAGCAAATAGATTTCCCTAAAAGTTCACTTTGAAGACAAAGTTTACCTTATTGTGCATCTACCCTAAACCAATTCAGGCATATGTACTGAGAATACTTTTCAATAGACTCTGTCTATGTTTGATGATTGTTAAGGGGAGGAGGAACTTATTCTATAGTTCAGAGAGGGTGTGCATGCATCTCAGTGCAGGATAGGTGCATTATTTGGAGAGGAGCTGACACTTGTATTGTATGTGTGGGTAAATGTCTCAGATTTCAAGCACATTGTTAGCAGAGGGGTGTGTGCATAGCCCAAACCAAGTGGAGTCCCAGGTTGCCAAACTACCACCTATGCTTGCCTGCTTCATTCAGCAGTCTGGAGAACTCTGGGTTCTGAGAAGTGGGGTGAGGTATGAGTTATATATCATTAAAAAATTAGAGCCAGTTAATTAATTAAAAAGAAGCACTGAATTTCTCCTGACATTCCCCAATACTCCTCCCCCACCTCACCCCACCCCCACACAGTAGTTATTTCTTCCAAGGCTTTCTTGTGGTTAACTGCTGGCCTGAGCTGCCTCCTGGGTCTGGAATGGCACTTCCCACTTCAGGCGTCAGGCTGCAGGGGCCATGCCCAGTCCTAGTCCTTGCTCCCGGAGCTTCATTTTTCTCTCAGCAGTAAAAGAGGAAGGACAACATCTGCCATGTTGTCAGTTCATCAATTCACAGAAACATGAAGGGACATCAAAGGAGAGTGGTCCTGGACCAGTGGGAGTCAGCAATGCTGCACACGAAACTTTGGGAGATGTTGTTTACTGTATTGGCTGCCTCAACGTGGGACAAAAAATAAAGAGCTGAGTTTGGTGCTTTGGAATGGGGGAAGGCTGCCAATGACGTCCACTCTCCTGTCAGGAGAGGTGACAGACGCCAATGAAGCGCTCCAAGAAAATCCAGGGCTTGTCCACAGATCTTGTCATGAAGATGGTTGGCTGGTAAAGATGAGTGACCCTCTAGAGCTGGACGAATTAACAGTGAAGAGGCATATGAGAAACATGTGAAGTCCATGAGGAGTGACCATGGCACCTCCCACTTCCATCCCCAAATAAAAGTGGGAAGAAACCTGCGATAGCATGGTTGTCTTAAATAGAGAAGACTTGAAATAACTTTTAGCAATACCAATGGATAAACAAGAACTATTCTCAACAGTGCTACTGAAGCAAGTCCCCAACTCCCCAGTGGATGCAGATAAACATAATGTACATATTTTTTGTAAGACCCTAGACTAGAGGCTAAGCCCTGGTGTGCAGAATTCATGAGATTATCTATGGTTAAAAGTTATGAGGCAGGCTGGAGAGATGGCTCAGTGGTTTAGAGCACTGGCTGCTCTTCCAGAGGTCCTGAGTTCAACTCCCAGCAACCACATGGAGGCTCACAACCATCTATAGTGGGATCTGATGCCCTCTTCTGAAATAAAGGTGTACTCACATACATAAAATAAATAAATTTTTAAAAATGCCAGGCGGTGGTGGTGCACACCTTTAATCCCAGCATTAGGGAAGCAGAGGCAGGAGGATCTCTGTGAGTTCAAGGCCAGCCTGGGCTACAGAGTGAGTTCCAGGAAAGGGGGGGGGAGTTATGAGGCTGGGTTTGATGAGGAACCACCCTTTAATACCAGCATTCCAACAGGCAGATCTCTGTTACTTTGAGGATAGTCTGGTTTACATAGCAAGAGTTATGTGGTGAGACCCTACCAAAAAAATAGTGACTTATTTCAGGATAACTATGTTCTCTCATATACTATTATAACTCACCCAGATCTATCCCTGAATCTTTGTTTTATTGTTTTGTCGAGACAGAGTTTCTCTTTGTAGCCCTGGCTGTCCTCAGACTCACTCTGTAGACCAACCTGGCTTCGAACTCACAAGAGATCTGCCTGCCTCTGCCTCCCAAGTGCTGAGATGCGTGTGCCACCACTGCCCAGCTATTCTTGGATCTTGGTCAAAAGACTTAATGTTTCTTCCCGTTAGAAATGCCTGGGAGCACAGGGAAGTGTTGTACAATGTCAGATGAAGGACAGTACTGTCTTCATTTCACCTTGAGCTGCATTGGCTGCTGTTATTTTCCACAGTGAAGCAGGGACCTTTGCAGCTTCGCGAAAAACAAACAAAACATTCACGAGAGAGAGAGACAGAGACAGAGACAGAGACAGAGACAGAGACAGACACGCACAGCAAACTCTGTGCTCAGCGGCTGCCACACTGTCCGGAGGATGTATTTCTTTCCCTTTTCCCACTTCACCGAAGTGTTTTGGGTTCTACAGACTGGCCTGCAAAACTTTCCAGGTCCTTGACCCCTGCCAGGTTTATGTGATGGCCTCCCGCTTCTTAAAGAACTGGTTTATCTTAGGCGTATAACTGTTTGCCGGCAGGTGTGATGTACCACTTGCATGCCTGGTGCCTAGAAGTCCAGAGGAGGACAACCGTCTGGAGGGACGGGTGGTACTGAGCCACCTGATGTGGGTGCCGCGAACAGAACTCGGTCCTCGGTTGGGCCATCTCTCCAGGCGCCCCGCCACTCCCCCTTAAGATAGGGGAACACTCTTAGGGGAGGCCAGTTTGGAACTCACAGTGCAGCTCGGGCTGGCCTCCAAACTGCAGCGATCTTTCTGCCTCAGTCTCCTCAGTGCTGCGAGTGCACTTCCAGCTTGGTTGTCTTGCCCTTTCAGTCATCCGAAGGAAAAGCCTACGCCGAGGCAGCTCGAGCCTGGGGCTCATGGGCTCCACTTACGGGGTCGTAACCTCTAGGGCCTACGCCTATCTGCTTGGAGAAAAGGTGCTGCGTGTTCACCTCCAAGGACTTGCTTTTACCTCGGACCGTGGAGTGTCTGCACGCAGAACCCGCTTCCAACTACTGTCTCCCCTGGAGACGCCCCCAAGTCCCCAGGACCGAGGGCGACCGGTCTCCATCCATCCCCACAGCCCCGACAAGGCCCGCTGCGATCCTATCCTGTGCGCATGCTCACACCCGAGTCTCCGATTGGTCGCCTAGGAGCGTGGGATGTTTTCCCAGGATGCTCTGCGCTGCTGTCATGGCTGCCCCCGTGTGCCTGTATCCTCACAGGGAACGCTAGTCCTGTGGGTGTCTGGACGGTGCCCGTGGCCACCAGACGCCGGCGACCTTGGCCCCTTCTCCTCCTTCTGCTTCCTCCTCCCCCGAGGGGCCCTCGCGGGACCCCGAATTGGGTGCAGTGATGCCGGGGGTGACGTGGACTCCGGAGCGGGCGCTGCTGAGGGGCTTCTCCACGGAGGCGGAGCGGCGGCTGTGCACGCAGGAGGGGCGCTGTGGCTCAGGTGGGGGCTGTGAGGATGGGGGTGCCGGCCCTGGGTACGGAGAGGGGGCAGGAGGGGCGCTGTGAGGACGGGGATGCCGGCCCTGGGTACGGAGAGGGGGCAGGAGGGGCGCTGTGAGGACGGGGATGCCGGCCCTGGGTACGGAGAGGGGGCAGGACGGGCAGTGTTGTTCGGTGGTCTGAGATCTGGTGGTCTGGGAAAGTTCCCGAGAGACAGACTTGAGCTGATTTTCTTCCTTTAGGACTGACAGGTAAGAGAGTTCGTCAGGAAAAAAAAATCGGGGTTGTGAAAGTATTGAGGCCGGTATGAGCTGGGGAATATGAGGGAGTCACGAGAGATCCTGTGTGTTTGGATTGGCCTCCTGGGGGAGAATATTGAAGGTCGGACCTCAGCAAAGGAAACTTTTCTGTGTCGGTTGGAATCTCTGTGAATTTCCCAAAGAAGGGCACTACGCCTATTACTATTACTATTACTATTACTACTACTACTACTACTACTACTACTACTACTATTTCTGTGTGACCTCCACTCTGCTGCTCGTAGTCATTGTAGGTATCCTGTAATTCTAGGAGGGGTGATGTTGGTAGAGTGAGAAGGATTTGCTCAAGACTTAGTGATTCCTGTATAGCCAGCATTCTGTTTATACCGTTTTGTATATTAAAATATCTATGTAATGGATTGTCATTTACACTTACATTCTGTTGGCTTGCGGGCCTGATTATTATTATTTTTTTAATTACAGATATTGGAGTTTTCTTAGACTTGCTGTTGGAAGGGAGCTATGAGGCCATGTTCTTACATTCAGTGACACGAAATATATTCAGCTCCACAATGATGGCTGAAGATTGACAGCTACCTGGAGAAGCAGATAGTAAATTTCCTGGATTGCTCTACGGATTTGGAGGAAATTGAAAGGTAGAATTTCATTTGAAATTTCCACAGAGAAACACACTTGTGCAGAGGGCTGGAGAGATGGTTCAGTGATTAAGAGCACTTACTGCTGTGTCAGAGGACTCAGATCCAATTCCCAGCACCCGCATGGTGGCTCACAACTGTGCAACTCCAATTCCAGGCAATCCAACATCCTCTTCCGACACCCATGGGTACCAGGCACATATGTAGCGCACATATGTACGCCCAGGCAAACCACTCATACACATCAAATGAATAAATAAATTTTGGATACTTTTTTTTTTTTTTTTTTTTTTCCGATACAGGGTTTCTCTGTGTAGCTTTGCGCCTTTCCTGGAACTCGCTTTGGAGACCAGGCTGGCCTCGAACTCACAGAGATCCGCCTGCCTCTGCCTCCCGAGTGCTGGGATTAAAGGCGTGCGCCGCCACCACCGCCCGGCAATTTTGGATACTTTAATAGCACCTTGGCACCATAAAGGCTCTGCTATTTAGCAGTTGTTGATAAACCTGAGCTCACGATGTGTCAAGTAATCTCCATGAGGTCTCTGGTCCCGATATTCCAGAATGAGTAATGGAAGTGGTGTGGGATCAAAATGAGTTTTGTGTATGAGAATGACACATGCGTGGTAGTCACTGCTAATCTCCCCAGAGCTTAGGTTTGGTAAGTGCTAGCTATCAGCTTGTGTCCTTTTGCTTCTTGTTGTTTCTCATTTTGTTTTGTTTTGGGGCAGAGTCTCACTAAGTAGCCTTGTCCTGGAACTCACTATGGAGACCAGGCTGGCCTCAGACTCACAGAGATCCACCTGCTTCTCTGCCTTTCAAGGGCTGGGATGAAAGGCATGTGCTTTAAAGGGGGCAGCTCATTTTTTTTAACGTGTAAATGTACCTTGAATCCTGCTATTTCTGGGTTACTGAAAGATGCTTACATTTCCTTTTGCTGTGTCTCAGATTGTTATCTCTGAAGCGATCAGAGAACTCCATGTGTTTATCATGGAACCCTCAGTTTACCTTTCTTCAGTTAGGATGCCTGCACACTGGTTAAATCTAAGCCTTCTAGAGAGGCTTCTGTTTTATTGTCATACGTTGTTAACTTCTTCTCATCCACCGGTGACGTCTGTCTAGAATTGTTAACCATCTCCAAAATGCCTATAATATCATTCTACCCTGATGTTTACAGAACAATTTCAGACAGTCCGAGGAATAAGCCAGCTAACTCCTTAGGTTGTAAAGATAAACAAGACCTAACACAGATTCATAAATAGTTCATAATTCTGTTTCATTTTTTCTAATTTCCAATAGTGTCATTCTTGATTTTTTTTTTGTTGTTTGTGATCGTGTTGTGTATTACAAATTTGGCCAGGGGTTTGCAATAAACTCCAGGCTGGCCTCAAACACATAATCCTTTTGCCTTAGCTCCCCAAATTTGGGGATTACAGGGATACACCACCATGCCCAGCTCCAGCTCATTTTTGATTCTGGTTTTGTTTTTTTTTTCCTCTTTTGCCACTGGGGATTGAACTTCAGACTTCTCACATTCTACCATTAAGCTGTATCCCTAACCCTTTTCTCTACTTTTCATTGTGAGGCAGGGTCTTACTAAGCTTTCCAGGGCGGCTTTGAGTGTGCGATCCTCTTGCCTCAGCCTCCTGAGTCGTTGGGACTGCAGGCTTCAGCACACGGCAGGCTTTGTTTCTGACTCTTCTTTGCTGCCTGATGTGTTTCTACTGTAGTAAAGTTCGCCTCGTGGTGTCCATTCGCATCCCTCCTCTTCCTTTCCCCACACCACATGCGCGTGCACAAATGCATTATTCATAGGTGCACCCTAATTGTAATTTGAAAAGAGGCACTTGGTATGACGTCTTTCAGGGTACACTCTGCAAGAGAATGTTAACACAGATGTAAATCTAATTTAACTTAAACTTAAAACGTAGTCTCCAGTCACAATTTCCGTATTTCAAGTACTCAATAGCCAAGTATGAAAAGTGGCTACCATACAGAATCTCCCCATCATCAAAACATTCTCTTGCAGAGTGCTGGCAGCCATGTGGGTGCTGGGAATAGAACCTGGGTTCTCTGGAAGGGCAGCCAGTGCTGAGCCATCTCTACAGCTCTAGATTAAAGTCAATTTAAAAGCCACATGTGGCTAATGGATTTATTGGACATTGCAGATATAAATTGTACCAGATTAGGATAGTTTCAACTATTACTTGATGGGGGGTTTTTTGTTGTTTTTTTTTTTCTTTTTTGTTTTTTGTTTTTCCAGACAGGGTTTCTCTGTGTAGCTCTAGCTGTCCTAGAACTTACTCTGTAAACCAGGCTAGCCTTGAACTCGTAGAGTTCTGCCTGCCTCTGCGTCCTGAGGGCTGGGAATTAAAGGTGTGTACCACCACTCCTGGCTAAAGGGAAACATTCAGCTGGGGCTAGCTTACAGTTAGTTCAGAGGTTTAGTCCATTATCGCCATGGCAGGAATGGCAGCATGCAGGCAGACATGGTGCTGGAGAAGTAGCTCAGAAGTCTACATCCTGATCCATAGACATCAGGAAGAGAGACACACTGGGACTGGCTTGGGCTTCTGAAATGTCAAAGCCTGCCCCCCAGTGACACACTTCTTTCAACAAGGCCACACCTACTCCAACAAGGCCACACCTCCTAATAGTGCCACTCCCTATGAGCCTATGGGAGCCATAGAAAAAGAAGAAGCCAAAGCATGTATTTGCCAATTATAAGATCTTATATACAAAATCTCATAAAGATTACACAAAAGCTGTTAGAACTAATTTAATTCAGCAAAGTAACAGTACAAATCTGTCTTAGGGTTTCTATTGCTGCGATGAAACACCATGACCAAAAAGTAAGTTGGTAGGGAAAGGGCTTATTAGGCTTTCACTTCAGCATTGCTATTGACCACTGAATGAAGTCAGGACAGGAATTCAAACATGGCAGGATCCTGGAGGCAGGTGCTGATGCAGAGGCCATGGAGGGGTGCTGCTTACTGACTTGTTTCCCATGGTTTGCTCGACCTGCTTTCTTATATAGAACCCAGGACCAGCAGCCCAGGGATGGCAGCACTCACCATGGGCTGGGCCCTCCCCCATTGATCACTAAATGAGAAAATGCCTTACAGCTGGATCTCATGGAGCTTTTCCTCAGCTGAGACCCCTTCCTCTGATGACTCTAGTTTGGGGCAAGTTGACACAGAACCATTCAGTACAAAGTCAGTTATGTCTCAGATACTAACAATATCCAGATGTCCTGATTAGTTTTTTGTCAACCTGATAGGAGCTGGAGTCATTTGGAAGAGGAAACACCATGAGAAAATACCCACAAAGATTGGCCTGTAGGTAAGCCTGAGTGCCACTCATGGGCTGTTGGTGCTGGATGTAGTAAGGAAACAGGCAGAGCAATCCTTGGGGAGCAAGCCAGTAAGCAGCACTCCTCTGTGGTCTCTGGTCAGGTTTTTCCTCCAGGTTCCTGCCTTAAGTTCCTGCCCTGACTTCTTTTTGTGATGGACTGATCGGGACATGCAAGCTAACACAAACCTCCTCTCCCTGAGTTGCTTTTGGTTGTGGTGTTTTCCTGCAGCAGGAGAAGCCCTAACTGAGACACCAGTCTAAGGAAGAAATTGTGCAATCAGTTCCATTTAGAGTATATTCAGAAGGAGGAAAATATTTAGTAAATATTTAGCCAAAAAAGACTTGTGTGATGAGAACTGTACTTAGAATTAGCAGATGGACTCAGTCGAAATGATTCTGGTTTTAACATCCAGAGCATCCGAATCAGGAGCCAGCCTCACACACACCTTCCTCTCTCCATCAGGACTGACGTTGACGTCATCAGTGTCACAGAATTTCTTCACAGCCTCTTTGCTCTGGTGCCTGTTGGCCTTGCCATCCCATCGGGCACACCTGACTTGTCGCCTGTCTCTTCAGGGCTGACTCAGTGGTCAGGGGACACGTGCTGACAGCACACTGGTCAGCCTTGTTGCTCCTGGAAATGCTCTTGAGAAGGTTTTTGAGCCACTTCAAGAGCCTCGGGGCCTTGGGCTGGGAGGTGGGTGACTTAGGGATCTTCTTTCGTGCTTGATTGTGGACGCCGCTCAGCACTCACTGCCTTCTCTGTTTTCAGAGCCTTCGCTTGGGCTTTGGCCATGGGAGGGCAGGAGCCCGTCTTCACTTTCAGCTTCGTCTTTCAAAAGCTAGAATGTGATTTCGATTCATTCGGATGATTTTATTCTATTTCTCCCGTGTTTATCACAATAAGCTACATCATTGTCATATTTAAAGTCTCTTAAGCATCAGGCTTCCAATGTTTATTTAGATTGTCTAATGATGCACCAAATGAACCCCAAATGGACTACATATACGCCAAGTACTTTGTCTCCCAGAAAACAAGGAACGGGAGAGAGAATGCGTAGAAAGTTCTTGAACCCTGAGGCAATAAAGGAAAACGGGAAGGAATTTTTATGACCACATTAAAGAAACATGTGACAAATACTTATAACAAATAAGAAAGGCAAGAAGCTAATAATAGCTTTATGATATAAAGAGTTAACATCTGCTATAGGAGTGAAGGGGAACTGAGTGTAGAATTCACGAGCACATTCAAGTAAAAATGAGAATGTAGTTCATGATAGTGACACATTTTAAAATCCTTGTTGTCAGAACAGAATATTCAGTGTGTACCAAGTTGTTAGCCAGACATTAGGTCCAAAAACTGAAGTTCTGCATCCACTAGCCAAAATAAGTTCAGATGGACAAAACATTTAAATTGGAATTCTAAACAGAATGATACTGTAGGTGAGTGTAGACGTGGGAATTAAGCAGCCTGAGTTTGTCCTGCCTCTCTCTGACTCCCTGGCCATGTGGCCTTGGGCAGGTTAGTTAACCACTTCATGCCTCAGTTCATGAGACAGGGATGAAATGGCAGCCGCCTCACAGGAGGAACAGTTGTGAGGATCAAATGTGTTAGTACACGTAATGGGTGTGGCCTGGTGCATGCAAGTACATTTAAAAATAGCTGTCACCATTGTCAAACAGGTAAAACCGTAAAAGCATTAAAGGAAATTTTGGTAGATATTTTTATGAGCTTGGGAGTGGGGGGAAGACTTATAATCATGAAATCATAGAAGATGAAGAAATTTATCATTTAAAACTTCTACACATGGGGAAGTACTTCTGATCTGTGAGTGAAGTGTGGGGTCACCAGCCACGGGGGGGGGGGGGGGCGCGGGGGGGCAGGCTATGAGGGTGACATTGTTTTGTGACTTCCTGCACTGAAGCCAAGCCTGGCCAGGTGAGTGCCTGGGAAGAGCTTATTTGAATGTTTTACACATTGTCTTGGTTCTTCTTAGAGCTGCTGTAACAAATTTCAACAAACTTGGTGTCTTCTGTGGAAGTTTCTTCTTGTCGTTGTAGTTCAGCTCTGGAATCCATAAGTCCAGAATCAGAGTGTGAACTTGTCATGTTCCTGGGGATTCTGGGGGGAGGTCCTTCTAGTTTCTAGTGGTCCTGGACCTTCCTCTTGTGGTACCGAGGCTCCAAACTCGGTCATGTCTGTATTCTCTCCTCGCTGTCTGAGTTTTCTCCTCTTACATGGAAGGAATCAATGACTTCCAGTCCTAGCTACTGGGCTGAGGGACCACCTTGGTCCATATGACCTCATCATCACTAATTATATCTACAAAGACCCTAATTCCCCCAAACACTCATATTCTGGGGCCCAGCGTGGACATGAATTTGGGAGAAACTTTATTTTACCACAATGTTATACTCCCTTTCATGGGGAAAACAGCTGTAAGCCTGGCTGTAAGAGTGTGGTGTGGCTCTCAGAAGTCTCCAGAACAGATCCAACACCTCACTGGAGGCTGGGGGAAGTAGCAGAGGGGACGTGAGCAGAGGTACCTTGAGGAGAAGCCAGAGACCCTCAACTAGTCATGGCAGCGGCTTTCTTTTGGACACTGTCATGTTCGGGTGCCCAGGAACAACAGGGATATACCAAGAATATAGCAGGGGCTGGGTCAGTAGAAGATGGGGTGTTTGTGTGTGAGGTCCTAAGTGCAGTCGCCGGCACTGGGGGGGAAATCGGAGTTCACAGAAAGATAAAAATCCTCAAAGAGAGACAAGTGGGGCCAGCAAGATGGTTCAGTGGGTGAAGGTGCCTGCCAGCAAGGCTGAGGACCTGAGTTCAATCCCTGGGACCCACAGTGTGGAAAAAGAGAAATGACTCCTCGTTTATGCTGTGGCATACGTGTGTACACACCACACACACACACACACACGCACGCACGCACGCACGCACACACACACACACACACACACACACACACACACACACACGCACTCATATTTCAAAGTCAAACAAGAGGCGTGCGTTTGCTCGTATGGAATATTAAGAGACAGCACTGGAACACCGAGCCCTAGAGAACAAATCAGAATTTCTAAAGAAGGCTCTAGGAGATTATGAAATTAAATACCAAGATAAAAATTGTGTATGGGTACATACATAATTGGGGGAATGTCCCAAACTCTCATTAGGCCCAGAAGGGTGTCAAGACCCATGAAGAGTGTCCAGACTGAAGAACTCTTCAGTGTAGACTGAAGGGGCGCTGACAGGGTGTGTGGCCACGTCTGCTGATGTCCGGCCTTCAGCCTCATGGGGCTCCGCTGACTGCTGGTTCTTCACCTGGTTTTGGAATTTCTTGCTTCTTACGTCACCACAAACACTCTCTTTCACACACCCCTCCCCTTTCCTCTCTGGGAGAGTGTCCCGAAGTGTAGCCCCCTCACTGATCTTCTTCCATGTAGTGAGGCTCCCTAGGGCGTCTCATTCCTTCCTTCCATTTCTCTCCTACCCCCCTGAGGTAGATATTTGTGAGCCTGACCCTTGAACTCTTCGTCATTGGGTCAGGTCATCTCGTGCTGCGTGCTCTTTCCAGGTGTCCTGCTTTGTTCCTGTTGGCTGAGTTCAAATCCACACATGTCCCCGTGTGTGACGTTGGAGAGGTTGTTGCAGTTTTTAATCTGCAGAATGCACGGGGCAGCACACCTTGCTGGCCGGATTGAGTGTGCACATGGAGCTGGCCTGCAGGAGGCGCTCTAGCCACTGCACTGCTCCTGTGTCATCCCCTCACCAAAGCTCAGCCCCAGAGCCTGGAGCTGCTCAGGGGTAAAGCGCTTGCTGTGCAAGCAGGGGGTCCTGAGTTTTGTTCCCAGCACCCACATGAAAACTAGGCACGGAGGTGTGCATCTGTGACTGTAGTTCTGCGGGGTGGCCGTAGAGGTGGACAGGTGCCAAGAGTGTGCTAGCTGTGCAGTCTAACAGCTGTGAGAGACCTACAAAACAGTGGGGTGTGATGGCAGGCAGATCTCTGTGAGAGTTCAAGGCCAGCCTGGTCTACATGGCAGAGTTCCAGGCCAGTCAGTTACTCTGTCTTTAAGATAAACAACCATAAATAAGTAAAAAAGATAGAGTGCAATTAGAAGAAAATGCCCGAGTTTGACCTCTGACCTTCACATACATATACATGGATATGTACTCCTCCATCCCCCAATCAACTTGATAAGTCCCTTGCTGGGTGACCATGACAATTACTTGTGCAAGCCTTGTTTGGCTTTTTTGGTTTTTAGTTTGTAAGGTGGCAGCAGCAAACCACTTGCTTCTAAGTTATTGGGAGAATTTCCTGAAGTCGAGCCAGAAGCTTGGTGTATGTAACAAGTGCAGGGATGGAGGGGGTATGGAGGGCTGCTGTGATGGGTTCTGTTTTTCCATGGGTTTATTTTGAAGCCTGAAGAAGTTGGGAAGTGAGCAGGGGTGGGAGGGCTGGCTGGAGGTGAGAAAGCCAACACATGCTGAGGGTTTATTTCTGCCCTGACAGATTGGGGAGAAAGTCTGTGGTGTCTACAGCAGCTGTAGGTTCACTCTGCAGTTTTCGGAGTGCAGTGACTGCAAGTCTGTGATGTTGTTGGTTTGTTTTTCTTCTTTATTCTTCTGGGGGCTAGCCACCAATTCCCACATAATTCACACAGAGGCTTATTCTTAATTACAAATGCTAGGCCTTAGCTTGGCTTGTTTCTAGCCAGCTTTCCTCAACTTAACTGATCCTATCTACCTTTTGCCTCTGGGCTTTTCCTGTTCTCTGTCTTCTGTAAATCTTACTCTGTGGCTTGCTGTGTAGCTGGGTGGCTGGCCCCCGGAGTCCTCCTCCTCCTCTGGCTCCTTCTCTCCTCCTGGATTTTTCCTTCTATATATTCTGTCTGCTAGCCCCACCTTTTCTCCTGCCTTGCCGTTGGCCAGTCAGTTCTTCATTAGACCATCAGCTGTTCTAGACAGGCACGGTAACAAAGCTTCACAGAGTTAAATGCAGCATGAACAAAAGTAACAACCTTGAAATCATACTCTGCAGCAGTGTGATGTAAGTAGAGAGCCTGTCCTTATTCCTGCTGCCGGGCCCCTTCCCAGGCTTCCCGCATGCCCATGCACATGACCCCTCCACTGCTTTAGATCCAGTTGTTCCTGACTGGGGCTGGACAGTGATGCTTTGCCTGCTAGGAATGCAGACTCTCATTACCCAGGGTGCTGGAGCACTTGCATGTAGGATTGTGTATTTCCAACAAGTTCCCAGCTCATGGGCCACACCGAGTAGAAGGGTTCTAGAGTATTCTCAAGCTGGTTCTTTAGATGGTTCTGTGTGCCCCCATTCAAGGAGTAGAAGATTAAGGATGCTGTTTGGCATCTCCAGGGAAGCTGCTTTAAGATAAGCAGCTTAATGTAAATATGGCAAAGGTTTTGTGTTATGTTGTAACCTGTTAAATCCACCAACCAGTGTTCAAAACTCTGAGGTACAATCTGAGAACATGGTATTCTAGAAAGTGGCTAAATGGCAGGCTGACTTGGAGTAGTGGGAGGGAGAAGAGATGCTTTTCTGGGGGGAGAGGGATTTGAGACAGGATTTCTCCGTGCAACTTTGGAGCCTGTCCTGTAACTCGCTCACTGTAGACCAGGCTGGCCTCGAACTCACAGAGTTCCACCTGCCTCTGCCTCCCGAGTGCTGAGATTAAAGGGATGTGCCACCTCCACCCAGCTGAAGAGATGCTTTTTGAGGGTTGCATGTCAGTGCATTGGCAGCTTATCATTTGGCATTTAGGAAACTCTTTTAAGCAGCAGTAGATTGATCATCACAGTGCTGGTGAAAGTTCATGAGTCCTTCACTAAGATAGAGGACAATGGACATCGGATTCATAGTGAACATGGAGTCAAATCTGCTACCTGTGGCAGAATATCTATGCTATGATGCTCCAAAGTGCAGACACAAAACATCTTTCTCAGCACTGTCTACACAATTTCAAAAATGTCCCCAGAAAACCTCACTTACTTCTTAGCTCCCACGATCCTGGTCCTCCTCTGTGGCTTAAAGGCTGTGGGTCCCGGGGTCTAGCAAATCACAAGCACACAAGTGAGTGCCAGGGACCTCTGAACCTCATCCACAAAGAGATGACTCCCCCTTGTGCCTAGACGGGAAGCTCTCACGGGCAACTCCTTCAAATGGAAGGAAGGTGGGTGACGCTTCCTAGGAAACGTGTGCCATGCTATATTTCCACAGTGTGAAGGCGGGCTGACAATACCGGGGCTTTCATTTTTGCCCATTCTCAAAGCCCTATCCTAGAGGAAGGATCGAAAACGGAGACAGAAAAAAAATAAGAAAAGGTACAGGAGGCACTGGGGATGCTGGAGGAAGATAACTAATTACGATCTACCGAGGAACTGAGTCCGAGGACACGGGGAACAGGCAGAACTAAAAATGGGGGAGAAACGGGGGGCAAGTGGCTCTGATATAAAAGGGTGGGGCCTATGATGGGCTCTGATAAAACCAACTCCGAGTTCGGGACAAAAGCAAGGGCCCTGGTGTTCGCGGCTCGACAGTTCTATCTCTAAAGTATAATGGTCACACCAAGAATTCAAGAAACTGGACATCAAAAACCAAATAATCCAATTTAAAAATGGGGTACATATCTAAACAGAGAACTCTCCAAAGAGGACCTCAAATAGCTGAAAAACATTTAAAGAAATGTTCCACATCCTGAGCCATCAAGGAAATTCAAATCAAAATGACTCTGACTCCATCTTACACCTGTCAGAATGTCTGGTCAATAAAACAACTGACAGGCCATGCTGGCGAGGATGTGGGCTAAGAGGAACACTCATCCATTGCTGGTGGGAATGCAAACTTGTACAGCCACTGTGGAAATCAGTGTGGCAGTACCTCAGGAAGATGGGAATCAATCTACCTCAAGATCCAGGAATGCCACTCTTGGGCATATACCCAAAGGATGCTTCATCCTACCCCAGAGACACTTGCTCAACCATGCTCATTGCAGCTCTATTCACAACTGCCAGAAATTGGAAACAATCTAGACTTCCCTCAACAGAAGAATGGATAAAGAATGGTACATTTACACAATGGAGTATTACTCAGCCGCTAAAAAAAAAAAAAAAAAAAAAAAAAAAAATCATGAAATTCACAGGTAAATGAATGGAACTAGAAAAATGTCATCCTCAGTGAGGTATCCCAGACCCAGAATGAGAAATATGGTTAAGTATTCATTTATATGTGGACATTAGCCGTTAAGTCAATGATAAGCAAGCTACAAACTGTAGAACCACAGAGGTTAGATATTGAGTAAGGGACTAGAGAGGACAGACAGATCTTGCTAGAAAAGTAAAGTAGTTATGGATGGGTGGAGTCAAGAAGCTTGAATGGGGGGATCAAATGGGGAGGAGGGGGACCAGGGAGGGAATACAGGGAGAGACAACTAATTTTAAGAACCATTTGAGGGATAGTCTGGAAACCCAATACAGTAAAAGCTTCCTAAAATATATACATATATGAAGGCCATCTAACTGAAATTGTCAAATAATAGGAGAGACACAGTCCCAACTGGCCATCTGTCACCAAATGAAGATTCTAGTCACATGATTGAGTTACATGTAATTGAGTTGTTGGCCAAAGGGATCCCAAGGAAATCCCCCCAAAATCCAGGCTGTTGCCACGACTATCGATTACTCTCTACAAGCTGAAGGCAAGGCCCCATCGCTGAAGACAAGACCTCCACAATGTATTGAACATGGAGAAGATGAGCTGGTGCCTACCTAGAGCCTCACCCCTCTGTCCTAGCGTCTGTGGTACAGGACGGTTCTCTGCACACTGTCCGAAGAGAAGCATAAACACCAACCCAGCCACAAACTTTTCTCCGACTGACGATGGGTCCTGTCTGTAAGGTATGCCAGTACTACAAAGGGGGCACAAAGCTGTGGGAGTGACCATCCAGTGGCTGATCTGACCTAAGGCCTATTCCACAAGATGGAACCCATACCCGACCAAGGACCTGAGACCGGAGCCCAGGGACCTAGGGGAAAAACCAAATACTGCTGTTCTAAAAAAATAAAAAGGAGAAAGAATGAAATGATGACTCCTAATGACATTCAGCTAGACTCATAGATCAGTGCCTTGTTCAGCCATCACCGGAGAAGCTTCCTCCTGTACCAGACGGGAACAGATGCAGAGATCCACAGCCAGACCTTATGCAGAGTGAGAGACCTTGGAACACTCAGCCCTAAAGGAGATGGCTCCATGAATCCTTCCTCTCAGGGCTCAGGGAACCTTGAAGAGGAGGCAGAAAGAATCTAAGAGCCAGAGGGGATGACAGACACTAAGAAAACAAGGCCCTCTGAATAACATGAGCAAAGCTCATACGAACTCACAAAGACTGAAGCAGCATGTGCAGGGTCTGCAGGAGTCCACCCCAGGTCCTCTGTGTATACATTACAGCTTCCTGTTTAGTGTTGTTATGGGATTCCTGAGTGTGTGAACGAGTGGGTCCACCCCAGGTCCTGTGTGTATACATTATGGCTTCCTGTTTAGTGTTTTTATGGGATTCCTGAGTGTATGAACGAGTGGGTCTACCCCAGGTCCTGTGTGTATACATTATGGCTTCCTGTGTAGTGTTGTTATGGGATTCTGAGTGTGTGAACGAGTGGGTCTGTTTCTTGTGCCTTCTCTTGGGCTCTTTTTTTTCCCCCCTGGGCAAAGTGGTTTTATTAGAGTGCCAGAATCACACAGGACTTAGGAATTAGGATTGGGGCCCAAAAATATGGAACGTTTCATGAATTCGCGTGTCATCCTTGAGCAGGGGCCATGCTAATCTTCTCTGTATCGTTCCAATTTTAGTATATTGCTGCCAAAACAATCACACTAGTTCTTATCTTTTATCATTTTATTTTATTTAAAAAATAAATTTTGTAGTCCAAAAATTAACTTTAAAAAGGCCTTCTCCAATTTTTAAAAATTATACTTTGTATTTATTTGGGGGGAGGCATGTGTGTTTTGAAGGTCAGAGGTCACCTTTCAGGAACCCATTCTCTTTCTTCCATGAAGGTCCTGGGGTTGGAACTCAGGTTGTCAGGCTTGGTGGTGACAGGTAAGATACCTGCTGAGCCTTCTAACCACCCCAACACACGGAATAATTTTTAATGATGAATTTTAAACTTTTGTTCTTCAAAAAACACCACTGGGAATATGAAAAAGCCAGGCATGGTGGGTGGCGCACGCCTTTAATCATAGCACTTGGGAGGCAGAAGCAGACAGATCTCTGTGAATTTGAAGGTAGTCTGGTCTACATCTTGAGTTCTAAGATAGCAAGGGCTACATAGTGAGACCCTGTCTTAAAAAAAAAAAAAAAAAAAGGAGAACAAACCACAACCGGGAAGAAATACACTACAAATCAGAAATAAGACATCTTGATTTTTTTTTTTTTTTTAATTAGGCCTAGGATGTAGTACAGTGGATGGAACACTTACCTAGCATGCTTCAGGCCTGAGTTTGATCTCTAGCACCCAAAATCGGAGGGATACCAAAAGGGGGAAAAAAAAAAGACTAACAATGAAGAATATAAATGGATTCTTTACAGAAAAAGATAAAGTGGTCAGTAGGGATACTGAGCAAGATGCTCGGTGTTACTTATGATAAAAGTTAACCACAGGAGCATCCCATGCAACTATTAGCAAATATGTACACACACACACACACACACACACACACACACTACTTTGGAAGCCAGATCATATTCTTTTTGTTGTTTTTCCTATTTTCTTATTTCTTAGAGAGGGAAAGAGAAAGAGAGAACATGAAGTTGGGTGGGGACGGAAGTGGGAAGGGTCTGGTAGGAGTCAGGGAAGGGAAAGTATGATCAAAATATGTGGTATGGAAACAATTTTTAAATAACAAAAATGAAACACAATGCTGTCATATGACTCAATCAACACAGGATGGTAAATGCTATTTTAGATATTTACCAAGTGAAATGAAAACACTTGTCTACACAAGGTTGACACATGAATCTCATACAACTTTACTGTAATTCCTCACATGAAAAATAACCCAACAACCCAAATTTCCATAAAGGTAGATGGCTACACAAATGGTGATGTACCTGTAATGGAATTCTACTTGGCAATGAATAACTATTTACACATCAAAATTATTGTTCTGTTAAGAAATAGCATTTTTCGCCGGGCGGTGGTGGTGCACGCCTTTAATTCCAGCACTCGGGAGGCAGAGCCAGGCGGATCTCTGTGAGTTCGGGGCCAGCCTGGGCTACCAAGTGAGTCCCAGGAAAGGCACAAAGCTACACAGAGAAACCCTGTCTCGAAAAACCAAAAAAAAAAAAAAAAAAAAAAAAAAAAAAAAAAAAAAAAAAAAGAACCGTAATATAAATATCTGATATGTAGGATAACTGATATGTGACCCCCAAAAGGGCCATAGCCTAGGGACAGGAGTGAAGAGAGGAAGAGACTGCAAAAGAACACAAGAAACTTTGGGGAGGGGCTGGAAAGATGGCTCAGCAGTTAATAGCATTTGTTGTTCTTCTAGAAGCCCCAAGTTCAGTTCCCAGCACACAAACTGGGAGGCTCACAACTGCCTGTAACTCCAGCTCCAGGAGATCCAACCCCTCTGGCCTCTGTGGACACAACACTCACATGCCTAACACTACACAGATACAAATGCATAAACATAATTTAAAATAGTAAAAATAAATCTTAAAAGGGGGGGGCGGGAGGGGGGAGAACAAGGGAATCCTTGGCTGATATATAGAACTGAATTGTATTGTAAAAGAAAAAAAAAAAAAAAAACCTGGGCAGTGGTGGCACACACCTTTAACACCAAGCGCTTGAGAGGCAGAGGCAGGTGGATCTCTGTGAGTTCGAGGCCAGCCTGGTTTACAGGGTGAGTTCCAGGACAACCAGGGCTACATAGAAAAAAAAAAAAACCTGTCTCAAAAAAAAAAAAAAAAAAAAACAAAAAGGAAACAAAAAAACTTTGGAGGGACTGGGGAGGTGTCTTAGCAGTTAAGAGCAATGGCTGCTCTTGCAGAGGACCCAGGTTCAATTCCTGCACCCACATAGCAGCTCACAACCGTCTGTAACTCCAGTTCCAGGAATCTGATGCCCTCTTCTGGCCTTGGCAGGCACCAGGCACACACATAGTACAGACATATGAGCAAGCAAAACACACACATAAAATTAAACATAAACATAGAAAAACTGGGGGATAGACAGAAATGTCTGTCCTTGTGATTGCTGTTTTATAGATGTGTTCTTATCAATTCAATTCTTATCAAAATTGTTCATAGTATACACATGAAGCAAATGCATCTACTGTATGTCAATTATACCTTAATAATGGGAACTGACAGACCTCTAGGAGTGAAACTCAGCATTCCAAACAACAGGAGCAATCTCTATTCAATAAAGACTTCACATCACCAACAGACCATTAAGAGACAAATCCCATGTGATTCCTGTTAGAAAAATCTTGTGGAGAATTGTTTTACTATCAACAGAGGACCAGAAACCTCCAACTTCTATCTCATGAATAAGCATAAGCATGGAAAAATCAGTAGTTCACAGGATCAGTATGATTAATATATGGTGGATTAAGTCAAGATGGCAGAAACTCTCTTTCCTAGGTTACTTATTTTTAAAATACTCAGCAGAAACACGTCTAAAGTATTTTGTGCCGTCTACCAACCCAAGGCAGTTTTATTTATTAAAAACGATACTAATCTCAAACTTTCACAAATGACAACCCTAAACAAGAAAATGCTTTGTTATGATGCAACGCCTATCATGATTAGCAACTTTATAATTTATCACTGGTGTAACAAGTCTCAGCTCCTAATCACACAAATGATCAAGTTAGCCTATTTTCAACTCTTTTTAGAGTAAGCATTTTTAAGAGCCTCTAGCCTATTCTTTTAGGTGCAAATATTTAGCTTTCATTTTTTAAAAAAGCATTCTGGTTCACCTCAGCATCGTCTGCAATCCTTCCCTAGTCTATTTATCTTAAAGACTGGTATTCCCCATGCTTTCACCCTCTCTTCAGGTCTCACTGCAGACCGTCAGCTCTCAAACTCTGCAATCTCTAAGAAGATGATTAAGTCAGATTGAGTCTGGCCGGGCTGGAGACAGGACTCAGTGGTTAAGAGCATTTGTGGTGCAGAGGACCCAGATTTGATTCCCAGGACCTACATGGTGATCACAGTCATCCATGACTCCAGCTCCAGGAGATCCTATGACCTGACCTCCACAGACATCCATGTGAGCAAAACAATGAACACATCAAATAAATGAATAAATCGGAAAAGGTTTTTAAGTACTCCCGATGAGTCCAATCCCGGTTAAGAGATGAGCGGGCGGCCCATTTACCTTCATATTAGTTAACAAGTTTCTCCAGGCAAACCAGGGTACACACTAAGAAACACTGCTTTTACCATAATCCCTAGACGAGCTTATGAATACACTCATCTCGTGGAGGAAAATAACATGTTTCCAATTCCTTTTACAGAAGATAATTCTCAAGTCTGTACTTTAGATCAACTCTTCAAATGAAGTCCAAATCCATTCATTTTGCTAATGTTGCCTCTTGTTCAAAAATTGTCTGGTTTATGAATCCAAAGCCAACCGTCGCCAAAGACAGAGACCTGGAGACACCCTATGTCCCGCCCCCTTACCTCTCCCCTCCAATCATCATACATATCCCTAAAATGGTTACCATCATGCACCATGCTTTATTTTCTTTCTTAGGTTATTATAATTGTCTTGGTACCAGTCTCCACTCACCTTTCAATCCATCTCTTCAAAAGTGACCTTTCCCCTCAAGATAATTACAATTCTAACACCTTAGCATGCCATAATGCCCCATGACCTGGCTCCTGCTAACTTCTCTAAAGGATGTCCCTAAAATACCCTCCACCCCCTGCCATCCTCCACGCCAATGATACAGAACTAGTTAGTATCAACTTCTTTTACCTGTTCAAACGCTCTTCTCTTGGGACAGGAGGGTTGAGTCTCCTAGCTAGCTAATGACATTATTCTTTGAGTTTCAAACCTCAGTCTACCAGTGGCCTATTCTGGGCTACATAGTCAGTTCTAATCAGCATGAGCCACAGAGTGAAACCCTGTCTCAAACAAAAAACACGTGTGTTGTGGCACGGGCATGTACTCACTCAGGAGGCAGATGCAGGACTGTTGCAAGTTAGAGGCCAGCCTAGGCTTCACAGTGAGTTTCCAGATAGTGAGACCCAACCTCAGAACTGATTTTTTCCTATTACACTAGACTGTGTTGCCATGCTGACCTAGCTCGTTCCGTTTCCCATGCTTGTATGGCCAAACTACTACACAGCTGCCACAGAGCGGACATTTAAGAAATGTTATCTAAATGAAGGAATTCATCAGGGAGGTCCAAGGTGAACAGGGATCTTTTCTTTCGTATTAGCCATAGAAAACTTAGCACATTCACTACACAAAATAATTAATCAGTGCCACAATTAAATAGCTTGAAAATATAAAGGTTCCTTACAGCTGTTTTCATTTTCCCTCCCAAGTTCGTCAAATTAATTATGAGCACACATCTGATGTGGAGGAGGGGGTTGCAGGACTACCACTAACTGAATCACATATTCCACTTTTACTATAATGTGCATTTTTACTGCAGGCCACACTAGGTTTATACCTGCACTGTCCAATCCAGGAGCCACTAGCTACAGATGGCTACTGAAATTTAAGTCAATTAAATTTAAATAAAATTTATAATTCGGTTTTTCAGTTGCACTAGCCACATCTAAAGTGCCCCAAAACCATACCTGGCTGGTGGCTGTGATGCTCCAAAGTGCAGACACAAAACATCTTTCTCAGCACTGTCTACACAATTTCAAAAATGTCCCCAGAAAACCTCACTTACTTCTTAGCTCCCACGATCCTGGTGCTCCTCTGTGGCTTAAAGGCTGTGGGTCCCGGGGTCTAGCAAATCACAAGCACACGAGTGAGTGCCAGGGACCTCTGAACCTCATCCACAAAGAGATGACTCCCCCTTGTGCCTAGACGGGAAACTCTCACGGGCAACTCCTTCAAATGGAAGGAAGGTGGGTGACGCTTCCTAGGAAACGTGTGCCATGCTATATTTCCACAGTGTGAAGGCGGGCTGACAATACCGGGGCTTTCATTTTTGCCTATTCTCAAAGCCCTATCCTAGAGGAAGGATCGAAAACGGAGATGGGAAAAAAAAATAAGAAAAGGAAACGGGAGGCACTGGGGATGCTGGAGGAAGATAACTAATTACGATCTGCCGAGGAACTGAGTCCGAGGACACGGGGAACAGGCAGAACTAAAAATGGGGGAGAAACGGGGGGCAAGTGGCTCTGATATAAAAGGGTGGGGCCTACGATGGGCTCTGATAAAACCAACTCCGAGTTCGGGACAAAAGCAAGGGCCCTGGTGTTCGCGGCTCGACAGTTCTATCTCTAAAGTATAATGGTCACACCAAGAAACTCACGGCGGTGACTGCACCGAGTCTGGAAGACATCACTCCCCCTCCACGCCTAACAATTTCACCCAAGGGCTCCGGCCAGACCAACGCCACTTCCGCTCTCCTCGCCTCTCCCGGATGTGGTCTCGGCGGCGACTAGCCCTGTTCTGAACATCTACTTCCGCCTAGCAGATTCAGAGGGGGCTGCAGCGGGGAAAGTCACGTGACGACGCCTCTTCTGATGCTTTTGAGACCCCGCCCCCATGGCGACAGGAGGTTTAGGGAGGCCATCGGGCCAGAGGGTTGGAGCAAGTGGGCGGAGTCTGAAGGTTTAAGTAAGGGGTCCTCCTGAACCCCAACCCTTGAGTTCCCGCAGTTTGCACACCTACTCCCACCCACCCCACAAGTGATCTTAGGGATGCAAAGAGTTCGATTATTGCCCCTTTATTGATCTTAAATTACAGACCCATTCTCAGTCCCCTCCAGAAAGCTCTTTGATTGCTGAGGGTGCAGGCAGTGGCTGAGCAGAAAGGGCGGCTAGGTGAAGATGTGCAGGCTGTAATTAACAGGGGCAGGTCTCTCCTTATCTACTAACTTCGTGTCTCCACACTTGTCCAGCTTCTGGATTATTTTTTGGTGTGGTCCCTAGGAGGCATAAGTCCCTAGGAGTTTATAAGTCTTGAAGTCTTTATAGACAGGCTATGTCTGGGCTTCTCCTTACCCCTGAGCCTCTCCTTGGTACTGTGATGGGGTCCCTCATTGTGACCTTGCCGGCTCCTCTCAGAATAACTGTGTCTGATCTCAAAGGGACTGTAGTGAGTTCTCTCAGGATGACTGCGGTGGAGTCTGGAAGAAGATCTGTATAGCCTGGACTCTGAGGGAAGGTGGTGGACTCTCCCAGAAGAATTATGCCTTTTCCTGCCAGAGGGACTGAAAGGGGTTCTCTCAGAGAGACTACCATGGCTCCTTTCTGAAGGACTGCACCGTGTCCTCTGGAGGGGACTGAGATGGCACCTTTTTGAGGGACTGTGTCCCCTTCTCTCTCGTCCTCTTCTCTCTCGAGGACTAAGAGACCTCCTAGAGGGACTCCGAGGGCGTCTCCCAGGATTGGGTCGGCTCCTCCCTGAGGGACTGCGACCTACCCCCTTAAAGAGACTGTAAAGGCTCCAGTCAGAGATACTTTGAAGGGTTCTCACAGAGGGACTACTATCCTGTCTCTGGGAGGGACTGCAATGTCTCCTCTCGGAGAGATGTCTAAGCATTCTGTCAGAGGGACTGCTGTGCCTTCTCTGAGAAGGACTGCGGTATCTCCTCTCAGAGAGACTTTCCTGAATTCTCTCCAAAAGGATGCGATTGGTCCTTTCAAAAGGCTTATTACGGAGGTCCCTCTCCCTGAAGAAGCCATGTTGTTCTTCCTTGGGTGTGTGTGTCTCTTTAAAGTGGCTCTGCAGGGATCTCTTCAAATGGGAGTCAGGTTCTATTCTCTCTTGGGCCTGACATTTGGCTCCTACTTGAGAACAGTTCTTAGACTCCAGACAGGAGATTTCATCGCCATAGTTGTTCTTTGCTCTGCCGTTGACATTTTGAACTATACTCAAAGGTTGGATGACTGAGGTAACTTGGAAAGTGGCATCTCTTTCAGAAGCCATGGTCTCCAATTGCAAAGGTCTGGGTTGGAGAGAGCTCACTTGTTTTGGCTGTTGAGTTTGTCTACATTGGTCACCTGTTCCCTGCAATCTGTCCTCTTGCTTAGGGTTCACACCTGCTGACTTTTGGTGGGCAACTGGTGTGCTGGCTCCTTTGCCATCCCCTGCTAAACAATACTTACTGGGTTTTTGTTTGGGGTGCAAGTATTGGGTTGACCACAAATTGTCTGGCCTTGTCCTGTCCGCAGGCTTCTGTCCAGTATAAGCCACAATTCTATGTGCTATTTGGAATGCCTGCCTTAGGCCCTGGAAAAGCAGATGGTAGAACTTGGGCTGAGAGGATTTCTTAGCTTGTGTCTTCGAAGAAGCAGTGCTTGTTTGAACGGTTTCAACACTCTTGCTTCTTGATGGACACATGATTCTAAAAGGACTCTCTTCTGGGGTTCCACTATTTTTGTTGAGCTTTGTTTTTTGTGTTTTACGTCCCTTGATGGTTTCCTTCATTGGATATTTTAAGCCAAAGGTCTTTTTGAGGCTTGATTTCGACCATTTTTCTTCCTGATTACTTTCAAAGCCACTCTCGGATACAGAGTGAACCTGACAGAACTCACGGTGCTCAAAGTCTTCGGTGTCTGTCTTGCCGACCACACCATGGCTTCCCCATTGCTTTTTTCTGATGAGCACTTGTACAGAAGCTGGAGCCTGGGGAGATCGGGCCTGGAAATGTCTTGGCGTGGTTGGACTCTTGGAAGCTGGAGGATAGATTTTAGCTTTCCTTCGTGATGGTGATGTAGTGCTCTTCCATGCATCTGCTCTTTTTCTTCCACGATGCTTTGAGACTTGAGGTCTTTTCCCAGTTCTCAGTCTAAAGCCAAGATGCAGGCGAATCTCACCATGGCCTTCAGGGGTGCTTAAGAGGTGGATCTGTGGGTAGATGAGAAGATATGGACCAAAAGCAGACTGTAACTTATGACAGCAATTAATTCCTGAACATCGGCCACACTGCAAGCAGATGGGATATTTCAGGACAAGACCTGATGAGAAAGGAGGAGGGACATTGTGGGGCACTTGACTCTCTAAGAGTTTTGCTGCTATTTTGAGCTGTAGATCTTTTAGCAGATGGAGCTGTTCTGAGATATCCCTCTTGGCCTGGGAAAGACAACTTGCTTTGAGGGAGTGGTGAGAGTCAGAAGGCCTTGTCTGTGATTCACTCTGTGAGTCTTTACTCTGATCACTGGAAACAGCGTCTTCCCTATTGTAAAGTATCTTGAGAGAAGACTCCGGCTTCATTAAGGCAGGAAACTGGGCCCTTGTACACGAGACAGACACGTTCTGAGTGACTTCCTGGAATATATCACTGAGTTTTGAGTTTGTTTTCTTTATTCCCAATCGAGTACCGGAGTATTGCTGTATTATGGAAGATGTGGATCCACGTGTCCACATCTTTAAGGGCATTCTTTTCTCATGACCATGGCATAAAATATGTCTCTGAATATAGTTTTTGACCACTGAAGTCTGTGAAATCGTCCTAAGACCCCTCTCTAGTGGGCTCTGGGAAAATGCCATCAGTTCAGCTGGAACCCCAAATAAATTCTGAATAAATTGACAGATATCCATCGTGGCTCCTTCTGTTAAAAACGGCTGAGAACAAAGTTTCCTTTCCATAGTGGTTCCCAGGACATTTCCCAACATCAGCATATTGGAGAGATACTTCCTAGGGAGTCGCTGCCTACAGACATGACTTTCCCAGACATTCTGTTGTCTACCCAGGAAAGAACGGATAGAATTTCTTCGAGCCCCTAATCCTGCCTGAAACTCCGAGGGTAGTAATCTCAGTGGATATGGAGAATAGCTCTGGAATGAATTCTCAAATTCTTCCATTTGCTTCTTTTCAGTTGCTTCCTTGGATAGGACATCCACTTCCCAGATGTCAGGATATAGGGATCCCACAGTGTTCCCAATATCAGAGGGAAGAACCAAGGGAAGGGCTGATGGACGGAACATAATAGTGTCTGTATAGGACTCTGGAGATGGCAAAATACTAACAGCCAAGTTCTTCATAGCCAAGGCTCTTGATACCTCCGGCATTCCAGAACCCTGAAGGGGTCCTAACTCAGTTGTTTTGACACAACTTGAAATAAGTGGGATTGAAGGGCTGGGTATGAAACTAGAGAAGTAATTCTGTGCTTGTAACTTTTCTGATGTTATCATTTCTGAGTCTCTATCCTCACACACCCGTCTTTGATTCAAATCTTCAATTTCCATTACTTTAGGAGATTCTGTTCTGATCCCTAGAGAATTTTCAGCCTGAAGCCTTTGCTCATGAGTTAATACTGGAGGTTCCTCAAGTGGAGATGTTTGCTGTAAGATTAATTCTGCAAAATTCTCTTGAATATTTGCCCTTGGAGTTTGTTCCGTAGGTTTTATCATGTCTTGAAGATGTGGTCTTGGGAGTAAATTTAAACCATCCATTACTTTAATGCTAGATTTTGTGGCAGCTCCTATTGGTTCCATAGCCTGAGGATTTGGTCCTGGAGCCAGCTCTTCAGATTTTACAATCAGAAGCAGTGGCTTGGGAACCAATATAGTCTTTATAACTTGAAAGCCTGACAACTGTATTGTTTCTAAAATTTGATGTGTTGGTGCTGAGACTAATTTCTTGGATTGAACATTTTGTAACCAAAGGCTTGAAGCAAATTCTGACATTATCACATCGTGCAGTTTGGGAGTCAAATCAGCATGTTTTGACCCTTGAGAGGCTGGCTCCGGTATCATCACAGACTCTATAACTTGAAATGGCGGTCCAGGGATAACTTCCACAGATTCAGAAACCTTGGGGAGAGCAGCTGACTGAGAAACATGATGCCGTGTCTTTGTGAATTCTGTCACTTGACCTAGCTGCTTTGGACTGATTGTTATAAAGTTTATCATTTGATCCAGTGATTCAATTGGAGTTATGTTTAAAGTTCCCATGCTTGCACCCTGGGCCTTGGTTAGCCTACTTGCTCCCTCCCCTGGTCGCCATGACTCAAAAGTGAGCTCCTCACAGTCTGTATCTTCTACAACTTGACTGGTTTGCTGGGTTGACAACTCTAAGAATTCTTCTATTTGCAGCCATGGCTTAGAGGTCAAACTTACAGATTCAGGAATCTGAGGTCCATGCCCTGGTGTTATCCCTGAAACAGAATCTGGAACGTGATACGATGGCCTTGGTGGTGATGCTACAGATTGCTCCCTTTGGGCTCTTTTCCCAGAGCTCACCACCACAGGTCCTAAGTCTTGAGGACACGGCCTTGGAGATTTTTCTACATGTCCAGTCTCTCTATTTACTGGCTTTGAAGGCACACTAAGATATTCTTTCCATGGTCTTACCTCACAAGTTAGCATCCTTACTTCTGCAACATGATTCTTGAGGTCAAGGGTCATTCTATGAGATCCTGTGGCTTGTTCTGTTGGTAACTCCTTGTAATCTTTAAATTGGGGCCACAAACAAGGCAGCAACTGCAGAGTTTCTGGGCTCCAGTAGCCTTTCTGTGGGGTTAGTTCTGAGGACTTCCAATCTGGATCACTTAGTGTGGGAGTCAGATCAACAGATTCTGGTCCTTGAAGATCTAGCTGCTGAGGCATCCCTAATGATTCTATGTCTTGATCTGTTGGTTTGGGGGTCAACCTCATATTTTTCTCTGTTGTTTCTGGGCTTTTATGTCGCAACCCTTTTGTCATTTCTGAAGACCCTGCATCTTGAGAAACTGGTAGTGAAATAAAATCCACCAATTTAGAGACTTGGCGCCTCATCTTCTCAGCACAGTCTGCTATCTGGTGCTCTGGTCTATGTATCACTTGAGAGGATTCTATGATTTGATCACGTGTTTGGGAATTTTGGTTCCCAGGTGTCACATTTTGAAGGAACGGTCTTGGTGATAACCCCACAGAGGTGCCAGTTTGTGGCAGAGACACCGATGACAATTTCACATGGTTTACACTTTGCCACTTTGGCTCTGAAGCCAATTCCATTGATTTCATGCATTGTTGCTGTGATTCCAGAATTAAATTTGAAAATTTGACACTAGACAGTGCTGGTCCGGCTAAGAAGTTCCCAGTGGACTCTGGTGTTGATATCACTGGTTTCTCATTTAAAGGAAACTGTTGGCAATCCATGCTTTGCTGTTGGGAGCCTAGTCTCAGCTGCATAGGCTTTCTTTCATGAACACATGGCTTCTGTGCAAAGGAAGTCTTAGTACGTTGAGAACAGTGGCATGGAGCGAACTCTAAAGGGTTTACACTTGGAGTCGGTGAGCCTGGCTTCAACTTCACAGATTTAACTTTTTGGAAACAAGGTTCTGGTGAAAATTCCTTACTTCTCAAGTCCTGCAGACTGCAGCCAGGTGTCACTTTTACAGAATTTGTCAAACAAAGCAAGGGCTGTTTGCTCATCTCTGGAGACATTCTATCTTCAGGCAGTGGGGTTGGTGAAACTCCCACAGATTTCACACCATTTGATGGAGGCCTCAAAGTGAACACAGGTTGTGCAGTGTCCTGCCACGACCCAAGTTGATCCTTCAAAAATGGGATCTCTTGAAACTCTGCCCCTACCATTAAGTGAGATGACCCTGGAGTTGATTCAAGCTTCAAATCTTGTATGTGTCGTCCTTGGTTAACTATTATAGGCATCTCTCTTTGAATTCCTGTCCCTGAGTTCAACTCAGAAAAATTCATATCTTGAGGTTTCGGGGCTTGTAAATGTGGCCCAGGGTTGTATCCGGTGGAATTTACAGACTGTGACTCTTGTCTTCCAGTACAGGCAGAAGAATCCACATCTTGCAAATGTGTTTTGGTATTGCACCAAACAGGATTTACACACATAATTTGTGGTGCTGGAAATGTTCTACCATGATTCATACCAAGAAGAAGTGGCTCAAGACTACACCTATTGGAATGTTCACACTGAGGGTTTGGCCCTGGAGTGGGTGAGGAAGGATTCACACCTTGATAATGTGATTTAGGATTGCACCCAATAGAACCTACACACTGAATGTGTGGCCCTAGAATTGATGCCCATTGATTCACACCTTGCAAATGTGCTTCAGGATGGCACTCAGTGGAATTCACACAAGGAGGACTTGGCCCTGTGGTGCATGCAGAATTAACACACTGAGGACTTGGCCCTGGGGTGCATGCAGAATTAACACACCGAGGACTTGGCCCTGGGGAACATGGAGAAGAATTCACACACCGAGGCCTTGTCCCTGGGGTGCATACAGAAGAATTCACACACTGAGGACTTGGTCTTGGGGTGCATACAGAAGAACTCATACACTGAGGACTTGGCCCTGGGGTGCATATAGAAGAATTCACATCTTGCCAGTTTGGCTCATGGATGCATCCAGTAGTATCTACAAATTGCAATTTTGGTCCTAAAATGCATGCAGAAGAATTGGTTCCATGTAAATGTGGCCCAGGACTGCACACAGACTTTATACATTGAGGGTCTGGCTCTGGAATGCATGCAGAGTTATTTATATCTTGTAAATATGGCTCACATTTACACCCACTGGAGTTTATATATTGAGAATTTGCATTAGGAGTGCATGCAGAATTCACATCTTCCAAGTGCTGCCCCAGGCAGAACACCTTAGATTTTATACCTTGAAGGTCTGGACCAGGGTGCAACTCAGACAATTCTACATTTTGTGTTCTGGTGTTGGATGCCATAACATTTTTACAGTGAATCTGTGGCCCTGTACTCGGGTCACAGGATGCCCTATCTTGCAATGTAGGCTTATGCTTGAATTCCGGAGACGGCTCATCTGGCAGCTTGGTTTCTGTACACACCTCAGAAGATTTTATATCTTGCAACTGTGGCCCAGGGTTGAACTCTAAACACTGAGGACTTGTTCCCATGCCCAATTCAGAGGACATCACATCTTGCAACTGTTGCTCTGAATTGAATTCCATAGATTTCAGGTCTTGAAGCTTTGTACATAATTCTGATGACTTGATATGTTGCAAATGTGGCTCATCCCTGAACGCTATTTGTTTTATTTTTTGAAGTTGATGCTTTTGACTTAATTTGTGAGACTTCCTATCTCGCTTCTGGTTCCTGGCATTGAATTCAGAAGGCACCACTGTATAAATCTTTGAGTCTGAGGCCTGCTTAGAGATTCCCACAAACTGTGATTCAGCACCAGGATTGATCCCTGTATCCTTTACTGTCTGGACATATGTGGGCTCAGACTTCACACCTTTCAACTTTGATCCACAGTTGACCAACTCAGGTTTCATACCTTGAAGATGTAATTCTGGTGTTAACATAGTTAATTTCCTGTCCTGTAAATGAGCGGTTTCCAACTGCAAAGGTTCCCTGTCAAGTGCCTTACCGAATGTCCATTTTAAAGATTTTACATCTTGCCACAGTGGCTGATACACAAAGCCTACGGGTTTCTCTTTTTGAAGTTTGTCCTCTGAAATCACTTTGGAAGACTTCATACCCTGTGAGCATAGGTCAGGACTGACCTCCATAGATCTTCCATATTGAAGCTTTGTCCCCAGAACTGACTGAGAATATTTCTCATCTTGTAACTGAGGGCCTGAATTTAACTTCCCAGATTCCCCATTTGGGGGCTTGGACTCCACTGTCACACCTTGTAACTTTGGGCCATGACTAAACTCTACAGATTCCTTAGATAGGAGCCTTTGCCCTTGAGCCAACTCAGACGGCTTTTTATTTTGTGTCCTTGGTCCAGAATTGAGGTCCACCGCTGTCACACCTTGGGGTTTTATCTGTGTTACCACCTCAGAAGATTTTATACTTGTAACATGTTGTCCCATAGAGTTCACACCTTGAAGTTTCATACCCATGATCAGCTCAGGATATTTCAAATCTTTCAGAGGGGGACCTGAGTCCAGCTCTACAGATTTTGTACCTAAGAACATCTTCCTCGGGGTGAAATCATGTTTCTTACCTTGTAACTTTGATCTTGGTTTGATTTCTACAGATTTCATACCATGAGCCCTCTTCCCTGTAATGACTTCAGATGTCATACCTTGTAAGTGTGGTCCAGGACCAAAGTCCACAGACATGACATCATGGACCTTTATACCCATGATTGTCCTTGAAGATTTCAGATCTTGTAACTGCGGGCCTGATTCCCAGTCTTCCATTTCCATTTCTTGAGGCTTTGTCCTCAGAAATGAGTTAGATTTTATACCTTGCCACTGTGGCCCAGGTTTACAGCCTAGTTTGACAGGTCGAGTTTTGGTACCCGTAGCTAACTCAATGCATGGTTTACCTTTCAGCTGTGAGCTGCGACTTGACTTAGTACATTTCATATCTGGGGACTCTCTTTCAGGAGTCAAGTCAGAACAGTTTGTATGTCGACACTGGGGCCCAGAGCTGTTCTCAGATTTCATACCTTGAGGCTTTGTCTGAAGTGCCAACTCAGAAGATTTTCCACATTTCAACTCTACATTGTTTTGTGATTGTGGCCTTTGGCTTATTGCTCCATATTTCACTTCTGAGGACTGTGACTCTTGTTTAAACACTGAAGGTGTCACAGTTTTAGGCTGTGTTCCTGGGGATGACCCTAAGGGATTCCCTTCTTGTGGCTGTATTCCAGGGTTTAATCCAGGAGAGCTCCTGTCTTCTAAGCAAAACCTGGGTTTGAATGTCAATTTTATATTATTGGTCTTTGATCTTAAGGTTGGGTTACATGCTTTCATAATTCTAAACTGTTGCTCAGATTTAAAATCAGTAGTTTTGGACCTCTGAGACTGATGTTCCTGGGTTGACCCTGAAGGTTGTTTACCTTGTGACTTCGGCCTCATAGTCAACTCATTGGATGTCTTCACATCTAGTTGTACTGAGGGTTTTAACTCTTTAGCTGTGACATCTTGAGGTGGTAACCTAAGATTCAGTGTAGATTTATTAACTTCACAGTCAGACAGTGGTATCCAAAGAACAGATTTTGTATTTTCAAGCAGTGGTCCCTGATGTAATGCTACACTTTTCCCACACTGAGACTGTAGCTCTGAGGTTGATGTGATGTTTTCCCCTTCTTGTAGCTCTGGTCCTGGGGACAACTCAGGGGTCTTCACACATTGTACTTGTTGCCCAAGGTTAAAATCCACGGATTTTTTTCCTAGAGGTTTTGGCCCTAGAGCCATCTCTGATGTCTTCCCACCTTCCAGTTGTATGGATGGTTTCTGTTCTGTAGATTTGACACCTGGAGATGGTGATCCACTATTTAATTGTAAAAATGTCACACCGTGGAATTCAGGTCCTGGTATCCACTGGATGGATCTTATACTTTCTACCTGTGTCTCTTTGTTTAGTTGATCAGTTTTGATCCCTTGAGGCCTAGGCTCGGAAGTTAAGTTAAAAGTTTTGGTTTTCTGCAGCCCTAGTGCTAATGAAGAGGCTTTTACTTGCTGTAACTGTGACTCAAGATGAGACTCTCTGGATTTTTCTCCTTGAATTATTGACCTGACAGTCAAATCAGATGACCTCACACCTCTCCTTTGTGTAGACGGCTTCAATTCTGTAGGGCTGGCACTTTGAGACTGTAACCTAAAGTTTGACCCTATACATTTCTCCCTTTGAAACTCAGATGCTGGTATCCACTGAACAGATTTTGTACTTGCACTTTGTGGTTCTGTATTTAGTGCCACAGTTCTCCCATCCTGAAGTGGTGGCTCTAACATTGGCTCCAAGGCTTTCACTTGGTACACCTCTGATTCTGGAGTCAATGGACAAGGTTTCATACTTAGTGCCTGTGGCCCATATTGGACCTCTTGAGCTTTTACATTATGAACAACTGGTTCAGGAGCCAATTCATATGAGGGTGCATCTTTACATTGTAGTTTAGAGCTGAGCTCTATGGGTTTTCTACCTGCAGGTTTGGGTTCCTGATCTGATCCCATAGACAATATATCTTCCGACTCCAACTGTTTGTTCAGCCGGTCGAACATCCCACCTTTCCACTCTGCTGAGCTTATGTGGTCATCTCGTCCGGGCTCAAGAGTTAAATCCATGGGTGCCCTCCCTTGATACTGTTGTGTGGAGACTAAATCCATGAATTTTACTCCTTGGATACCTTGTGTTTTGGCTTTCTTCACAGGTTTTAGACTTTGCTGCTTCAGACATGAGACAATCACACGTTTGCTATCTTGTGTTTGTGGCCGTGAAGTCAGTTCCATGGGTTTTACATTGTGTTGATGAGGCTCTTGCAATACCTCCATAGGCTTATCTTGAAACAGCATCCCTGGTGCAAAAGTCCCGGGACTCTCCCCTTGCTTCTTTGGTTCACGTTCTAAGCCCATGGCATTTATATCTTGCACACGTGCATCACGGGCCAACCCCACAGTTATCAAATCCTGAATTCTTGAACCTGGGATCAACTTCACAGATTTCATACCATCTGACTGGGAACTGCTTGGGGATATCACTGTAGATTTTATCCTCTCTAGACATTGTCCTAGAGTTAAAACTGCAGATTTCCTGTCTTCTAACTGTGGTCCTGAAGGTGGTAACTCGGATTTTAAACCTTTCAAGGTAGAGCACGGAGGCAGCTCCTCATGTTCCTTATCTCCTGCTTGTATCCCCGGGGTTGACAGCTTAGATATGATTTTCCCCAGCTCTGACTTTGACCTCAACTCCATAGATTTGATGCCTTCCAAATGTGGCCCTGGAGTTAACTCTTCTTGCTTTGAGGCTGTGATCTTCTCTACTGGTTTTATATGTCCCAAATGCTGTCTGTGGATCAATGTAGAAGATTCTACACCTTGTGTCTGTGCTCTTCTGATCAACCCAGAATGATCTGCACCTGCTAAGTGTTTCTCAGGAGTCAATTTCTTTGATTCTGCATTTGGTATCTGTGGTTCAGATGCTAGTTGATAAGACATTTTGCCTTCAAAGTTTGGTACTAGATTCCTTGTGACATATTTTATATCTTTAAAGGGTGGCTCTTGTACTATTAACTCTGGCTTCATCCCTTGCCTTTCTGGCTGTGGGGTCAACTCAAACATTTTTACACACTCTAATTGTGGCCCTGAGTTTAACTTGGAAGTCTTCACACCTTGAGGTTGAGTTCCTGGAATTGCATACAAAAATTGGACATCTTGCAGCCATGGCCCTGAGTTAAAACTCACCTGCCTTGTATCTTGTAGGCCTGGAGTCACCTTTGCTGATTTGGGATCATGTATCCCTAACTCTGGAGCCATAGGACTCATACCATGAGACAATGATCCTGGGGTTTGCTCCCCAAATTTGACTCTCTGATATTTCCTCCTAGAAGCCAACTCAGAAAATTTGGTATCTTGGTGCCACAGTCCTGGATTGACCGGCTTAGCTATCACTCTTGGATGTTGCAGTTCAGAGGCTGGGATTGGGCGTTTCATGCTGCAAAACTCTGATAGTTCCGGAGGCAACACAAGCTTCTTATCTTCAACCTGTGTCTCTTGGCTTAATGGCAAAAATGATTCTGGCATCAATGTCTGAGGCTTCCTGTCTTGAAGCTGAACTCCTGGCATGAACTGTACACATTTGAAACCTTGGTGCTTGGCCTCTGGGATTGCATCAGAGAATCTCACATGATGCAAGCATGGTCTTATGTTTATGTCTACCGGCTTCCCAGGTTGTGTTTGTGGTTGTGGCTGTGGTTCTGGAAGCTTTGGCCCCAGGATAAAATCTGATGATCTGGTTTCTGGCCCCAGAGAACATGGTATTTCATCATCAGATTTCACACCATAATGTGGGGGGCCTGAGATGAAATTTACTGGGTTTTCCCCTTGAAGAAGTAGTCCTTGATATAACATTGGAAACTGGACACTTTGCAATTTGGGCCCTGGAATCAACTTCGATTTGACACTTAGCTGCTGTGGGCCTAGATTTAAATCCACAGATTTCACATTTGGGGACTGTGTCCCTTCAATCCGTTCCTTCAGTGATAAACTTTGTAGTCGTGGCTCTGGTTTTGTCTTTTCAGGATCTACCTCTCCTGCAGATGAAGGTTGTATTACATTTACAGAGTTCTCATTTTGCAACTGTGATTCTCTATCCATTTGCCTAGACTTTACTTCCTGGAGCTGTGGCCTTGGGATCACATCTTTAATATGTGGTTTGGGTTCTGTACTTAGTACTGCAGGTTCTACAACTTGTACAGTTGGTTCGGTGATTACTTCTGCAGACTTCAAATTTTGGGCAAAAGATTCTGATTTCTCACCTTGCACTCCTGGTTCTACACTAAACTCCAGAGATCTCACTTCTGAATATAGGTCTATGATGGTTCCCTGGGTATCATCAGCTTTAGAGAATGTCAATCTGAAGGTCTCTGTGTCTTCATCTTCTGGTTTCAGAGTTCTTTCCGATGGGTTAGTAACTTCTGCACACGGGTCTAGAGTCACCTGAACAAACTTCACATCTGGGGGCTGTGTCTCTGGGGCCATCACTCCTGAGGTCATAGTTTGCACTTCTGAATCTAGTAGAAAATCCAGAGTATCTTTAACTGCACTTCCTGTTTCTGAAGTCTCTTCCATCTCTTTTACAACTTGGGTCCCAGGTTCAAGAGTCTCTTGGAGTGGTGGTGAGCTCATCTCCACAGATTCTGAGGTCTGGCTCAATGGTGCTGGACTCATCCCTAATGATGATTGTGGCAACGGAGCAGATTCTTCCACCTGCCGGCAAGGGTCAGAGGTCACCCTTGCTTCTGAGGCTGGATGCTGTAGGGTCGGTCCTTCAGGTTCTAGGAAATGATAACTTGGTTTGGGGGTCTCTTCTAAAGATTTTGTTGCATAAAATTGTGTGCTTGGGATCAGTTCACCAACTTCCATACTCTCCACCTGTGCCTCAGGAAGTAGACTCCTACCTTCTACAAATGGAGTCTTTGTATCCTCAAGCAATGGTACAGGGGCTATCTTATCAGAGCCAGTGATTTGTGAACATGGTTCTGGGGCCAAGTTCACAGATTTTATATCTTCAAGTGATGGTCTTGGAGTCAACTCCACCATTTTTATATCTCCTTGTATCTCCTGTGATAGGGCTAAAAGAGCTTCTTCCATACCTTGAGACTGAGAATCGGAAATCAAATGCACTGATACATTACTGTGCAACTGTGGACATGGAGTCAGCTCAGCAGACTTTTTATTTTGGAGTTGTGGTTCAACTGTCAGCTGGCCAGATTTCACATCTTGAAACTGAGACTCAGGGGCCGATGGCACAGATGTCTCACTTTGCAGTTGTGGTATAGGGGTTAATTCCTCATATTGCATAT
Organism: Peromyscus maniculatus bairdii; assembly: GCF_049852395.1. Lineage (NCBI taxonomy): Eukaryota > Metazoa > Chordata > Mammalia > Rodentia > Cricetidae > Peromyscus > Peromyscus maniculatus. The sequence continues at coordinate 43,583,858 of NC_134873.1, read as the reverse complement.
TCTGCTGATGCAGTTCTTGGGCCAAATCTATACATACCACTGTTGAGGTTGGTGGTCCATATTTTTCCATTTCTGGGACTAATTCTGTGGTTATGTCCATAGATTTCATACTTTGCAATATTGGATCTGGGGTTAGGTGCTCAGATTTTACACTCTGTAGTTCTGGGGGTAAGTCCACTGAATCCCTAACCTTAGACTGTGGGATTGTGCTCCCCCCCAAATATTCCATTTCCTGAAGCAGTGGTATGACTGGCCCTACTTCAGCTTCTGGAACTTGATGCTTTTGGCCTCTTCCTATAGGTACTGCACTTTGATCTGGTGGTGCTGGGATTGTTCTCGTGGATTCCATTATTTGATGGTGTGACTGTGGTATCTCCATAGGATCCTTCACTTGTGGCCAGTTCAACCCCATAGTTTCTGTCATGTTGTGACTTTGCCTTGGGCTCACCTCCGAACAGCTTAAGTCTTGGTGCCATGGGGTGAACTCCGAAGGGTCTTTGACCTGATGAGACAGTCCTGGAGTCAGTGACACACACTCTGTGCCTCGAGATTGTGGCATAGTCCCCACGGAGTCTCCAACTTGACCCTGTAACCCAGAAGGCAATTCCAGAGCCTCTTCGATTTGAGGCTCTACAATTTGTAGTGGTGTGATCATTTCTGTGGGAGATGCCTGGACTAGTGGGGTCACCTTTAGAGCATGCAGGGACTGACCTGACGGTAGTAGGTCATCAGTCATTCCTGATGGTTCCAGGACTTTAGATGGTGGCTGTGGAGGTATGCTTCTAGATTCTACAGTTCCTACTGGGACAGTAGTAGTTGGAACATCTGGTTGAGCTGACACTGGGGTCAAATTTTCAGCTGGAGGCTGTGAGCCTTGGATCAAAGCCCTAGATTTAGTAATGTGTGGCTGTCCTAGTGGAATCATCTGCATGAAATCCATGGCTTGTTTTGCCACTGGAGATACTTTTGTATCTTCAGTGGCTTCAGGCAGTGCACTTGAGCTAATTTCCATTGCATTTTCATGTACTGGACTGGGAGTAATCCTGATGTGTTTTGTGGCTTGATTCTGTGACCCCAAGGTCATGGTCAGTGTTCCCATGTCTTTATGCTGAGGCTGTGGAATCATTTCCACAGCTTCCACAACCGTCTGCTGTGGCCCTCGACTCATACTTCCTGGTCTTTTGGCTTGATAGTTATGCAGTGTATCTGTCTTCACTGATTCCATGACTTGGTATTGTGGCTTTGGGGCTATTCCTAATGGTTCTATGCCATGTGGACTTAATTTGTCAATCATCCCCATGGAATCTGTGACGTGAAACAATGCCACAGGAGTTACCTTCATGTCATCTGTGACTTGACTCAGTCTTGAGGCCATGCTCTTTAATCCCGTGGTTTGATCCTGATGATGGGTTACTTCTATCGGTTCAATTACTTCATTCAATGGCTGAGGAGTTATACTCACTGTTTCTGCTTGATTTGGTGGCTGTGGGGAAAACCCCACAGAGTCTATCACCTCCGACTGTGGTTCTGGGTTTATTCCCATTAAGTCCATAACCTGAAGCAAGGCCAGTGGTGTGACCTTTATGACATCAGTGGCTGAAGGTGGTATCTTGGGTGTCAGCTCCACATTAGTTAGTTGTGCCTTTTGTGTCTGTACCCTTTTTTCTGGCAGACCTATCACCCTCTGCTCTATATTCAGCTCTAACACATGCTTTGAATCCTTTTTCACTAAAGCTTGTTCTTCCTGAATTATGTTAACCTCTAAATTTCTGGGAGATGGAGTGCCTGGTGATATAACTAAAGGATTATATCTAAGTTCTTGGCGGTCATCCTGGGGTTGTGACTGCCTGTTTGAGGGAAATGGCTGTGAAATGATTGCTTCCGTCCTATGGACTTCAGAATTCACCCCAATGTTCATGTGGAGATGAAATGATGGAGGATCTGGAGATGTGTTGGTATTTTGCTCAGCACTCTGAGGAATGAGTGTAGGTAACTGAGTTTCCGGGAGCTCTTCTTCAGGGACTCCTTGTACATCCATCAAATGATTGAGTATGTTCCAGGATTTCTTCACGGGCAGAGGCACCACTTCTTGCTGCAAAGTAGAAACCTTCTGAGACATATGTCCTTCCAGTTCTCCTCTGATCAAAGGAGAGAGCTGGAGTGGAGCCCCTACCAGGGGTCCTGGACTCTCATCCAAATCAGAATCTGACCCATGATTTGATTGAAAATGAGTCTCTCCCTTATCTTTTGTTTTCTCTTGCTCACAAGGATCTAAGGATTCTAAAATAGAGCTAATGAAGGAAGTTTGAGCTTGTAAGGGAGGAAGAAGTGCCAAATTCAGAGAAAGAGCTGATTTCTCAGGATCTGTCAGCCGAGAAGTAGGCAGGGCTGTGCCAGGGCTCCTGGGCATAGATGGTTCCTTCTGGGAGGAAACAGGTCCACTATCGCTCTGCAATTGCCAAGCTGTTCCTTCATGAAACCTTGGAAGATAAGACAGGCTGGAGCTGTTGTTGGATGATGCAGAGGACATGCTGTAGTCAGTAGAAGGCTTTCCCTTTTTACAGTAACAGCTGGGTGGGACAGCCTCCTGAACCACAACATCAGAGACGGAGGAAGAAGTCACATCTCGGGATTCTGAAACATTCAGCTCCATAAGCGTTGATCTGAGAAACAAAGAGAAATGTTTTCATTTTCTTTGGAATCAGGAGGGAAATTAGAGAGAAGGAAGGGAGCGGCTATTTCAAATCCAAAATATTTCTGGTCTAAGGGAGAATGAGGGAAAAGAGGGGTTGCATTCACAAACGTCAATCATTTATGTAAAGAATTCCTCCACCAAGAGCAGAGGAGACGAGTCCGTCAGTAGCGTACATGCTATACCAATAGAGAAGCTGAGTTCCCTCCATAGAGCCCACAGGAAAAGAAAAGAACACAGTGCCCCAGTGCCGGGCAAGCAGAGACAAGTAGATGCCCTGGGCCTCACTGGACAGCCAAGAATAATCAGTGAGTCCCAGGGAGTGACTCTACCTCACAACACAAGGTGGATGGCTCCCGAGAAATGACACCCAAGTTTTACACAACACACACACACACACACACACACACACACACACACACACACACACACACACACATCTGTGCTTGGCTTGGCCTGAGTTTGAGCCCTAAGACTCACATGTTGGAAGGAGAGAACTGACTCCTGTGGCTTGTCCTCTGACTGCCACATACATGATGTGGCCCTCATGCACAAAAATACAACTGAATTTTTTATATATATACATATACATATACATATACATACATACATGTATATATATTTACACAGTGAGGCCTAGAGAAATAGCTCAGCAGTTAAGAGCAGTGACTGAGTGACTGCTCTTCCAGGGGACCCAAGTTTGAATCAAAACACCCACATGGTAGGCCACAAACATCTGTAACTCCAGTACTGGGGGATCTTATACCCTCTTCTGCTCTCTGTGGGCACCAAGCATGCACGTGGTGCACATACTTACAGATAAAACATAAAATAAATAAAGCTCACAAAATAGTTCTCCACTGCTCCTCAAACTAACTTTTTCCTTTACCTCCTTCCTTTACTCTTTCTTCTCTCTCCCCCCCTCTCTGTCCCCTGCCTAGTAACTCTGTTTCCTGACCTTGCATTATCCAGATGTTGGAAGATCTGTCGCAGACTCCTGTCTATTGACCAGAATACATATTCCTGGGTCCAGTTGGTAGGAAGTCCTGAAATACTGGACACAGCAGAGGATGTCAGTGGGATTGAAGTGACATTACAGGAGGAATAGAAGGCTAATTTAGGAGGGAGGCAGTTGGTCTCAGAGTAAATCAAGTCAGAGTGCCAGGTGTTTTACGTAGAGCATTCACAATGAAGATGGTGTCATGGGTAGGAATTTTATTCCTGTGGTGAGCCCCAATGAATATAATGTTTGGGGGACAGGGTTTGTTTCAGCTTACAACACCCAGGTCATTCTCCATTGCTGAGGGAAGTCAGGGTAGGAACTCAGGGCAAGATGGATTCAAGAGGCAGGAGCTGATGCAGAGGCCATGGAGCTGCTTACTGGCTTGCTTTCATGGTTTGTTCACCCTGCCTTCTTTTACCCCCTGAGACCACTAGCTCATGCGTGGTTACCCACAGTGAGCTGGACCTACCCACATCAATCATCAATTAAGAAAATCCAGCCGGGTATGGTGGCTCATGTCTTTAATCCCAGCACTCGGGAGGCAGAGACAGGTGGATCTCTGAGTTCAAGGCCAGCCTGGTCTACAGAGTGAGGTCCAGGACAGCCAGGGGAAAATGTACTTGCCCACAAGGCAATCTGGGGGGGGGGGCAATTAAGGTTCCCTCTTCCAAAATGATGGCAGCTTGTATCAAGTTGACAGGAAACTAGTCAGCACGGGTATCTGTCACAGGACAGTCTGTAGACAGGCTCTGCTTACCGTGTCAGATCAGCTGCACTGACGTTCATCTCTGTTTCTTCCAACTGTGAAACTGTAACAGGAGCAAAGAAACTGTTAGCATAGTGACTGCTGACATCATCTAACAGAACCCCCTTCATTTAACAATTAGGGGAGCAAAGATGAAGTCACATCCATCGTGAAGCTGAGGAGTGTACACAGCACACCTATCGAGGTTTGTTTTGCTTCTAAAGCATACTATCCTGTCTTCGCCATGTCCTAGAAGTGACCCATGAGAAGCCCGGAATGGGAACACAGCACTGGGGGACACAGAGATCCTGATACATCTTCCCCTTCAAAGATGGCCATCCCACATCCACATCCGTGGTAGAGGAGTAAAGGTAATGGACCTCCTGCACCAAACTCTGGTTCATCTTTGTCCATTCTCCTCTCCCATATTTTGGGCTCTACATGAAGATGTAGGGACAGAGAAGCCCGAGGAAAGGAAACAATGGAGGATGGAGCTGTTTGACTGACTTTGGAAGGAAAGATGTCAGAGAGATGGGCGTACTCTCCAGGCACACCCTCTTTTTCAACTTTCTTCCCCTTCAAGTGGAAAGAGTCCTAAAGCAGGTCCACAGTTGATCAGTCATCAGCCTTGAGCTGACCCATAAGGATAGAACCCTTCTGACCTGTGAGTTTCCGGATCTGTTTTAGAGATGTGTTTTGTTGCTTAGGAGCCTAGAGAAACACACAAAGAGAAACCCAGTCAGGTTTACGTTCTGGTTTGGGGATTTTATTGACAACACATCTAATCTTACATAGGGGATAGTGATATATTTTATCAGTTGTCATCTGCAACCATATCATTAGTTACCATCTCATTTATTTCTTTGTGAACAATGGATTAAATATCCTAAGGGACCAGCAAGATGGCTCTGTGGGCACAGGTGTTTGACACCAATTCTGATGACTTGAGTCCCATCTCTGGAGCCCTCATAGTAAAAGGAGAAAAGCATTTGCACAAGTTATGCTCACCTCCACGTGCATGCCATCTGTCCATGCATGCACCCACATGCAAATTAGTAAGTGTTTAAACAAACCTAAGTCCTAGATTATTGTGTGTAGACCTGAGACTCTAGAGGTAAATATGAGTCCTGTGCTCTAGAGACTTGCATTAGTAAGGAAAACAGCCAAGTAAACAGGTAGGATGCCATGTGGGAGCCAGCAAAATGGCTCAGTGGCTGAAGGCATCTGTTGCCAAGCGTTGGCAACCTATGTTCAATCCCTGTGGCCAGTATGGCAGATGAAAAGAACTGACTTGTTTAAAATAACCCTGGACTTGAATTATAACCTATTTTTATGCTCAAGTGTATTATTTCTCCTGCAGTTGTACATAAAATGGCTTTACATTAAAAAAAGGGACAAATACTATAGAATTGTATTACATGAAATATATAGAATATACAAATTCATAGAAACAGAAAGATTAGACGATATCTCAAGATGGAGAAGAAAGGAATATAGAGCAATGATTTCCTAAGTACAGAACCTCTGTTTTGTGTGATGGAAAAGTCCCACAATGGACATTAGTATCAGGACATAATATCATGAATATAATAAATCAATACAATTAATATAATTAATGAATATCATAAATACAGTTATTGAATCAATACTGCGAATGTAATCAATGAATACCACAAATGTAATTAATATCGTGAGTGTAATTAATGAATACCATGAATATAGATAAATAAACAAATAAATAATAAGAAAGGTCTGCTAGTCACCAAAAGTAACCACAAAAAGAAGTGTAAGGGAGCAATTTACTGGACCAAAAATTAAGACATACCATAAAACAAGTTCATAAGAACAGGAGCAGGCAGGTGGGATTTAAAAACAAAAAAGTTCTGAAATAATCAGGAGTCAGAGGCAGAAGGATTTCTCTGTGTCAATAGTGAGTTCCAAGACAGCCAGGGCTATATAGAGAAACCTGTCTCAAAACAAACAAAAAACCCAAAGCCCAGCTCTGAAATAAATTCACTTACATATGTCAGCTTAATTGAAGAGAGCTCCACATAGTGACAAGAAATGATTCCATAGCTGTGATAAGTGATGTCAACTTGCCAAAATCTAGAATCTTGTGGACCTGTGCCTCCGAGCATGCCCATGGGGAACCGTCTTGATAACCATACCTGGGGCTCCACTGTGGTGGCGCCATTCTCTGACTGGGATCCTAGACTGTGTCAGTGGGGAAAGAGAAGTGAGCTACAGTTTGGACTCATCACTCCTCTCTGCTTCTTTACTGCAGATGCAACGTTGACTCGCTAGCCTAAGCCCCTGCAGCTGTGACCTCCTCTACCACGATGGACCAATGGACCATAACCTTGGGTGATGGTGAGCTGAAGTGAGCCCCCCCCCCCCCTTTAAGGCTCTTTTGTTAGGGCATTCTGTCACAGCGACAGAATAGAAACTAAGACAGTGGAAAACAGTGAGAAAAATAAAAGTGGATCATTTCTCAATACAGGATTCAGAGATGGGCTCTAAGTGGGTTGAGAATTCAAATGTTGAGGGGCTGGAGAGACGATTCAACCGCTAAGAGCACTGGCTACACTTACAGAGGACCCAGGTTCGGTTCCCAGCACCCGCATGGTGGCTTATAACTTTAACTCCAGTGTCAGAGGATCTGATCTCTTATGACCCCTGGAAGTACCAGGCAACATGTGGTGCGCATGTACACTTACTTGCAGGCAAAATCCTCATATACATAAAATACAAAAAATCTCTATTTTTATAAGAGAATTCAAGTGTGGAAAATAATGTGAGTTTTTGGTTTGTGCATGTACACGTAGGTACACAAGTGTGCAGAGGTGTGCCTGCTTATGTGGCATGTGCACGTGGAGGTCAGAGGTTAGCCTCAGGCATCATTCCTCAGGTGCCACCCACCTTGACTTTTGAGACACGGTCTCTCATTGGCCTGGAGCTTGTCAAGATCTGAACTATCTGGACAGGGATCCCCAAGAATACGCCTGTCTCTACCCCCACCCCAGTGCTGGTGTTACAAGTGTGTGCCACTGAGCACAGATCTCTTACACAATTCTAGGGATGGAAGTCAGGACCTCACGCTTGCAAAGCAAGTACTTTACTGACTGACGGATCTCCTCATCCCTAAAAACTGCTTCGAAGCAGTCTGTTCTTTGACTTAATAACTAGAAACTCGTGAAAACTGAGAAGCACTGATATGTAAGTTTTAGGACAGCAGAAGCCGAAGAACAGCTGAATTAAGTAGATTCAAAAATGCTGAAAACAAGCCGGGCGTTGGTGGCGCACGCCTTTAGTCCCAGCACTCGGGAGGCAGAGCCGGGCGGATCTCTGTGAGTTCGAGGCCAGCCTGGTCTCCAAAGCGAGTTCCAGGAACGGCACAAAACTGCACAGAGAAACCCTGTCTCGAAAATCCAAAAAAAAAAAAAAAAATGCTGAAAACAGAAGAGGAAGATTCTTGATACTTGGCCCCGAATAAAAGAGTTACCATATCTGCATGAGCAGTAGGGAAAGAGCTGCCGTGTTCTTAGAAATACAGGGCACGAGAAAACAACAGCATAAATTCTTGAATGTGCTATAAGAAAACAAATGCCTATCTAGACTTGTACTTAGTGGAACTACTCAAAAATGTAAGATAGAGTGGAAAAATTTGTCAATAAACATAAATGCAGTACACCTACTGGGCTGGCCTGAACTTACAGAATGATGATGAATCTGAGTGTTTGGAATTTATCCAAAGAATGTATAGAGGTTAATGTGACAGAGACACATGCCCATCAGCATTTCCTTCAGCACTATAAATAATAACTGAGTTATGGAACCAAGCTATGTGTCCAACAATGGAGGAGTGGATGTTAAATGTGTGTGTCTACACAATGGACTTTTTCTGTCACCAAGAACAAGGTTACATAGTTTTCTCAGGAAAAGGGATGCAACTGGAACTCCTATAAAGCAGCTAAGCCAGCCTCAGAAAGACCAACATCAAATGATTGTTCTCCTTTGTGGGTCCTAATTTCATAGAGTACATAACCTCACAGATGTAAACATGCCATGAAAATAGAAATGACTGGAAGAGTTAAGGACACTGTGGGGAGACAGTGAAGGAGAGTGGGGAGGGAGGGGACTGTGTGCAGTGTAACAGTACCAGATACAGTAGATACACACAGTGAAATGATGTTTAAATAATGCAGGACCGTTTCAACATAGCACAGTGGTCAACACACTATTCCGTACTAATAACACAAAGTGGGGGTTGCCATGGTCATAGAGGTGGTGCAGAAAAACCAAACATGTACTCATGTGGTTTGTTTGCTTTTTAAGACACTCAGTAAAGTAGAAATGCCTGGGAAATTCCCCGACATACATTGGGTCCAATGTTATCCCCCAACTTGATATGTTGAAATCCTAACCCCCAAGGTAATGTATTAGTAGATGGGGTGTTTGGGAGGTGGCTATGTCATGAGATGGAAAAACTACAAAACACTGTTGTAGAGAGTAAATAGTAAATAACACATCCTTTGTTCATGATCAGAAGGTTTGATGGTAAAATGGCATTACCAACACAATCTATAGATTCTTTGGAGATGCTGTGTTTGGGCTTGGGACAATGACATTAACTCTTACTCAAGTTTGTCTATGAATTTCAGAGGAGCTATGAGAGCCTATTTCTTAACCTTAGTATATCCTCCTTTGGAGAGTGTGTTTGTTTCTGTGTGTGTGTGTGTGTGTGTGTGTGTGTGTGTGTGTGTGTGTGTGTGTGTGTGTGTGTGAGATAAAGAACAATCTGGTCTTTGTTCCAGATTCTGGTACAGAACTCCAAAAACCCTTGCAATTCCATGAGTATTGAGGGCATCTCTTACATTAATGAGATGGATATTCAGATTTGCTTCTATTTTTCATTGAGGAAGATGGAACAATCACCATTCTAAAATCTAATTCAGACCTGACCAATCAATATATTTATGCATAGATGTATAAATCCCAAACAAAATATCAGCAAACTGAATCTAATGAATCTAATTAAAGTATTGGGACCAACATTACAAATGAGTTATACGTATCCTAGGAATTCACACCTGGTTTATTATCTTACATTCTCATGCAACTCAGTACATTGAATGAACAAGAAAAAATATATGACCATCTAAATAGAGGCAGGAAATATACTTAATATTTAGCACCCAGTATAAAGAGATTTAATTTAAAATTTTAGATTTTTTTAAATTAACACCAATCCTTGCTAAAACTTTTTTAACTTGGGAAAGAATATATGAAAAACCACAGAAAACATTATACATAACTGGTGAATTACTGAAAAATGTCCTTGACTTAATAAAGAGGCAGATGCCCACAACACATTGCTACTGAATATTGTACCTGAAGTCATAATCATAAATGAAGGCAAGGAGAACCAAGATATAAGGTTGGAAAAGAGGCAATAAAACTTGTTATTTACACATGGTATAATTTAGAGAATATTCCTACAGGAGAATAAAGTCAAAGTGATACACTTAGGGTTCTCTAAGCAGCTCAATATGGAAAGATCTGTTGTATTCTTGGGTTTCGGCATCATTTGTATAAAATGGTATTTACAAGGAGTGGTGGTAGTGCACATCTTTAATCCCAGCATTTGGGAGGCATAGGCAAGTGGTTCTCTGTGAGTTCAAGGCCAGCCTTGTCTGCAAAGTGAATTCCAGGGCAGCCAGGGCTACACAGGAAAACCCTATTTCGAAAAACAAAAACATAAAAAAGAAATTATAATATTATACCAGGTCTGTGGATGTAGTTCAGTGGTGGACTGCTTGCAGAGAGCACAAGACTCTGGATTTGATCCTTAGCAATAAAATAAATAGATAGATATAGATGATAGATAGATAGATAGATAGATAGATAGATAGATAGATAGATAGATAGATAGATAGATAGATGATAGATAGAGATGATGATAATGATAGATAAAAGTAAAATGCCATGCCAAATCACACATTATGTGCCTCATGATGATTATCATTACCTATGAACTACGTCAACTCTTCCTACCAGAAAACAAATTCTGATAAATCTTAGAACCAACTTTCTCATGGTTCTAATTCATGTTGAGCTGCTGAAATAGAATACTTGTGATCAGCTCATTTATGAAGGAGAGAGGTTTAGTTGGCTTCATGGTTCTGGATGTCTAAGAGCCTAGTGCTAGCATGTCCTTCCCTTCACGTGAGGATGTCTAAGATCCTAGTGCTAACATGTCCTTAGCTTCACCTGAGGTCTTTGTGTAGCTTCAACTCACAGCAGACAGAGGCAGAGGAGCAAGTGGATGTGTGTGGAAGACAAAAGGGGTCCTGACTCCTGTGGCAGCGAACCCAGTCCTCAGAGAGTGAGGAGCCATGCCTGTGAGACCTTACTCAGTCTAGAAAGAATGGCATTAAACCCGCTTGAAGGTCGCACTTTCCAACCCTGCTCCCCTGGCAAATGCATTTCTACAGGAGTTCTGGATAAATCTCAACTCACTCACATGAAGTACCAGAGGCAGCAGTGTGTGAACTGACAACATGGAGGGGGCATTATAATTTTTCCTAATTTCAGAATATTTTAGACATGTGTACAATCAAATATAATCATACCCACCCCTCCCCACTCCAACTTCCCCCATACATACCCCACAACATATCCACCTCCCAACCTCATGCTTTTCTCTTTTATAACCCACTAAGTCCAATTACTGTTGCCTATATGTGTATGGCTGCACAGCATGGGTATTTGATCAACAAAATGTTGATTGTGAAATCTAGAGAAATGACCCTTTTATCCAATACATGGATGAAACTAATAAAAGAAAAGAGAGACTCTGTAGATTAGAATACAGAAACATATTGTTCAATCTCAACATTCAATATTGAGTTGGGCTAAATAATAATTTATGCCATTAAATAACTGCGTGACTATTGGAATTTAAATGCTGGTGGGTATGTGAGGTATTAAGGAATTATTCCAATTTTATTGTTACATTTTTAGGTGTAATAATGATACTGTGATTAACCTGTTTTTCTTTTCTTCTTTTTTTTCTTTGTTGAGAGGGGCATTAGCTCAAAATATACATACTAAAACATTTACCATGAAATTATTTCTGATTTGCTTCAAAATGATTGAGTGACTGGTCTATGAAGATTCATCAGACCACCTTTAATTTTTTCTCTTATACTAAGGATTGAATGTAGTGCCTTGTTCAGACTCGGCTCGTTTACCAATTCTTTGTGCCTTTGATTTGCCTGAAATTATCCTTAATAAAAATCAAGGAAAGTCGGGTCGTGGTGGCGCATGCCTTTAATCCCAGGACTTGGGAGACAGAGGCAGGTGGGTCTCTGTGAGTTCAAGGCCAGCCTGGGCTACAGAGTGAGTTCCAGGAAAAGCACAAAACTACACAGAGAAACCCCATCTCAAAAAACAAGAAACAAGGAAAAAAATGGACCCGAGATAAAGCTCAGTGGTAGAGTGCTTTGCCTAGCATGAGCAATGACCTGAATTTGATCCTTACATACACACACCTAACACACACACACACACACACACACACACACACACACACACACACACTGCACAAATGACTTGAATAGGCAGTTTACAAGAGAGAATTTCCAAATGGCTAATAAACCTGAGACGTTGCTCAGAGTTTAGTTATGGGGGTTGCACACGAAATCACAATGCAATACCACACACTCACTGGAATCACTAAAATAAGAGGTGGATGTGCCAAGTCTGGGCAAGATGGCAGGATGTGGGGGAGCCAGTCACTCATGGTCTGCTCACATGATCGAAAACTCAGAAGAGGCATGACCTACTAACGTTAAACACGTGTACCATGAACTCAAACAATTCTCCTCCTCCTGGAAATAAAAATCCCACAGCAAAGTACCACTTGATTTTCTTTGTCTCGTCATATAATTATAAATCTTTCTTTATAAAACAAACTCACTCTCCTGTCTGCCTCCCATCCCGTGATGGACAATATCCACAGCACCCTTACCACATTCTTTTCCCCAAAGTTATGTCATCTGAATGTCTCACTTCAGCTCGAGCTCCTACACATCACTTTCTCAGTATCTAGTACCTTCTGCCTCAGTGTCTATTTGATAATAGATCCCAAAGCTACCGTTACTACTACGTCCTTCTTTTCTTCTTCTCCTCCTCCTCTTCCTTCTTCTCCTTCTCCTTCTCTTCCTCCTCCTCCTTCTTTCTTCTTTCTTCTTCCCTCTTCCTCCTCTTCTTGTTTTTTTTTTGAGACAGACTCTCCCTGTGTACTCCTGGCTGTCCTGGAGCACACTGTGTAGACCAGGCTGACCTCGAACTCAGAGAAACTCCTGCAACATGCCCATCCTAAGGCTTCTTGAAATGAATTAAGAGAAAGGCAAGGTGGGCAGTGGTGGCTCATGCCCTCAATCCCAGCACTTGGGAGGCAGAGGCAGACAGATCTCTGTGAGTTCAAAGCCAGCTTAGTATACAGAGTGAGTCAGGAGAGCCAGGGATACACAGAGGAACCTTGTCTCAGAAAACCAAAACAAGGAAGGAAAAATAAAAGAGGAAGCCATCTATCAATGCTGTCTCAACCCCCCTCTCCCCCACATCCAGTTCTTCCTACGGCCCAGAGGATGGGCATTTAGACAAACCTATAGGGTTTCAGGATGGAGAGAGTGAGTATCCAGAGAGAGTGGCTATCACATACCTCTGTCTTGGCTGCCACCTTTGTCTGGCTCTGATACCTAGAAAACAACACCCATATTCCACAAACCAAGAAACCAAGTAGCATAAGGCTGAGATGTGTCGGCAGTGGGAAAACGAGCCCCCATATTAGAGACATTTCTCAAGCCTATGCCCCCTCCACTACAGAGTTTCTGTCTCTAGACTGAGATTTCATGACATCACAATAGGCAGTGCCAGGTAAAGCAGTGCACACTCAGGTCCCAGCTGATGCCCTTCCCTGTGGCTGACCTTGCTCTGAGCTCTAATAGCCAAAGCTCAGGGGAGAATCCATCTATGAATCTTCTAGGGTCCAGCTAGACAAACTCGTCACTAAGGAAGGAGTGGCGAGGTAAAGTTTCAAAGGTCTTCCAAAATGACTTGTTCTGACTCACATTTTCTTTGGAGCCGGTCACTGTCATAAATTGGGATTGGGTCTATGGCCATAAATTTCAATCTGTAGGTTAGAACACAGAGTCAAGTGGAATCTAAGAGAGTTGGGATAGTTGAAGTGGGAACTCTCAGGGACTTTGAGGCACCTGGTTTTCTAAGTTCACAGGTCTCCATATTTCCTAGTTGCTGTTGACCTGACACACATCACACTAAGCAGTGGCCTTAGAGGATCTACAATCTCACTGCCAAGTTTAGAGTAGTCGTGTATCACCACACCATCTTATCAAGTCAACACAGTGCAAACAATATTGATATGATCAATTCATGTGATCAAAATTATTCTTTTCATATAGGAACACTAAAGAACCACTGACTGGTAGGCACCATTTCAGAAGACCAAGTCTTTTCCCCCCACAGTATTTTCTGTCTATAGGGGCAGTACAATTAATATTCTTGGGAAGCCCACTAAAAAAGAAATAGTTAAATAAATACGGTGTGCGTGCTTCGTGAAGCACTATGCAATTTCTACAAGGGTTTTAATTATAAAGAGCTCTGGCTTGTACATTGAGCACATGCTATGTGGCAGGTGTTAGCTGTAGACCAGCCTGGAGTCCTGGTGAAGAATTAGTAACGAGATATCCCTTCGGTTTCCTAAAACATTTATGTGCACTTTAACACGAACCTTTCAAGATTTGTTTTTATTACTATTTTAAATGATGTGAATGTGTGTATGAGTGCAGTGCCACAGTGAGGGTGCTAGAGGTGATCTGCAGTTAACAGATGTTTGTGAACCACACAACATGGGTGCTGGGTACTGAACTCAGTACCTCACCAGTGTGCTGCCTCCAGCCCTCACAAGGACCTTTATAGGCCCTGTCATTTAAATATGATGTCAGTGTGTCCCTTAAGGGTTCGTGGGGTGAAATTTCATCCCATGGTGAACCATCAGGAGAATAGGAATTTAATTCAACTACAATGTTTATCATTTTATTTATTTCATATTTTCGAGGCAGGTCTCATGTAGCCCAGTCTGGCCTTAAATTTGCTAGGTAGCCAAAGCTGGTCTTGATCTTCTGAATCCTATTGCCTCCATCCATCAACCAAATGCTGGGAGAGCACGTGAGCACCACTAGCCCGACTTCAACTACTGTGTTTAAAAGTGGGGCCTTTCAGGGGGCATAGGCAGAAAATTATGCAAGTGGAGCCCCCATGGTTGAAGACTGGTAGCCTCAGAAGAAGAAGAGATAAAAATGAAAATCCATACACATAAACTCCCTGTCTCTTGCCATGTGACATCCTCCCTGTTCCACATCTGGACTCTACCAGCAAAAGGTCTGTCACCAGATGTGACCTGTCAACACTGCTTCAACTCAGAGCCAAAATAAAGTTCTTTTCTTGATCAAGTGGCCTAGTATGTCCAGAAAAGATATTCTTTGTGTCTTAAATATTTAACCACCATGCTAGGGATGCCTACAGCTCATTCATAGTGCAGGTCCCTAGCATGCATGCAGTTGAGTTTAATCCATAGCATTACATAGAAAAGTTACAATAGTTAAAACAGTCCGCATGTGCGCAAAAACAAGACATACTGTACAAGTGATATAAATACAGTCTCCGTGTCCATTCGGTCCACTTGCCTAGTGTCTATGGTTGCTTTCATGTCACTGTGTCACAATGAAGTGGCCATGCTGAAGGAATAGATGGCAGCATAGTAAACCATATATATGTCTTTATATCTTTCCCCCAGTGCTGAGAGTGTCAAGCCCAGGGCCTCACACATGCTGGCCAAGCATCCTGCTATTAAGCTACACCTACTAAATGCCTTTCTACAAATTACATTTGTTTATTGTTTGTTATGTACAGTGTTCTGCCTGCGTGTATGCCTGCAGGCTAGAAGACTGCATCAGATCCCATTATAGATGGTTGTGATTCAATGTGGATTGAACTCAGGACCTCTGAGGAAGAACAGTCAGTGCTCTTAACCTATGAGCCATCTCTCTAGCCTTGTTTGTCTGTTTCTTGTATGTGTCTGTGTGATGTGATGTGATGTGTGTATTTGTGTGTGTGTGTGTGTGTGTGTGTGTGTGTGTGTACGTGTACTTGCACTGTGGCCTACATGGAAGTCAAGGGACAACTTGATAGTCAGCTCTCTTTTTTTAGTATTTTTTTTTTTAGATTTAGCTCTTTCTATGTGTACAAGTGTTTTGTCTGCCTGTATGTGTGTGTACCACACGCCTGCCTGGTGCCAAGGAGTCAGAACAGGGCATCGGATCCCTGGAACTGGAGTTAGAGATGGTGAGCTGCCGTGTGGGTGCTGGGAACTGAACCTGGGTCCTCTGCAAGAACAACAAGAGCTCTTGACCCCGGATCCAGTTCTTCATGCCTGTGCTCTCTCCTGGGATTCAAACTCAGGTCACTAGGCTTGGCAGCAAGTGCCTTTACCTGCTGAGCCATCTCACCAGCCCTGGGTGTCTTCTAGAATGCACTATACACACTGCTCAGAGTGTTAGGTCAATCGAACATTTATCCTCTTACGCATAATCCAGGGCCTTTAGAATATTTAAATTCATTTAGCCTTCCCACACATGACATGCTATTATAATCGGGAATTCTGTTTTTGTTTCGGTTTTTTCGAAACAAAGTTTCTCTGCATAGCCCTGGCCATCCTGGAACTCACTCTGTAGACCAAGCTGACTTTGAACTCACTGATCCACCTGCCTCTGCATCCCAAGTGCTGGGATTAAAAGCATGCACCACCACTGCCTGGCAGGAATTTTATTTTTTAATACACTTTTTATTTCATAGTGCTCACAAAAGCTGTAATAGTAGTAACTAAACCCCATTTACCCTTTCTCCTCTATCCTTAGCATCTTTTTTTAAAATTTATTTTATGTGTATAGATATTTTGTCTGCATGAATGTCTGTGTACCACATGTGTGCCCAAGAGAGTCAGAAGAGGGCATCAGATCCCCTGGAACTGGAGTTACAGGCAGTTGTGAGCCACCATGTGGGTGCTGGAACTCAGCCCAGGTCCTCTGCAAGAGCAGCCAGTGATCTTAACCACTGAGCCATCTCCCAAACCCTACTCTTTTGCTTTGATTGTTGTTGTTGTTGTTTGAGGCAGGGTTTCTCTGTGTAACAGCTCTGGCTGTTCTGTAACTCTCTCTATAGACCAGGCTGGCCTCAAACTCACTGAGATCTGCCTGACTCTGCCTCTCAAGTGCTGGGATTAAAGGCGTGGGCCACCGCTGCCCAGCTCTTACAGGCTCCGTGGTTCTTGCAGAGGACCCAGCTCTTTGACAGATTCAAGACCCATGCTAGCCTGTCTAAACCCAGTTCCACCTAAGTTGTGAAAATAACAACTAGCTGACCGGGAAGAATGGTCGTGAGTTCCATTTTCAATATATTAGACTTCCAGTGTGTTCAGTATCCAACTGTCGCCTACCCTAAATCCTCCTGGTTTTGATGCAGCAAATGGGTGCCCAAGAGATCACGTGCCTTTATCTTCTTCAACCCAATGGTCAGCCCCACCCACCCACCCATCCACCCCACCCACCCACCCATCCACCCCCTCACCCCCCCATCAACATTTCAGCATCATGGCTGCCTGTTCTAGTTGTTTTCATCTCCTCGGATGTCTGCTTTCTCCAGAGTGCTAGCAGTGTGGAGGCTGGTTGTAGACCATTTGTCTCAATAATTCTTTAGGAGAGATCGCTCTTGACATGTAGCCTCCGATTCACAATCTCCTACTGCATCCTCGAAAATGAGGGGATTAGAGTCACGTACCGCCGTGCCTTACCCAATTCTAACAAATTTCTGAACTATTTTAGCTCTGCCTAGAGCCCAGAATCCCCTAAAAGGACCTAACCCCCTGTTGTTCACTCCACAGAACCACTTAAGCCTTCAAAACAGTCTCAGGTTTTATTTGCCTCATTTTAACCTCATTTGTTCCAAAACTTTCCTTGATTCTTGACTTCCCCTCTAATATCCCAAAATAATTCTAGCAATGAACGTTCCTTAACTCTCTCTATAGGGGAGGTCCTGGGGTATCTCTTAATCGGCTATTTCTCTGCCACAAGGGGGAGCCAGATCTCTGCCGTAAGAGTCGTGGCTGCAGGTACTGAGACTGCACCTGGGATGAATCCAGGTGCCTTTATTTATCAAAACCCGTGGTAGCTGAAGTCTAAAGCTGTACAGACAAGTTTCTAGTGTTCTTTGGATCCCACCACCAAAGGGTCCCCAGCACATCCAGAGTTCCTTTGCTCTTTCTTCAAACACAGGGAGAGGATGCAGTCAAAGCCCTCTGCTCACTGGTCTCTTAAGTGGATGTGGCATTCATTCTAGTCAGAAGGATCTTGTCTCATTGGGATTGTCTTTCTTTAATGAATAGTACCTTCTCTCTTGCCCGAAATTACCTGGTGCCCCCATTTTCCTTGTTTGTGATAACTGACTTTTTGCAAGGTTAGGTTCCAAAGCAAGACATTTAGTTTTATTTCTGAGATCAGAAGATGCCAGTAAAAGTGGAAATGATCCGGCTGAGAGCGGGACTCTTCCCCGATCCTGGGTTGTTAGTGCTCCCCCCACCCCACTCCCCGAAACTGGATTTGTCCCACCACCACGTGTATTGTTGGCACAAGTCCTCGTGGGAGTGGACCACGGCTCTGCCCCTTCGAGGTCCCAGAATCGTCAGTTCAGTGCACTCCAGGCTGTAGGGTCTCCAAGGGCTCGGGTGGTGCGTTTCTGACCCGGCCCAGAGAGGGCGCTCCTGACAGCCTCGCAGACGGAAGGAGCTGCAGCCAGGCGTGCCTTAGCCTCCGCGATGGAGCACCGGAGGAGCAGACTCAGCAAGGCTGTGGGGATCACCTGTGGGAAGGGGCAGGGCGAGCTGGAGAAAAGGTTATGTGAGAAAGACCCTGGGAGAGGCAGAGAATTGGGCACAGGAGGTAAGGTGGGTGCAGGAATAGGAAGCTGTTACCAAGACTAGAAAGAAGTCCTGTGCAAAAGCCTCTCAGTCCTTCTTGATGCCCCTCCAAGGCAGAACAGAAGCCCCTTTGTTGGTATCTTTTTTTGCCTCTGTAGTTTCTGTCACAGTCACGCCTCCCCACCCCACCCCTACCCCCGTCCACCTACCCCTCCAAATGGGAGCTCCATGTGGCACGGATCTCTGAGCTTTGTAAATCCAGTGTCACACCAAGTTCCATAGATGTTTAAGATCCTCAGAAAGTTTTGGTTGAATAGCCGGCAAGGGGGAAGGATACCTTTTCCTTCTCGTGGGCAACCTGGACATGGCCGGAGATGGGAGCAGCCCGGACATCATCTGACAGTGGTTGGGGAAAATGGATTGCTTGGAGGAGGCTCTCGATGCAGCAAACCTTGGACTGTCCAGAGAACCGCTGTCGAAGTAGTAAGGTCCGTGTCCGGGCAGATGCCAAGGAGAACGGAGAACAGTGCCACAGGAGAAGGAAGGGATTTGAGGAGGTGGGCGGGGTGGGAGGGTGAGGGTCGGGGTGTTGGGCTCCTGAAGATTGGCAGAAGACACCGGAGAATTTGTCCCCTCCGACAATCCCATAACCACGAGGTATAACGAAAAACTGAGTTAAAGGAGTTGGTGGTGGACCACGGCTGGCCCATGAGAAGTGGGAAATTGGTGAGATTTACAGCTGCGATCCAACAACCCCATAGATCAATGCTCAATGGTAGCAACCTTCAAGGCCACCCATCTTTAAGGAGAAAATAAATAAGTTCACAAAAATTTCATAAACATATTAAACAGGATATCAAATTAAAATTTCTAGAAAATAGTGTCTGGGAATAGAGGCCAGTAAAGAGCACATGCCTAGCATGTATGAACTATCAATTCAATCCCCAGCACCATACACTCATTAAAAAAAAAAAAAAAAAAAACTCAGAAAGCTAATACCATGTACCTAAAACAAGCAACAGAGACATAATGAATTAGTCTCAGTAAGTCACTGAGCAAATACAAACCACTGGAAGAGTGAAGCAGGCTGAGCAATGTGTCCAGTAAGTATCTGACAATGGTGCGTAACTGCTCTGTGGACGATGTCTGAATCAAGTCTTCTGGAACTGATGTTTCGCTCAGTGTCTTCCGACTTGCACCTATGGCTACTTTGAGCCTCTGCACTGCATTATGAGCCAGATTTAGTTGAAGCTGTAGCCGAATACAATCTTGATAAGCAGAAAAAACCCTACTGTCTTCCTCAACTGCTTTGTCTGGTTTTTCGCAAGAAGTACTGCGCATTGTTTGCACTGTTGAGAGGAGGAAGATCAATGCTCTGCAAAAGAGCTTCCAGACGATGACAGGCTAAGTTATATCTGTGAGTAAAAATAAATGAAGTCATTCCTTCAGTCTTCTTCTGGAGCTACACACTGAAAAGCACATCTCTTAAAATACATTAAAGTACAACTACTATGAAGAATTATTGTTGGGCCAGGTACTGTGGAGAACACCTTTAATCCCCCTACCCTAGAGGCAAAGGGGGGCAGCAATCTGTGGCTGGAGGACAGCCTGGTCCACACAGTCAATTCAAGGTCCCTCAGAGCTACAAATAAAGACCCTGTCTTAAAGAAAACAAAACACCAAAACTACTGTTGACAAATATTAATAAATGATACGAGTTAGCTAACAATACTCTCATGCTTTCAATCCTGCTGTAATGTACCTTTGCTCCTTTCCCTTTTTTTTTAAGGTTTTTTTTTTTTTTTTTTTTTTTTTTTGGTTTTTCGAGACAGGGTTTCTCTGTGTAGCTTTGCGCCTTTCCTGGAACTCACTTGGTAGCCCAGGCTGGCCTCGAACTCACAAAGATCCGCCTGCCTCTGCCTCCCGAGTGCTGGGATTAAAGGCGTGCGCCACCACCGCCCGGCTTTTTAAGGTTTTATAAAATCCTTATTGACAAATAATTCACAGAGTATACAATTTGCCTGTCTGCACAATTTGATAGACTTTAGTCCAGCATCCTCATAGGCCCATGACCCCATCACCACTTTCTATTTTACAACATCGCTGTCTTCAATTTCATACACACATATAATGTATGGTGATTACATTCCACCTTATTTTTTTTTAATGAACATAATATTTGCAACTGTAACCATTTTTAAGTTCACAATTCAGAGGCATGAATTACATTCAAGATATTAATTACACTCATGATATTCATTATTACACTCATATTAATTACATTTGTGATATTCATTGATTACATTCCCAGTATTCATTCAATAACTATATTTATGATATGATTTATTACATTCATATTATGTCCTGATACTACTGTCCATTTGTAGGGCTTTTCCATCACACAAAACAGAAACTCTGTACTTAAGAAATCACTGCTCTATATTCCTTTCTTCTCCATCTTGAGATAACGTCTTATCTTTCTGTCTCTATGAATTTGTATAGATCCATATCTGTCACCATGCACAAAACTCAAATCCAAGTGGATCAAAGACCTCAACATAAATCCAGTTACTTTGAACCTGACAGAAGAGAAAGTAGGAAGTACTCTTAAACACATTGGCACAGGAGATCACTTCCTAAATATAACACCAGTAGCACAGACACTGAGAATAACAATTAATAAATGGGACCTCTCGAAATTGAGAAGCTTTTGCAGGGCAAAAGACACAGTCAATAAGACAAAAAGACAGCCAACAGAATGTGAAAAGATCTTCACCAACCCCACATCTGACAGAGGATTGATCTCCAAAGTATATGAAGAACTCAAGAAACTAGACATCAAAATACTGAACAATCCAATTAAAAAATGGGCTATAGAGCTAAACAGAGAATTCTCAAAAGAAGAATCTCAAATGGCTGAAAGACATTTAAGGAAATGCTCAACACCCTTTGTCATCAGGGAAATGCAAATCAAAACGACTCTAAGATACCACCTTATACCTGTCAGAATGGCTATGATCAAAAACACTAATAACAATCTATGTTGGAGAGAATTCAGAACAAGGGGAACACTCCTTTTCTCCCTTCTAGGTAGATACAGAAATAATTTAATAATATATGAACAATTTTTTACTAACCTGCACTGTATATCTTCTTGTAAAGCAACCATCATTGCTAAATGCTGGTCAATTTCTGGCTGGTTGGCAGACTCGCCTTCACCTCTTAGAGAATCATGCATCAACTTCAGTTTACTTTCCCAAGGCAAGATATAGGTATGTCCATAGTAAAATCCTAATGACAGTTATCTGAAATGAAGAGTTAAAAATAAGCAAACACGTATGTGATACAATAAAAAAAATCTGAGCTATATATTTGGAAAAATACAGATTTACTTCTTCAACTATATGTCAATGTATTACTAAGAAACATGAAAAATATACACATTTACTTTCCTGAAGTTCTTTACCTTCATGAATCTGCACACAGGTGGTGGTATTAAGTCATGAAGACTTAAGTGAATGGGTGCTTATATCAGTTGCCACTACCAAACGCCTCCCATCCATTTCTTCTCCTAACGTCCATATGTCAATTGATAAGGAGGCCAAGTCTCCACAAGTGGGAATCAGTACATCCGTCAATAGTATAGGTCTTCCAGAATCCAAGGTCATAAATCTCCTGGCTTCTATGAAGGAAAAAGAAGTAAGTGACCCACCAAAATAGGGATCAAATAACCAAATTATATACTCAAAAACAGATTAAGCAATTCTTCATAAAAAAATTCAAGTTATTAAACTATAAATAAGTAGATAAGTAAAAATAGCTTTATCAATACTTATTCATAAAATCTCTTAGTTGCTTAGTATGTCAAGGCTCAAGATTTGACCTCTCAACAAAAATCTGCTAGTGATGATGGAACTATTAAGGCAACTCCATGTAGTTAAAAGGGAGGTTTATTTGGGGGTTTTATTTACAACAGGTAAAAGGATAGGTTACAGGGTCCGGGAGAGGTGAAATGCAGCCCAGCGGTGTTCTCTGGAGAACTCTGTTTCATCTACCATCCAACAACCAGGATTACCAGGAACCAAGAGAGCCAGCATATCCCAGCTCGTAGGCATGACAGTTACCAGAAGCCTCAATGCAGGTAGTACTTCCGGGTCAAAGCTGGAACAACTACTCACTACATGCTAGAGTTTTGAAAGCCTGAGGTCAAAAATTTTAAGACAGTTAATTCGAAAGCACTCAGCTAGAGTAAATTCTCATATTTATTTCAAACATTATAGTTTAACAACTAAGTCAGCGAATACATTAAAAGGTATATCTAATAAAGTACCTGTCTTTTATTCAGACACAGAACATTTTCTGTCTTAGTTTCTCCACTAGATAGATTAGCTATACCAAGATGTAATTTCATTTGTAAGAGTCTTGTTAACTTCTGGGCCAAGAGTCTAATACACTGGGTTTAATATGTGGTAAAGCATGGTTGAAATTACACAGTAACAGTACCATCAAAAAATATAAATCATAGGCTGGGTGGTGGTGGCGCACACCTTTGATCCCAGCACTGGGGAGGCAGAGGCAGGTGATCTCTAAATCCGAGGTCAGCCTGGTCTACAAAATGAGTTTCAGGACAGCCAGGACTACTACACAGAGAAACCCTGTCTCAAAATAAAAAAAAAGAGCACATACTGCTCTTTCAGGAGCCATATTTGATTCTCAGCACCCACATCAGGCTCCTTGCTCACAACCAACTCTAACTCTGGTTCCAGGGAAATCCAACTCCTCCACCCTCTGTGGGCACCTGAACTCATGTGCACAAAGCCAGATAAGACAGACACCATGCATGCAAACACACACACACACACACACACACACACACATATCCATTCACAAACTCATGCAGACAGACGTGCACACTACACAAATTAAAAAGAAAGCTTTTTAAAAATGCCTCAAGGCCTCCAGAAGATACAGACAACTCAAGTGGCTGCCCCAGAATAAATAGAGCAAGCACTGTCTTTCTAGGTCAGCACCATATCAGAAAACTTGAGAACAGATTTCTATTTCTGGTCTTATACACAACAAAAGCAAATCCCTTTACTGAAGTGAAATGCAAATCATTAATAATACCATAATTCTTTTTCATTGAATTGGTATGAGGGGCAGTTTAGCAATCTTTACCATCTACACTCTGCAGAGAAAAAAAATGACTAAGATGTACAGGAATAGTGCTGATTTGACAGAACTATATTAAAAGAAAAGGCAATTTCCAAGAGTTTCCGAAACAATAAATAAAAGTCTAGTTCACTTCCTCACAGGCTCGTAGGATGCAGTTGTGTTCATGTACAGTATAAACAACTGTACCCATACAGAGCAACAATTTTCCCTCTATGTTATTAGCACCAAAGCTCCTACCAATTAATAATTAAATGTGCAGAAAATACCAAGAGAATGTTATAAGCTTTAAATTCCCTCTTCTAAAGCAAATAAGATTCAATTATTAATATAATGAAAAGCACAGATATAATATGTCCATTTTCCTCCTAAGGATATTAAAATTTTGCTGTTGCTTTAGTATAAAACTGAATAGAATTAGAAGGTAAAAGATAGCTAAGATTTATTTGTAAATATGCATACTCCCACACCAATTACAGATTTCTGAAATACTGCATGACAGAAATGTAGATATAATGCTAGCTTCAGGACACTACCTTACAGCCTTATTTCTGGCATAATGGTAACTGAGCAACTACTACAGTTCAAGCAGACTGTTTGTATCATTCATATTTCAATAGGCAAGATTTAGATAGAATAGTCTCACTTTTTCAATGTAATTAGCCAACCTATACAACTTGCACCTTCCATGGCTCTTATTCTTGGTAGCAAATGTAATTTGTTTGCAATAAGTCATAAAAGGGCCAACAGATTTAGGAAAGAAAAAAATAACTTGAAAAATGCAAAGATTACCTGAATGCATTTGCTCTATAATAATGGACTGGTGAGGTGGAGGCTGAAGAAAAATGTGAGGCATGAGAAATTGCAAGGGCTAGACCAGAACCAAGTGGATTCTACAAAAGAAAACAATGTAAATGTACTGATACTACTCTTGCTCTAAAAAACCATCTAACCATAGCATTAAACTAACTAGTCTCATTTCCTGATACACATTTTGAAATATGTTATAAAAGAAAAGTTATTATCTATTGAAAACACCATTTACCATTCTAGACTTGTTGGAATTTTTGTTATGTGCAGCAAGATTCACTGCTGGGGGATCAATGACTGAGCCTGGAAAAAGCTGTGCAAGCTCGGCATTAATCACAACAGAAACTGCTTCGTTGGGCGGAGTGAGTGGTGGAGTCATAAAAAGTGGTGTTGTTTTTGGAGTAGGTGGAATAACATCAAATGGATGGATGAAAAATCCAGGGGCAGCCACTGGGTTGGAAGGCACAGAGTTGTGAACAGGACCTGCTGCTGATGCTGATGCTGATGCTGCAGCTGCTGCAGCTGTTGTCTGGTGCAACTTGGCTTCCAGCTTTGCTTTCTGTAAAAGAAACAAAGGCAACACCTATAGAAGAATCCTGACTACCTACGTTGTGAGGAACACTCTATGATTCCATATAATGAAGTTAGACAGGATCAACTAGATCCTCGTTACATGAAGATGAAACTGGACTCAACAGCACAGGAAGCCCTGCCTCACGAGGACACGTCTTGAAATGCTGTCTACAAATTTCCTGTACGTTAGGGAACTAGAAATGGAGCAAAAGATGAAAAGTAAGCAGAACAATTAAATGTAAATAATAAAACCAAGTTCTGCTAAAAACAAAATGAACCAAAAATAAATCAATGCTGACTGACCTAAGTTCTCAAGAGCAATTTGCAAAGTTTGCATTTAGTCAGCAATTAAATCTATAAACCATATTATCATTATTGCTATACTTAGAATTGAATTAATATAATTGGTCTTTTTAATGTCCTATATTCTCTATTCCATGAAAATTGTAACTGGTAACTTTACAATGTTTCTCCAAGAGTTTTTAAACATAAAATAGAATTAACTTCAAGACTCAACAAAAAGTATCATTTTCTTTCAATCATGTATTAAAAATGCATTCATATAAGTTTAATACATTTAAACATATCACAAAGACTTTACCTCAATTTTCTGTTGCAAACGATTAGCTCAGATTGAACAACCTACTTCCTTTATGAAAATAATGGTCATTTTTACAGTACTTTTCAGCTTTTGAAGTTTAGAGACAGCATGAACAAAGAGCCAAATAGTCTCCAACCTGTTGCTGAAGCTTCAAAAGCTGCTGCTGTTTCTCTTGCAGCACCTGTAGCTGTTGCTCGGCTGAAGCTATTGCGTGAGAGAGAGACTGCAAAGCTACCTGGGCTGCTGAACTGAGGGCTGTCGAGGCTTCCCCAGCTGTCCCAGATGATAGTCCACCTACTGCAGGAGTAACCCCGAAGGAACTCACTGCCTAAAACAAGGAAAAAACAAACATAGACCCAGGATGAAGAAAAGGCTCACAGAGGTACATAGTCAAAGTACATAATTTGACATTAAAATTATATTCAGTATGTGACTTAAAAAAAAAAAGAGGCTGGGATTTCATTCAGTGTGGTGGTATTGTGTTCCCCGAAATATTGTGCACCCTAATAAACTTATCTGGGGTCAGAGACAGAACAGCCACAATATTAAACATAGAGGATAGGCAGTGGTAGCACACACCTTTAATCCAGAGGCAGAAATCCATCTGTTCAAGGGTACAGCCAAGCATGGTGACTCACGCCTTTTATCCCAGGGAATGATGGTAGAAAGTAGAAAGGTATATAAGGCGTGAGGACCAGAAACTAGAAGCATTTGGCTGGTTAAGCTTTCAGGCTTCTAGCAGCAGTTCAGCTGAGAGCCATTTGGATGTGAGGACACAGAGGCTTCCAGTCTGAGGAAACAAGACCAGCTGAGAAGTTGGCCAGGTGAGGTTAGCTGTGGCTTGTTCTGTCTCTCTGACCTTCCAGCATTCACCCCAATACTTGGCTCCAGGTTTGATTTTATTAATAAGAACTTTTAAGATTCATGCTACAATTCAGTGCTAGGGCATTTGCCTAAAAGGCTCAGAAACCCGAGTTCAATCACCAGTATCACCATATACATACGAACACTGCAATGTAGTGTTACCGATACTGATACTCAAGATCTAAGAGGGTCCTAGATCTCAAATCTCAAATCAAAAATTTGAGTCATAGCCGGGCGGTGGTGGCTCACGCCTTTAATCCCAGCACTGGGAGGCAGAGCCAGGTGGATCTCTGTTAGTTCGAGGCCAGCCTGGTCTCCAAAGCGAGTTCCAGCAAAGAGGCAAAGCTACAAGAGAAACCCTGTCTCGAAAAACCAAAAAAAGAAAACAAAGCAATCTTCACCTTACTAGAACCTCAATACATATATATGTACTTTAAATCTGAAGTGTCATCAACACACTTCATTAACTAAACTTAGTGGTTATTACCACAATGAAAAGATACAAAGAAAAATTTGAAGGACAACACACTAAAATTAACTGATAAATTCTTTTAAAACTCTATCCTTTCTATAACCAAAGCCCAGGGTTATAAGCTGTGACGTTTCCTGTTGTTGGTATTTTTAGATCTGCTTCTTTGACAGGACTAGGAACTTAATTCAGACTCTTGAGCACACTTGGTATCTACCACTGAGCGATACGAGGCCTGTTACATTATAATGAAGAGGTTGAAATGGCACTTGCTTAAATAAGGTATCCAGTAAATCAGTTAAAGGAACGATTCAAGTCCTTCTATGGAAGAAATACAGACTTAGGCCAAAATACATATATCCTTTTGTTGTTGTTTTGTTTTCATTTTTCTTTTTCTTTTTCTTTTTTTTTTTTTTTTTTTTTTTTTTTTGGTTTTTCGAGACAGGGTTTCTCTGTGTAGCTTTGCGCCTTTCCTGGGACTCACTTGGTAGTCCAGGCTGGCCTCGAACTCACAGAGATCCGCCTGGCTCTGCCTCCTTGTTTTCATTTTTCAAGACAGGGTTTCTCTGTGTAGCCCTGGCTGTCCCAGAACTCACTCTGTAGAACATGCTGACCTCTAATTCACAAAGATCCTTCTGCCTTTGAGATTAAAGGCGTGTGCAACAGCCACCCAGTAAAAATACAAAAATTATTTATTATAAAATTTTTAATTTTTTACGCCAAAATATAATTATAAACATAAATATAAAGAATGAGGGCTGGAGAGATGGCTCAGTGGTTAAGAGCACTGGCTGCTCTTCCAGAGGACCCGGGTTCAATTCCCAGCACCCATATAGCAGCTCACAACTGTCTGTAACTCCAGTTCCAGGGGATCTGACAACTCCACACCAATGTACATAAAATAAATTTAAATAAGTTATTTTAAAAATGAGAAAAATATATACATACACTAGAAAAACCAGAGAAGAAAAATCAAAATATTTCTGAGCAAAAATACTAAACTATTACAATTCTTTATTTTTTTTAAAACCACAGCAAGTGTAGATTTACTAAGGAAAAGTGAGGAAAACTCTTTAAGGTGGGAAGGATCCAAGGGAGGCATACCATATTATATTCTTTTACACAAGCACAATGTAGACTAGCAGTTTTCCAAAACAGCTACCTTATTCTGACCACAGGAGGGCAGTGTGTCTCACAAAAAAAATCCTACTGGAACTGTTCAAACTACAAAACACAATTTAAACAAACTACTCTTATGACAATATGATTAAACATGAAAAAAAATTAGAAATCAACAGTATAGGGCTGGAGAGATGGCTCAGTGGTTAAGGGCACTGTCTGTTCTTCCAGAGGTCCTGAGTTCAACTCCCAGCACCCACATGGTGGCTCTCAACCATCTGGATCCGGAGCCGATGCCCTCTTCTGTCTGATGCCCTCTCCATCATGCAAATGGAGCACTCATATACATAAGATACATAAATAAATAAATCTTTATTAAAAAAAAAAAAACAGTATAAAGAACTCAATGGCTCAGCTGTTAAAAGCACCGACTTACTGCTCTTCCAGAGGACTCGGGGTCAATTCCCAGACGCCACACAGCCACAAACAACTGTTTGTATTCTAGTTCCAGAGGACGCAACACCCTCACACAGACATACAAGCAGGCAAAACAACAATTTCAATTTCTCCTTAAAGTAACGTTTCTTCGTAAATACACGTTTTTAACTTTTTTTTTCAAAACAAGACCTCACTAACACTCATTCTGAAATGATTTCTAAATTCCGTATAACAAAATTGTGGGCGGGGGCGGGGTGTGTGTGCCCACTAAACACAATTTCGTCGGTCCACCTTCACTTTGGCTAAAGAAAAGTGGAGGCCCGGTAAACTACACGTCCCACCATGCATTGCTGCCTTATTCAGAGTAGGTCTCTACGGAAACAGAAAAAAAAAAAATTCTCCAAGTCCCACCTGTTACTTCGTTTCTAAACACCTCCTGCACTTTCAGCTCGGACGGCAAACACAAAAGCCTCGTGACCTGCCGTTGGCTCCCAGAGCCAGATAAGCGGGGGCCCCGGGGTCTGGTGGCACCAGCGTCTCGGCGGGGGGGAAACGCCACCGAGCTCCAGCGCTCCCCTCTCCTTCCCGGGGCTGGATGCACGCACAAGCCTCCTCCTGCCTGCATCCAATCGGGGCTCTCCAAGGCGACCCTAACCGCCGCCCTCTGCGCGTGCTTTCGAGGCCCTCAGCCTGGTCGCAGGGCCAAGTGACCTCCCTTCTCCGGAGACCGGTAGCCCGGCGAGAAAGCTGGCGATCAACTCAGGTTGGCCTCGAACTCACAGAGATCTGCCTGCCTCTGCCTCCCGAGTGCTGGGATTAAAGGTGCGCGCCACCACCGGCTGAAAGTATTTGTTGTTAATGATACAGAATGCATGTATAGGGGGCTAGGAATAAACCTCAGTGCAAACATTCCTGCCTCCCCTGGATACTGGGTTTTGAACCTGCAGCCTTGTGTTAGCCTTGTACCACTCAGCTATACTCCTGACCATTTTGTTGTTGTTTTTGAGACAGTCTCCCTGAATTATCCAGTTGTTCTTGAATTCTGTCTGTAGCTTGGGCAGCCTTTGAACTTGCCCTCCTCATTGCTCAGCCTTTCCAGTGCCTTCACCATGAAGGCACAACTCTAGAGACAACCTATTGTCTAGCACGTAAGAGATCACTAGATGGGTTCCAGCAGTTCATACAACCTCCTTTTATTGGCAATATTTCCTGTCTCAAAAGCGGTGTCCTGGCCCATCCTTGGCTTCCTAGCACTAAGGCAATTAGAAGCTTAAGGTTGCCCATGAGGTCTGCTGAGAAGCAAGTTTCAGGTCAGCCCTGGCTGTATGAGAGACCCTGTGTCAAAAAAGAACCAACAATAAAAAGTGTGTGTGTGTGTGTGTGTGTGTGTGTGTGTGTGTGTGTGTGTGTGTGTGTGAGATAAATGTGGGTTCCTTTGTGGCTTTTTGAAACAGGGTGTCTCTCTTTGTAGCCCTGACTGTCATGGAGACTAACACTGGCCTGGAACTCACAGAGATCACCTGCCTCTCTCTGCCTCCTGAGTGTTGGAATTAAAGGGGTGCATCATCACACTCAACCTACATGTGGATTTTTTGAGTAAAAGATTGATACCTTTCCTCAAATTTTAAATTTATCTTTACTTATTTATACTAGGGAACAAATCCAGGACTTCAACATGTAGGCAAGTGCTCACCCACTGAGTTTACATCCTTACCTCTCAGTTCAAAAGGGCTATATTAACTAGAAAGAAAATAAAAAGGATGAGAGACCATCAGCTACTGATCACAGGATTCTGGCAATTGATACGTATATATATTTTCACCAATCCCTTTAATAACTCACAACACTATACATAAGATTCATGGTACATGCCACCTCAGTTCAAAGCCTGTCTCTAGTCAACTCAAGAAGGCCCAACTCAAGCCAAACCAGGGAGACCTCTAAGAGCTTGAGACCCTAACCAGTCTTGACCAATTTGCCAACTCTAACATGCTTGCCTAAAGTCAGGTCATGACTGGGAACCGGCTCTACATTGATTCTGCTCAGAATCCATGCCTCTGACCCTACATGGAGCAATAGCAATGGTATTATGTGACAGACATTTCCTGGGAAAACACAGAGACACAACATGCTCATCTACTCACTTCAGTAAGAGAGCCCACAACAGACCAAAGTAAGAATTGCACCAATGTCCAATATGAGAACCAGTGAGTTTTGTATTGGGGTCACTAACAAGAGCATGGGTGAGTGGTGACTTAGAAGGAGCAGGAATGACGGACAAAAGCAGCTGCATCACCAGAGAGCCCATCATGAGTGCAAGCTCAGAAAACTCCAGCTTGGCCAAATTTCTCTCTTGTTAGGTGGTTTTCCTGATCAGAATCTTGTTTGTTTGTTTGTTTTTTGAGACAGGGTTTCTCTGTGTATCCCTGGCTGTCCTGGAACTCATTAAGTTATAAGAGCTAGTTGAGAAAAAGCTTAATCTAAGATCAAGCTTTCATAATAAGTCTCCATGTCCCAAAGAAAAGTCCAGTTACATTTGGCGTCCAACATGGGACATATAAATCCACATAGTGCCTGAGAAAGCTAATAAAAGTTCCAAACATGGAGATGGATGCGGCTTCCTGGTGAACCACAGTCTCTCTGGTACGCTTAGTGCTCTGGGCGTGCCTGTGGGACCCAAAGGGGGCAGAGCCAGCAGCCAGTGCAATGTGTTAATCGGAGCTGTGTGGCAGTCAGAAAACCGTGTGCAGGTGTGCACACACATACATACACATAGACAGACAGACAGACAGACAGACAGACAGACAGACAGATACACACAAAAGCCAGGTACAGCCCAGAAAAAAAAACCTCTGAACAGGTTACCGAGTGCTTAAAAATATGCTTAGGTGCTAAAGAAAGAAAAAATGAGTATAGACAATCATAAAATAAATAGTTTAAAAATAATAAAATAAAGTATTTTAAAAAGGAGTGAAGTAGGGGCTGGAGAGGTGGCTCAGAGGTTAAGAGCACTGGCTGTTCTTCCTGAGGTCCTGAGTTCAATTCCCAGCAACCACATGGTGGCTCACAACCATCTGTAATTTGATCTGGTGCCCTCTTCTGGTGCGTAAGCAGAATACTGTATACATAATAAATAAATAAATCTTTAAAAAAAAAAAAAAAAGGAGTGAAGTAATATAAAAAAAATAGCCATGTAAGGATGGGAAATACACAAGATGCTCTGATCCTGTATGTTGCTCTATTGACTTTAAATGTTTGAAATGCTGATGAGCAAAGGGCAAATATTGCTGAGAGATAATTAGATCATATATAAAAAAATACTAAATTAAACCAGCATATAAATATTAAGGATGTCTTAACTTTAGAATGAAAGTCAAAAATTGTGTTGCATTGGAAGAGAGGTTATGCCTTTGTTTTCACATAAAACAAAAAGCTATGGATTTCTTCAAAATTAATAAAGATCATGTTTGATTGGGGAAGCCCTCCTAAAAAATCTTGGTTACAGACATAAAGGAAAAACATAAACAACAAAAATTAGCTACAAGACAGGTGACATATAAACTGATCCTTCTACATGGGAACAGCTCCGAGACTAAAGGAAATATGATAAATCTTGTTGGCTACAGAGTGCTAATGACAATTTGGTTATACAGTCCAAATGGATTTATAAAGTTGACAGATGCCTTTTACCTGCTCAAACATAAAACAAAAAAAATCATCTTTAGCTGACTTGTGCACACTGCACATTCCATACTTGTGTTGATGCTGATATATATGTTACCTTTAAAGTTTGCCGGGTGGTGATGGTGCATACCTTTAATCTCAGCACTTGGGAGCCAGAGGCAGAAGGATCTCAGTGAGTTTGAGGCCAGCCCGGTCTACAAAGCAAGTTCCAGGACAACTGGACTGTTATGCAAAGAAACCCTGTCTCAGAGAGAAAAAAATTACGTGTTTTCAGAAAAAAAAAAAAAGACCAGACACCAGTAAAAACAAGTAGCCCAAGTGATCCAGCCTCTTAGAATGCCTCTGTTACAGTTTCCTCAAAATTCTACATCCAGAACAACTTTAAAGCTGCTAGTTGAGATGGTCCTCACTCACAGACTACCCCACCCAGTACTTCACTTTCCCATCACACAGAGACTAAACAAAAAATAATACAGCTAGCTCTCCCAGGACTTGACCATTATCCCAGTTTTCTCAAGGTCCCATAAAAATGTCATCACCCCCAGACAACAAAAAGCAGCCTAAAATATACAACACCCACATTTCCAAGAGGTAGGGTGAGTAGTTTTTGGTCATTCAATGGGTTAAGAATGTTTGTCATCATTTGGGGGCTTGGTTGCACATTGCTTGCTCTGCACTTACTTCTTTCTTTCTTTCTTTTTTTAATTAATTTATTTATTATGTATATAGCATGTATGGCTACAGGCCAGAAGAGGGCACCAGATCCCATTACAGATGGTTGTGAGCCACCATGTGGTTGCTGGGAATTGAACTCAGGACCTCTGGAAGAGCAGTCAGTGCTCTTAACCTCTGAGCCATCTCTCCAGCCCTGCACTTCTTATTTACTCAGTTAATGTATGCGGTCTCTGATGAGGTTAAAAAACTAGATAAAGTTTTATAGTTTGCCTTATTACCAAATTTAAAAAAAAAAAAAAACTAACAAAAGAGATGTAAAAGTTATGAGGTTGAGGGACATAAAAGCTTGTTTATCAAAGAAAGTATTTTAACATCAAAAAAATATTTTGAGATTGGTAATAGAAGTTATGATAGAAAATAATTTAGGTATGAAACTTTGAACTCGCCAAGATAGGATAGGTAATATAGAAGTTTCTTCAAATTTGCCAAATATAAATGGACTGCACATTGTAAATGCAATCCTTACTTGACAATTATTCTTTTTTTTAAATGTATTTTTATTTTATTTGCATTGGTGTTTTGCCTGCATGTTTGTGTGAGGGTGTCAGATCCCCTGGAAATGGAGTTACAGATAGTTATGAGCTGCCATGTGGGTGCTAGGAATTGAACCTGGGTCCTCTGGAAGAGCAGCCAGTGCTCTTAGCCACTGAACCATCTCTCCAGTCCCAGATAATTGCTCTAATTCTATACAGTTTTACTGTGTTAGAGTTAAAAACCTTTCCTTTTTATTTAGACAAAAAGGGGCAAAGGTTTCAGAATATTTGTTTACACTGTGTGAAGATGTGTCACTGTGCTTGATTTAATAAAGAGCTGAATGGTCAATAGCTAGGCAGGAGAGAATATGCGGGACTTCCGGGCAGGGGAAGGAACTCGGGATGAATCTAGGCCTATGAGAGATGCCAGCAAGGCACTGAAGAAGTCAGACATGTGGTACAGAGGAGACGTAACCGAGAAACTTGACAGAACCTAGATAATAAAAACAGATTAAGTTATAAGAGCTAGTTCAGAAAAGGCCTAAGCTAAGGCCAGGCTTTCATAGTTAATAATAAGTTTCCGTGTTGTTATTTGTGAGCTGGCGGCCCAAAGAACAGTCCGACTATACTCTGTAGTCCAGGCTGGCCTCACACTCACAGAGATCCGCCTGCCTCTGCCTCCTGAGTGGGGAATTAAAGGCGTGCGCCACCACCGCCCTCCCTGATCAGAATCTTAATCCCAGCAACTGTTGACCGCCATTTATACCATTGGTAGGCACCTTCAAAAATCAAGGTTTTTTTTTTGTTCTCTGGGCATGTGACCTTCTGTTATCATCTGAGGCTCCTGAGGCTCCTTTACCTTCTTGGAGCAAATGTTTCAATTTGGAGGGAATATTGCAATTAGAAGGAATGTGACCTTCAGCAAGTAGCTATATAGGGCAAAACTTGATGGTCTGGGCCAGACTTCCCATCTAAGTTTATTACACATGTGGGAACTTGGACATACACATCAATGAATGTGAGCTTTCTATCCTAGTATACCTTGTCATCAAAGAGGGCGAATCCCCACTTCTTCCCCTTCTGTGGGATTTGGCACTTCACTAAGTACAAGACTTTGCTTCTGCAGGGCTACGGCCAGCAGGAGCATAGAGCAAAGGAGAAGGCAGATAATATGTTGAATTATAACCTTCACATAATCCAGAGCCAGACACAGTGGGAAGCTGAGGCAGGAGGATTATGAGTTCCAGACAGCCTGGGCTACATAACAAGTTCTAGAGTCGTTTTCAACTATGAGTTAAATACCAGAAACTGGAAGAGAACAAGGACATGTCTGCGTCTTCATTATTATATTTGCATTGTTTTTATTTATGTATTTTATTGTATTTTATTTGTTCTATATGTGTGTGGGTGCATGTATGCAATGGCAAACGTGTGGCAGGTCAGAGGACAGCTTTTAGGAGTTAATTCTCTCCTCTCATCTTGTGGGTCCCAGAGATCAAACTCAGGTTATCAGTCTTAGCAACAAGTACCTTCACTTGCTGAACCATTTCATTGGCCAATAGATGCATTTTTTGTTTGTTTTTGTGGTTGCTATTGTTTTTAGTTTTTGAGACATGGTCTCACTACCACAGATGCATTTTTTTTTTTTATTGACTGCTTATTTATAAGGAGGAACTAGACACAGGAGCACGAAGAGAAAACTAGAGCTGACTGGGCTGAGCTGGGCTGCAGGTGGCTAAATGCTGCGGGCCTGGAGGAAACAGGAAGGAAAGCAGAGGAACTGGAGGCCAGCCAGAAGTATCTGGGAACAGCCCAGCTGTGTGACTCTTTAGTTAGCACAGGCTTTGTCCAGCCAGATGTCCTCAGCATCTTGTTGGTCCCCCCCCCGCCCCCCCCCCCCCCGAGGAATTTGACTATTCATTCTGAAGTTGTCTCAAATGTTCCTCATAATCACACGGACTCCTCAGAGGCCGAATACATTTTTCAAATTTGTTAATTTTTGTTGTACTGGGAATTGAATGGAGGGCCTTGCTCATACTAGATAAGTGCTCTAAACTGAACTATATCTCTACCCCTCGAATCATTCTTTTATTTTTTAATTAATTAATTAATTTATCTATCTATTTATTTATTTTTGGTTTCTCGAGACAGGGTTTCTCGTGTAGCCCTGGCTGTCCTGAATGAAAGTCACTCTATAGACCAGGCTGGCCTCGAACTCACAGAGATCCACCTGCCTCTGCATCTGAAGTGCTAGGGTTAAAGTTATGTGCCACCACCATCTGGTCCTCAAATCATCCTTACATGCTCATTATAACAAGAGATCTTTTTTTTTTTTTTCTAGTTTGACAATTCAGATTTATTTAGCATTCTATGACAAATCATTTTGAAATGTTTTTAAAATCTTATGCACGATTTTATATCTTGCTAACACAAATTTTTCCATTGTTTT
Source organism: Peromyscus maniculatus bairdii (assembly GCF_049852395.1). NCBI lineage: Eukaryota > Metazoa > Chordata > Mammalia > Rodentia > Cricetidae > Peromyscus > Peromyscus maniculatus. The sequence continues at coordinate 43,547,975 of NC_134873.1, read as the reverse complement.
CTTGAAGCAAGTTGGAGTTTATTGAGAAAATGTTTTTTTTTTTTTTTTGCATTCTTTTTTTTTTGTGATATATATTTTTTATTTTACAATACCATTCAGTTCTACATATCAGCCATGGGTTCCCCTATTCTCCCCCCTCCCACGCCCTCCCCTTACCCCCAGCCCACCCTCCATTCCCATCTCCTCCAGGACAAGTCCTCCCCCGAGGACTGTGATCGACTTGGTAGACTCAGTCCAGGGAGGTCCAGTCCCTTCCTCCCAGACTGAGCCAAGTGTCCCTGCATAAGTTCCTGGTTTCAAACAGCCAACTCATGGAATGAGCACAGGACTTGGTCCCACTGCCTAAATGCCTCCCAAACTGATCAAGCCAATCAACTGTCTCACCTATTCAGAGGGCCTGATCCAGCTGGGAGCCCCTCAGTCTTTGGTTCATAGTTCATGTGTTTCCATTCATTTGGCTATTTTTTTTTTCAATAATTGAGTAAAACTGAAATTTATTATATGCCACAGTCGTCCTACGGACCTCCATGCTATATATATATAGCCTCTATGGTTCTATGGGTTGTGGTCTGATTGTTCATTTTATATCTAGAATCCACCAATGAGTGAGTACATACCATAACTGTCTTTCTGGGTTTGGGTTACCTCACTCAGGATGATATTTTCTAGTTCCATCCATTTGCCTGCAAATTTCATGCTTTCATTGTTTTTCTCTGCTGAGTAGTACTCCATTGTGTATATGTACCACATTTTTTTCATCCATTCTTCCATTGATGGGCATCTAGGTTGTTTCCAGGTTCTGGCTATTACAAATAGTGCTGCTATGAACATAGCTGAGCATGTATCTTTATGGTATGTATCAGCATTCTTTGGGTATATGCCCAAGAGTGGGATGGCTGGGTCTTGAGGTAGTTTGATTCCTAATTTTCTGAGAAACCGCCATACTGATTTCCATAGTGGTTGTACAAGTTTACATTCCCACCAACAGTGGAGGAGTGTTCCCTTTGCTCCACATCCTCTCCAACATTGGTTGTCATTGGTGTTTTTGATCTTAGCCATTCTAACAGGTATAAGGTGGTATCTCAGAGTCGTTTTGATTTGCATTTCTCTGATGATTAAGGATGTTGAGCATTTCTTTAAATGTCTTTCAGCCATTTGTAGTTCTTGTTTTGTGAATTCTCTGTTTAGCTCTTTAGCCCATTTTTTAATTGGACTGTTCAGTGCTTTGATGTCTAGTTTCTTGAGTTCTTTATATATTGTGGAGATCAATCCTCTGTCAGATGTGGGGTTGGTGAAGATCTTTTCCCAATCTGTTGGGTGTCTTTTTGTCTTATTGACTGTGTCTTTTGCCCTGCAAAAGCTTCTCAGTTTTGAGAGGTCCCATTTATTAATGGTTGTGCTCAGGGTCTGTGCTGTCGGTGTTTTATTTAGGAAATGGTCTCCAGTGCCAATGCGTTCAAGAGTGCTTCCTATCTTCTTTTCTATTAAGTTTAGTGTAACTGGATTTATGTTTAGGTCTTTGATCCACTTGGACTTGAGTTTTGTGCATGGTGACAGATATGGATCTATTTGTAATCTTTTACATATTGACATCCAGTTATGCCAGCACCATTTGTTGAAGATACTTTCTTTGTTCCATTGTATAGTTTTGGCTCCTTTGTCAAAAACCAGGTGTTCATATGTGCATGGATTAATGTCAGGGTCTTCAATTCGATTCCATTGGTCCGTATGTCGTTTTTATACCAGTACCAGGATGTTTTTATTACTATAGCTCTATAGTAGAGTTTGAGGTCCGGGATGGTGATGCCTCCAAGGGTTGCTTTATCGTATAGGATTCTTTTAGCTATCCTGGGTCTTTTGTTTTTCCATATAAAGTTGAGTATTTTTCTTTCCAAGTCTGTGAAGAATTGTGTTGGGATTTTGATGGGGATTGCATTGAATCTGTAGATTGAACAAGAGATCTTTTACATAGAGGGGAGACGCAGCCAGGACCTAAATAGGTTTCGATTCCTCCTGACATTGTCATTTACTGATTGATAAGAAATTTTTTTAATTTTTTTAAATTCTTTGAGAATTTCATTTAGCATAAACATGTGCTGACCATATAATTCTGCCTGTGGGGCCATCCACTGGATTTGGGTGACTACAAGAAGCCATACCCTCACAGAAAACTGACACACACACACACACACACACACACACACACACACACACACACACCCCGCCCAGGCCATTGTTCCTCAGTAAGGGTCGGAGAGCAATTTATGTAGATTTTTCAGGCCCTCGGTGTTATCTCTTAAAAGATGCACTGAGGCTGGGTAGTAGTGGTGCACACCTTTAATCCAAGCACTCTGGGGAGGCAGAGGCTGACAGATCCCTGTGAGTTTGAGGCCATCCTGGTTTACAGAATAAGTTCCAGGACAGGCTCCAAAGCTACACAGAGAAACCCTGTCTCAAAAAAAAAAAAAAAAAAAAAAAAAAAGAAAAAGAAAAAAGAAAAGAAAAGAAAAAAAAAGATAGACTGACTTGCCCAATGAATACTCAATTTTATGTCATGCATGATGATTCATGCTTGCAATCCTAGTACTCAGGGAGGTGGAGGAGAAAGGATTCTTATGAGTTCCATGCCAGCCTGTCCTACACAGTAAGTTTCCGAACAGTGCGCACTATATAACTAGGTCTGTCTGCAAACAAATAAAACCACAAAGATGTATCTTTAGTAAGGCATGGTGATGCATGCCTCAAGTCCTAGTGACTCAGGAGGGTGGCTTGAGTCCAGGATTTTCAAGGCCCTGTCTCAGTAAATAAAACAAAACATGGTGGCACACAACTTGAATTTCAACACTAGGAAGGTTTCAGGAGAATTAAAAGTTCAAAAAACAGAAAGAAAGGGAGAGAGGAATGGGTTGGGGCCGTGGATAGAAGGAGGGAGGGAGGGATAGAGGGAGGGAGGGAGGGAGGGTACGAGGGAGGGAAGGAGGAAAGAAAGAAAGGAATGGACTCGAGAGATGGCTAGATGGTTAAGAGTACTTGCTGTTCTTCCAGAGGACCTGAGTTCAATTCCCAGTACCCAGATCATGTGGTTCACAAATACACAATTTTAACTCCAGCTCCAGGGGATATAATGCCCTCTTCTGGTCTTCAGGGACACCTGCATTTATGTGTGTATAACCACACAGAGACACATGATTTTATATATATATTTAGACAGGGTCTCGTCTATGTAGCACTGGCTGGCCTGGAACTTACTATGTAGACCAGGCTGGCCTCAAGCTCACAGAGACCTGCCTGCTGCTGCCTCGAGTACTGGGATTAGAGGTGTGCAACACCACACCAGGTTAAAATAATTTTAAAAAGAGAAAAAAGATGGTATGTAAAATGAAAAAAAAAAAACTTTTTAAAATAAAATTTAAAAAAAAAAAGAAACCAGGTAGTGGTGGCCCATGCCTTTAATCCTAGCATTCTGGGGCCAAAGGCAGGCAGATTTCTGTGAGTTTAAGGACACACTGGTGTTGTGGGCTAATGCTCTCATACACTGCAAAGATTTGTCACTTAAATTGGTTTAATAAAATGCTGATTGGCCAGTAGCCAGGCAGGAAATATAGGTGGGGTGACCAGACTAGGAGAATTCTGGGAAGAGGAAAGGTGGAGTCAGGAGTCACCAGCCAGAGGCAGAGGAAGCAAGATGAGACTGTCACACTGAGAAAAGGTACCGAGCCACGTGGCTAAACATGGATAAGAATTATAGGTTAATTTAAGTGTAAGATCTAGTTAGTAATAAGCCTGAGCTACTGGTTGAGCATTTATAAGTAATATTAAGCCTCTGCGTCAATTATTTGGGAAGTGGCAGCTGGGTATTTGGGAACAGGTAGGTGGAGAGAAACTTTGCCTGCATCCTGGTGTACCAAGTGAGTTCCAGGACAGTCAAGGCTACACAGTAAAACCCTATCTTGAAAAACCAAAAAGAAGAGAAGAAGGAGAGGAGGAGGAGGAGAAGGGAGGGAGGGAGGGAGGGAGGGAGGGAGGGAGGGAGGGAAGAAGGGAGGGAGAGAGAGAGAGAGAGAGAGAGAGAGAGAGAGAGAGAGAGAGAGAGAGAGAGAGGAAGGAAGAAAGAAAAGAAAAAAGGAAAGAAAAGAAAAAAGGGAGTGCTTACTGGTTATTTTGTGAAAGACTATGATTTAAATATTAAGAATTTAGAAATATGCCAGATGCACGAAGCCCTATAGTTATGAAACTTGATTCGAATGAACATTGGGGAGTGATTAATAGAAGAGGCAGTATGAGAACTGGTGTTGGAGAACCACATGTGTGGTGCCAGATGCAGTAGTGTTGGGAGGTGAAAGCCAGCCTCAGCCACATACACATGAGGCCAGCCTGGGCCACATGAGGCCATTCCTCAAAAAATGATTACAAGGTCTGGAGACATGGCTGGGCATGAAGAGCACTGGCTGCTCTTCCAGAGGACCCAGGTTCGCTTTCCAGCACCCACATGGCAACCAACAACTATCTACAGCTCCAGTTCCAGGGGTTCTGATGCCCTCTACAAGCTTCTCTGGTCATCCACATGCATTTGGAACATACATACACACACACACACACACACACACACACACACACACACACACACACAGATTTTTAAAAATCATTCTCAAAACCCCGCTAGTTAGTATGCTCGATTGTGACTGGGTGTGAGCATGTATAAATCACAAAGAAAACCACTCAGAACTTGACATCGGGTTTAGGAGGAAGACAGAGAAGGCAAGGAACTAGAAGAAGAGCAAGGCATGGAACATCCCAGCTAGATTCTATCCATGAAGACATTTCAGCATCTCTCAGCCTGTGGGTAGAGATCCCTTTGACAAATCTCTATCTCCAGGAATATTTGCATTATGATTCACAACAGTAGCACAAATACGATTATGAAGTAGTAATGAAAACAGTTTTACAGTTGAGGGGGATCACCACAGCATGAGGAACTGTATTAAAGGGTCGCGGCATTAGGAAAATTGAGAACCACTTGCGTAGAGGGATGGGGACTTGCAAAGGTCTCACAGCAGAGCAGAGAGTCCCTATGTGCATGGAACAGAGAGAAGCTTTTAGAAAAAGAGTCAAGGGGGCAAAGGGAAGGGGGCATCTGGGAAGATCGGATAAAGAGGGGCGGGCCTGAGGAAGAGGAGGAGATGGGTTTTGGGGAGAACAGAGAACGTATGACACAGTTGTCTTAGAGACAGGAGAAAGCATACGGGGAGAGTGTATCAAGGTTGCTTAGCAGCATACAGAGCCACCTAAGCTGTGTAGTCATTAAACTACGGGCTGGCATGGTGGATGTCGTTCCAAGGGTAAATAAAATGAATGGAAGTTTCTGATGTGGATACTAAAAAATTAACTACCTATCATAACAGGCAGAATATATTGGAATAAAGAAAATTAAGGCAATTTGTTTACTTTTGCTACAGCTGGCAACCTAGAGGAGAGACCAAGAGTATACCATGTGGGGCTGGAGGGATGGACAGTAGGTACAGGTGCTTGCCACCAAGACTGTTGACCTGAGTTCGATCCCAGAATCCATATGATGGGAGGAGAGGACTGATTCCTGCAAGTTGTCCTTTGATCATATGCATGCTGTGGCATGGGCACATGTATACACACACATACATACACACTGAAAAAAAGGGTTAAAAAATCATATACAAAAAATCCCTTAGCCATACACCGCGTCTTCTAATCTTTGATTTAAGATGAAAGGATTTTTGGTTTGGGTTTTTTTGTTGTTGTTGTCGTTGTTGTTTGCTTGATTTGGGGGGGGGGAGGGCTGGGGTGGTGGATAGGGTCTCACTATATAGCTCTAGCTGTCCTGGAACTCTCTATATAGACCAGTGAGTTCACTGGCTGGCCTTAAACTCACAGACTCACCTGCCTCTGCCTCCCAAGTGCTGGAACTAAAGGCGTGGGGCATTATCCCTGACTGAAAGGTCTTTCCTCCTTTCTTCTTTTTGTCTTTGTTTTGTTTTCATTGTTGCTGCCTGGTTTTTGTTTGTTGTTTTGTTTTAGATAGAGTCTCGGGACATCCTTGAACTCACTTTGTAGCAAAGAATGACCTTGAACTTCTTTCTGATGTCCATGCCTCCACCTCTTGTGGGAGCCCGTTCTCGGGTTCCTCGTGGCTTTACCCAGCAGGTCCGAATAGAGGATGATCAGGACCACGGGCCTGAGTGCAGGTGTCTGAGATGGTCTGCACTTGGCTGTGCTGGGGGAGGAGGTCTTTTGCTCCACCCCCTTGGCGTCTCTATAAAAACCCTGGGCCAGAGACAGTCGGGGCCCGTTGGAATAGGTTCCAGGCCCTCTCAAGACTATCCTTTATTTTCTATCTGTTTATCTCTGCGAAATTCTCCGCAATAAATCCTTCTATCTAATATTTCCTGCTGATTGCACTCAAGAAAACTCTAGGGAACCGTGGGGGTGGTGGGTAAACGCCCCACAACCTCTTGAGCATTGGGGTTGCAAGTGTGTACCTCTATGCCCAGTATTATGTAGTGCTAGGATCAAACCTAGGCTTTATGATGCTAGGCAAGCATAGACTGTTTCCCTAAACAAGAGGGTTTTGTTTTTTTTTTCCCTTAAGATTTATTTATTTACTATGTATACAATGTTCTGTCTGCATGTATGCCTTCAGGCCAAAAGAGGGCACCAGATCTCATTATAGATGATTGTGAGCCACCACATGGTTGTTGGGAATTGAACTCAGGACCTCTGGAAGAGCAGCCAGTGCTTTTAACCTCTGAGCCATTTCTCCGGCCCGCTTAAGGCTTTCTTTGAAAGTGCATTTGTGCGTTTGGATATTTGTAACCTGAGTATCTTTGCACACCTGATACAAAATGTTCTAAGTTTTGCTCCTGTGGTCTAATAAACTGGAAGTAAATCTATTCAGTCTCTGGTAGACCCACTTCCTTGTATTTCAAATACAGGAACTTGGCTCATCTTCATGTGTCCACAAAATTTCCTTTTTTTTTTTTCCCCCCTTTTGAGACAGTTTTGTCATGGAGGTCAGGGTGGCTTAGAATGGGCGATGTAGCCCAGGATTGCTTCTAATTCCTCACTTTCCTGCCTTCATCTCCTGAACGTTGGGACTACAGGAAATAGCCCTTCATTTTTTTGTGCATGCAGGTAGGTATATGTGCTTGTATGTGTTCCTGTGTGTGCATGCAGGTAGGTATATGTGCTTGTATGTGTTCCTGTGTGTGCATGCAGGTAGGTATATGTGCTTGTGTGTGTTCCTGTGTGTGCATGCAGGTAGGTATATGTGCTTGTGTGTGTTCCTGTGTGTGCATGCAGGTAGGTATATGTGCTTGTGTGTGTTCCTGTGTGTGCATGCAGGTAGGTATATGTGCTTGTGTGTGTTCCTGTGTGTGCATGCAGGTAGGTATATGTGCTTGTGTATGTTCCTGTGTGTGCATGCAGGTAGGTATATGTGCTTGTGTGTGTTCCTGTGTGTGCATGCAGGTAGGTATATGTGCTTGTGTGTGTTCCTGTGTGTGCATGCAGGTAGGTATATGTGCTTGTGTATGTTCCTGTGTGTGCATGCAGGTAGGTATATGTGCTTGTGTGTGTTCCTGTGTGTGCATGCAGGTAGGTATATGTGCTTGTGTGTGTTCCTGTGTGTGCATGCAGGTAGGTATATGTGCTTGTGTGTGTTCCTGTGGAGATCAGAGGTCATTCCTCAAGTGCCATCCACCTTGTTTTTTAAACCGAGTCTCTCATTGCCCTGAAGCTTGCTGATTAGGCTAGGCTGGTTGGCCAGCGCCCCAAGGATACACTGTCTCAGCCGCCACAGTCACCTGGCCTGGTTTGTTTATGTGAGTGCTGAGAATTGAGCTCAAGTTTTTATGCTTGTGGCAAACCTTGAGCAACTATGCTATCTACCTAGTCCTCCACGCCGCTAATATTTTTATTAATTAATTATTAATTAATCATTTTTTGAGATATGGTCTTACTATGTAGTCCTGACTCTGTCCTGGAACTCACTCTGTAGACCAGGCTAGACTCGAACTCACAGAGATCCACCAGCCTCTGCCTCTTGAGTGCTGGGATTAAAGGCGTGTGCTGCTGACAGGCCTGGCCTCTCTTTTTATCTTTTTTTGAGTGCTCAGAAAATGTATTCTGGTAACCTTCCAAGATACTCTGAAATGTCAGTTCACAACATTTGGTACCAGGGAACAAGTCTGGACCCTAGGACAGCACATCTATTGTACTCTCCCTTATAAAGTGGTAATGGAGGAATTCACCCCGAGAGGTCCTGACATTCCATCTCATTGAATGTCTTTAGAAAAATTCTTCTCAGATGGCTTAGAGGTTAAGAGCACTGACTGCTCTTCCAGAGGTCCTGAGTTCAATTCCCAGCAACAACATGGTGGCTCACAACCATCTGTAATGAGATCTGGTGCCCTCTTCTGGCCTGCAGTCATACATGCAGGCAGAACACTGTATACATAATAAATAAATAAATCTTCTAAAAAGAAAAGAAAAGAAAAATCCTTCTCTAAGCTTTGGAAGTCCTGAGAACAGGAAAGCATTGATTTGGAGCAGAGCGAAGTCGGTGTGAGCAGAACAGGACGAACTTGAACATAAATCATGTCATCACCATCACGAGGTTCCCTCTCAGCTGCCTTCCGCATTTGGGTCTCTAGGCAGACCTGGTCCTGAAACTGTCTAAAACCTTCGGGCCAGCAGACTGTGATCAGTGGCATTGCTGACCCAATTTGTCTGCTTGGAGGTGGGGCCTGCCACTATTTGGTGTCCAGGTTTATACCAAACTCTTCCTCATACACTGTCCCTTTCACTCCCGACAAGAGCTCTCCATCAGGGCTGGAGAGATGGCTCACCGGTTAAGAGCCTTTGTCGTGCTTGAAGAGGCCTCAAATTCGGTTCCCAGCATACTGAGCAGCTCCTGCCTGCCCCTCCAGCTCCAGGGGATCCGACACCTCTGGCCTCCTTGGGCACCTGCACTCAGGTGCACATACCCATATATAATTAAAAATAATAAAATAAAAATCTGTATAAAGCCAGGTACTGTGGTGCTCACCTTTGACCCCAGCACTCAGAAGGCAGGAACAGGCAGATCTCTGAGTTCAAGGCCATCCTGATCCGCATAGCAAGACCCAGACCAGCCAGATAACTCAGAGGTTAAAGTGTGTGCTGCTCTTGCAGAGGACCTGGGTTCGATGCCCAGCACCCACACCAGTTAACTCACAACTGTCTGTCCCTCCAGTTCCAGGGGATCCGACACCTCTGGCCTCCTGGGACACCTGCACATACATGAACACAGGCACACACACATACATACCCAGAATTAGAACTACAACAAATCCTCAGAGAGAGGGAGAGAGACTAGTGAGGAGTCTGGGAAGGGATGAGAGGGGCCACAGCAGCCAGGGAACAGAGAGCAACAACAAGCTCAAGCAATATGGGGAGATGGGGAGAGCTAGACTTGGATCTAACCACAGGCCATCAGCTGTGAGCACTTGCTCTCACACAGGTAGCGAGGTGGGAAAGAACAAGATCAGACCCAAAGTCAGAGGTTCTGATAGACCCACCCCGGCGCTCTACATTGTCGCGTCTGTCCTATCCCCTCTCCCCGCCCCCAGGGGTGGCATGGCTCCTGGAGCTATATCCGTCCAGAGTTCTTGGCTCCTCACAGGGGTCTCTTTCTCTCCAGTCTTCACTCCACACAGTGGTTTTTGGTTTTGTTTGTTTGTTTGTTTTGTTTCAAGACAAAGTCTTAGTAGGTAGTCCAGGTTCACCTCAAACTCACAGCAGTCCTCCTGTCTCAGACTTCTGAGTCCACATGTTTCTAAGCTGCAGAAAAAGAGGTTCTGAGGTTGTAGCAAATGTGTCAGGTCCCAGTCATATCTGCCCAGCACCCAAGTTCCTGTATTTGCTGACAACCCCTTCCCGAAAGCATGAATGCTCTGTCTGAAAGGGTTCCCTGTTGACCAGAGAATGTTGGACTCATTCACAGGGCAGACCAGAAGAGCCAAGGTGTTAATGTCCTCAACAGCAATCACCAAGCAATAAACAATGCCCAGAGCTTCTGTGGACATACATATTTCAGTTGCTTATCACTGGCAACAAACCTAACCCGAATCAAGTGTCTTTTGACAACCATTGTTTGTTTCTTTGTTGGGCAAAGTATTGCTCACCTGTGACCCCGGCACAAAATCAAATACAGTGAGGTCTTGGGGAACGTTAAGCAAGGTAATCATAAGACCTTCTTTTACTCTCTTTCCCCCAGAGAAGATCAAGCTTGCTTCAAATGCACTGTGGAGACCAGGTTGGCATCCAACTTTTCCAATCCTTCTGCCTCTATCTCATGAATGCTGGGATTACAAGTATATACCATGATGCCCAGACTTTTTTTTTTCCCTCCCCCCTTCAGGATTTGATAGCCCAAGCTAAACTGAAATTCACTGTGTAGCCCAGGCTGGCCTCAAACTTACTGTGATCCTCTACCCTCAGCCTCCCATTTGTACCATCATTATAAATGGCTTGTGTTTCATTTTATTTATTTTATACAGGATCTCATGTAGCTCAAGCTAGCCCCAAACTTGATATGTTAGCCAAGCATGACCTTGGATTTCTGATCCTCCTGCCTCTGCTTCCTCAGTACTGGGGATGGAAACCAGGGCTTCATGCAAACTAGGCAAGTACTCTACCAATTGAACGACATTCTCAGCCCATAGTCCACAATTTAAATATATTTTGCTATAACATCTCCTTTTTTTTTTCCTTTTTGAAATTGGTTCTCAAAAGAAAAGAGGAAGAAGAAAAGAAGAAGAAGAAGAAGAAGAAGGAGAAGAAGAAGAAGAAGAAGAAGAAGAAGAAGAAGAAGAAGAAGAAGAAGAAGAAGAAGAAGAAGAAGAAGAAGAAGAAGAAAAACAGGATCTTACTATGTAGCTTTAGCTGGCCTGGAACTCATAGACCAGGCTAGCCTCAAACTCTTAGAGATCTACCTGCATCTGCCTCCCAAGTGCCTAGCTATAGTGTGTTATTCTATGGAGGACAGCATTGATGGGCTGAATGAGAGGGACAGACCAGGGAGTAAAAGCAACAGTAGACGCTAAGAGACCATTTAGGAGGTTCTTGCAGTATTCTGCTCAAGATTTAACGGGGAAGTCAACTGTATCGGTGCACACTAATCCCAGCACCTGGGAAGCAGAGGCAAGTGTATTATCACAAGTTCAAGGCCAGCCTGTCTACATAGGAAAAAATGCCATACCAACCAAGGCTGTAAATGGAGGACTCATTATTATTATTGTTGTTGTTGTTATTATTATTATTATTATTATTATTTTGGTTTTTTGAGACATTATTTTTTTTAAAAAAAAAATACTATTTTGGGGGCACTGGGGAGATGGCTCAGCAGTTAAGACCTCTTGAAGAGGACTCAGGTTTGATTTCTAGCATCTACATGGTAGCTAACAGCTGTCCTTAATCCCAGTTTCAGAGGATTCAACAGGTTCATACACATACATGCATGCAGGCAAAACATTCATACACATAACGTAAAATAAATATATCTAAAAAGTTTTAAAGGAAAAGGGGCTAGAGAGATGGCTCAGTGGTTAAGAGCACTGACTGTTCTTCCAGAAGACCTGGGTTCAATTCCCAGCACCCACATGGCAGCTCACAACTATCTCTGACTCCAGTTTCAGGGGATCTGACACCTTCGTACCAACACACATAAAATAAAGTTAAATAAATTATTTTTTTAAAATTTTTTAAGAAAAAAGAAAAAAAAAATTAATGGAAAAAAAGGTAGTTGGCTGTGAACCTGGTGAAAAATAGCCATGCTGAGTGAGTATAACTGAGACATGGAGACTATTTTTGCTAAAAGCAGGCTGCTCATTGGGCCCTGTAAATATCTGAGTAGCTAAAAAAAAAAAAAAAAAAAAAAAAAAAAAAAAAAAAAAAAAAAAGATTAAAAACATGAGTACATATACCTTTATTTTGTATGTCTCCCTTGCTCTGAGTCATTCACTCACTCCAGCAATCACCTTGGATCCCAGGAACAGGTCTGATGGCCAAGTGTCTTGTGACAAGACAAATCTATTCCCCACACAGTGATGTCTCCTCTCTCCTCGTTTATTGTCAAGCCAGGATCTCAGGTATCCCAAGCTGGCCTTGAGTTCACTATGTAGCCAAGGATGGTCTTGAACTCCTGATCCTCTGCCTGTGTTGTCTAAGTGTTCCATCCCTCCCAGTTTTATGTGCCGCTGAAGATCAAACCCAGGGCCTTGCGAATGCCAGGCAACTCAACATACTAAGTTACCTCTCAGCTTTTTCCCCCCTAATTTTCACCATTATTCTTTTTGTTTTGTTTTGGGTCTGGACCCGATTTGTTGGGACCCCCAGAGTGGAATCTGCCTTAGGACTCGAGTTACTCCAGGACTTGCTGCCTAAAGCATTGTTAACAAATACAAGGCCTTTCACATTGTGGTCATTTAATAATCAGTGAATGAATGCTGCTCCCTTCCTTGCTGAAATGCCATGGTCATATCTTTCACTCTACTGATGAAATGAGGAATATTGTAAATCATTCTCTGCAACTGGATTCCATTTTCTAGTTGATAACAAGTCTTTTGTATAGGTGCTTCTGGGTGTGGGTGGATATGTTCATTGGGGGTTTTTGCTTGTGTGTGTGTGTGTGTGTGTGTGTGTGTGCGTGTGCGTGTGCGTGTGCGCGTGCGCGCGCGTGTACGCATGTGTGTTTAATATTATATCCCACCCTTATTCTCTAGTTCACTTTTTAAACATCTTACTCCCTCTCCCTCTTCACCCTCTTTCATCCCCACCCAGAGTAATGGAAGAGTTTTCCAGAAGCTCCTCTGAATAATTTTCCTTTGTAAAGCAAATTGAGTGGTGGTGGACTCAAGCTCCTCGCTCTGGAGACTGGAGGTGTAGGGTTGGTTGATATCCAGGGCCTCCAGTTGGTGGGAGAGGTGAACCGTGCGTGCTTTGAGTGATGAGGGCACCAGACACGGAGAGCCATAATCACTTTATCCCATTCAGGCTCTGCCCCGACTCCTTTTTCATTTTTTTTTTTTTTCAGCCCTAACTGGAACAAAACGCAATCAACATATGTACTTAATTTGACAAGGAGAAAGGGCCACGAACAACTGTAAATTGTCACAACAGCGGCAGCTAGCAGCCTTGATGTCTGCGGTAACAAAGAAGAGAGAGCAGTCTGCTTTGCACATCAAAGGGGACCGTCACATCCCTCAACTGAGGATGCGCATGAGGTGTGGAAGAGGGTATCTGAAGCAGGAATCATTGCTTCCAGGGTGAGCAAAACATCCAGAATCCCCGTGGAGAGAGGGAGTTTGCCACTGAGTAGCAAGATAAATAATAAGAGCAGATCACGTTTTTTCTTTCTTTCTAGAGATGACATTCATGAAATTCCTGCATCAGCCAAGAGAGTTTGGAGGTCAGTTTTAACTAGCTTTGCTGCCAGGTCTTGGAGGCCTGGAGTGGGGGCCCCTGAACCCCGACTTCCTCCTGCTGAGCGTTTTCTCAATCCAAGGCCACTCCACTTTCCTCTGTGCAACGTCCTTTCTCGGAGATGCAGTTTGTGTGTGACTCTCTAGATAGCCTTCGTGTGCGTGTGCATGTGCGTGTGTCTCCTTTGTGTGTATGCAGGAGGCATGGGTGTGCACCCATGGAGGCTAGAGGTCATTGGAGGGTACCTCCTTCTTTGACTCGCCACCCTTAGTGGTTGAGATGCGATCTCGCTGAACCTGGAGCTGACTGATGGGCTGGCCTGGCTGGCCAGGAAGTCCCCTGGGATCCTCCTTTCTCCAATCCCAACTCTAGGATTACAGGTGCATGTAGCCATGCCTGCTTTTTTTATGCGGGCACTGAGACTCAAACTCAGGTCCTCATGCTTGCCCGAGCAGTTTACCTACTGAACCACCTCCCAGCCCTAGATAGCTTTCTGACATCTTTCTTTCTTTCCTTGGGGGATGTTCTGTAAGGCAAATGTGTTAATAAATAAAACACTGATTGGCCAGTAGCCAGACAGGAAGTATAGGCGGGACTAACAGAGAAGAGAATTGAGGGTACAGGAAGGGAAGAGACTGTCTGGAGCCGCCACCAGGACAAGGAAGATGTAAGGTACCAGTAAGCCACGAGCCTCGTGGCAAAGTATAGATTAATAGAAATGGGCTAAATATGAGTAAGAGCTAGACAATGATAGGCCTGAGCTAATGGCCAAGCAGTTTAAATAATATAAGCGTCTGTATGTTTATTTTATAAGTGGGTTAAGGGACTGCCGGGGCTTGGCGGGACCCGGAGAGAAAACTCCAGCTACACGTGTTTATGGGTGTGTATCTCTCTGTGTGTAGGTGAATGCAAGTGCCCTGGGAAGAAAATATCAAAATCCCTGGAGCTGGAATCGTAAGTTGTAAGTTGTAAGTTGTAAGGCACTTGATGTGGGTGCTGGGAACCAAACTTGGCTCCTCCACAAAAACAGTCTCTCCAGCCCCACACTGATTGGTTTTCTTGAAACAGGGTCTCACTGTATAGCTCCAGTTCACCTGCAACTCGCTATGTAGATCAGTTTTACCCTCAACTGGCAATGATCCTGCTTCTGCCTTCCTAATGCTGGGATTCCAGGTGTGGGCCACTGTGCCCTACTGAAGTTAATCATTTCACTGCAGGTAGCCCTTGAACCACACTGTAAGAAAAACAGCCATGGGACTAAAATAAGCACACATTAGACTTTTCTTAAGCTAGACTGCATCGTGGACTCAGTGGTCAAGAGCACCAGCTGTGGGGCAAGAGCGATGTCTCAGTGGATAAAAACACTTGTTCTTGCAGAGGTCCAGGAGGCAAGTACCCCCATTAGATAGCTCACAATCTCCCGTCACTCCAGTGCTGGGAAATCTGATGCCCTCTGGCCTCCTGGGTATCTGCATGGACATGGTACATATAGATGTGTGCCAACACACATATACATGGATAAAAATAACAACTCTTTAAAATATAATAATGATAATGATAATAATAATAATAATAATAATAATAATAATAATAATAAACATCAGTTGTAGACTAGTATGATGGCTCAGCAGGTAAAGGTGCTTTGCTGCCCAACCTGCTGTCCTGGGTTCCATCCCCAGGACCCACATGTTGGGAGAGAAACAATTTCCTCATATTGTCTTCTGAACTCCATGCGCGCATGCGCGCACGCGCGCGCATACACACACGCACACACACACACACACACACACACACACACACACACACACACACACACACACACACACACACACAAACACACACACCAAACTGGCTGTCCAGAGCCTTATTCACCCCCTCCACTACATCCATCATCTTCTTCACTTGTTTATGTGTTTGTTTCCAAAGCTGAGCATCAAACCTCAGCTAAGCGCCCGCCAGCACGGAGCCCCACTCAGGGGCAGCTAGCCTCAGCCACCATGTACTTCTGAGGATGCCTTGATCCCTCCTACTTCACAACCACCCGTTCACACGGAGGCAGCGCTGTGACTCTTGGGGGTAGGTCTTGTCCACACATCGTCGCGTCCCCCACCTCTGACCCAAACCTCTCAGCTAGTCCTATTCCCGCCAAGACCGAGATTCCGTCTCTCTGGCACCCGTGGCAGGACCACACCAGACGGACGGAAGCTACCGGCGGATTCATTTTCTCCTATACTCATGTAGGGAGCCATCGTGGTCCTCGGTACCCGTGGGCTGGAGAGGCGGCATGCCAAGGAGGAAAAATGCGGGTTTGAGGTGAGGAAGATGAGCTCCATCACTAGGTGGACAGGTACCCATTTCCCCAACTTGCTTCGGAAGGAAGGAGTACTCAGACTTTTGTGTGTTAAGTGGTATGGTCTCAAACCCAGGACAAATGGTTGAGGTGCCCATTAACATATCAAAGTGGACTCTGGATGCCAAGTTCTCCCAGCATCCCTCAGTCTTTACCCATTACAGGGCCCTCCTGACTGGCATGCCCCCGCCCCCCAACTCTCCAGTTACCTCCCCACACTCCTCTGGCTCCTATATAACTCAGCCAATTCCGCTATCCCACTATCCCTGCCAGCCTCCTGGCCCAGGCGGCTCCTCTCCCCTCCCCTCTCCTCCCATGTCCTGGCTCAGGCTTGTGTTTACTCTGGATTCTCCCAGATGTCTCCATAACTGCCTATGTTTTCCCTCATATCTAGAATAAACCCCCTCCACTGGACCTAGGAGCAATCATGTCCTTCCTTTTTCATTTCTTTTTCTTTTTCTTTTGGTTTTTCAAGACAGGGTTTCTCTGTGTAGCTTTGGAGCCTGTCCTGGAACTCGCTCTGTAGCCCAGCCTGGCCTCGAACGCACAGAGATCCGCCTGCCTCTGCCTCCCGAGTGCTGGGATTAAAGGCGTGCGCCACCACCGCCCGGCCTTGGACCTTATTTTAGAGTGCGCATGTGTGGATTCCTTGCCATCGACGTGGAGGTCAGAGGGTAGCTTGCAGGCATCGATTCTCTCTCCACACTACGTGTGGATCCCTGGGGATACAATCAGGCTGTCAGCTCTGGCAGCAGGCACTTTTACTCACTGAGCAATCCTACCAGCCCTGGCCTAGTAATTATCTTTTTCTTTCCTTCCATGCCAGGGATGGAACTGAGTGTGGTGATTGATATGTTGTGGACCCTAATAAACTTGCCCGAGGATCAGAGGACAGAGCCAGCCCCTAGATTAGACACAGAGGTCAGACACTGGTGGCACACACCTTTTTTTTGTTTTGTTTTGTTTTCCAAGACAGGGTTTCTCTGTGTAGCTTTGCGCCTTTCCTGGAACTCGCTTTGTAGACCAGGCTGGCCTCGAACTCACAGAGATCCACCTGGCTCTGCCTCCCGAGTGCTGGGATTAAAGGCGTGGGCCACCACCACCGCCCGACGGTGGCACACACCTTTAATCCCAGTACTGGGAAGCACACACGCCTTTAATCCCAAGAAGTGACGGCAGGGCAGAGGAAGGTGTATAAGGCGTGAGGAAACAGGAACTAAAGTAGTTCAGCTGAGACCCCTTCCGGTGAAGACTCAGAGGATTTCAGTCAGAGGATGCGTGGAGTTGGTGAGGTAACAGGGGGTGGCTGCGGCTGGCTGGCTCTGTTTCTCTGCTCCTCAAGGCAAGCTTTATTAGGGTGCACAGTGTATCACCACAACCGAAAGCCTTGAACACGCTACACAAGCACCCTGTACAGCCAACCTCGTCCCCCAGCTGCAACAGGTAACTTTTCATCGAGCAATCGTTTCTTCTCCAGTGGGCCGATCGATGCACGGGATCTCCAAATACTTTTAAGCCCTTGCTGAAGAAGCGAGAGAGAAAGGCAAAAATGAAAAGCGAACACGAGACAGAGAGGCCAAAGGAAGAGAAGCAGGCAGTCGACGACTCCGCAGTGACACTCATTCCTTTATTGTCAACTGTGTTCATCTCGACAGGGCTGAGGCCTGCAGGCTGCCGGCAGCACCTCGCCGGGGTGCATTTCAACTGAACAGAAAGGCTCCGTCCTAATCCAAGGGGACAGAGGCTCGGGTTTTATATATATATTTGTATTTATATATTTATATAGTACATATGTCCCAGACAGTCGTATGTATAGAGTGACAAGAACGGGCCACTTTGTACCTTTAAAGACCATAGCAACAGACATGGAAATTTGGTCCTTATTAAGGCCCTTACTTTATCAATCAAATGTCTGATACATTAAAAAAAAGTGGGGGGGACAGACTGAGACCCAGGACCTCTGGTGGCTCTGTCCCTAGGGTATCTTACATTGCATGTAGCGCCCCCTGCACAGGTAAACACGCACAAACACACACGCACACAAACACACATATACAATACCACAGGCGGGGGCTCCTCCTCTGACCACACCTTGGGCCTAGCCCTCAGGCTGGGGTGCTGAAGTGGGGTCTATTGTGCTATAAGACTGTGAGGGACAAGGGACTCAGACAATGTGGAGTCAGTGTGTCCAGGTGATGAGTGGGGTGGTACATGCAGCTTCATCTACAAATGGCAACGCGGTTAGGGGGAGGTCCCGCGCTGCCCAGGTCACATGGGGAGATTCCTACACACAACTCCTGCCCCAGATACAGCTAAACCTCTGATCCGAATCCTGAGTGTCAAATAATCACAGGGCTCTGCTGGAAAGCTAAGATTGCCTTGAAGGTCAGACAGCCAAGAGGCCCAAGGGTCTAGTCCAGCAGAACAATAGAAAAAACACAACAGTGGAATTAAAGCAAGTGATCCTCAGCCGGGCGGTGGTGGCTCTCGCCTTTAATCCCAGCACCCGGGAGACAGAGCCAGGCGGATCTCTGTGAGTTCGAGGCCAGCCTGGTCTACAGAATGAGAACCAGGACAGGCACCAAAAAACTACACGGAGAAACCCTGTCTCGAAAAAACAAAAAAAAAAAAAAAAAAAAAAAAAAAAATGCAAGTGATCCTCGGAGGAGAACGTGATTGGTGTCAGAAGAGCTTAATTCCCAGAGAAGAGAATGGTCCACTGCCCTTTGCCACACACAAAACTTGCAGCAGATCTATCAGCTTCATGCATTACATAAATCACAGACCCGCGCATAAGCCAGGGAAAGGGACTCCCAACATTAGGGCACCTGAAATCCTAACTTCCTGTTCGCTCGCACCACTGAAATGACCCCTTACCACCCACCAAAATATACATCTTGAAAATAAATCAACATATTTGGCAGTATGATCCTTACTAGTAAGAGAATTTAGTTAATTTTTCAACCAATAGATAATAAAGTAGTAAACTGTTCAATGCTGACGGCAGAAATGACAATTCCTAATCCAAGAAATGGTGTGCTCATCAACATCTTTTGAGTAGCTCCAAGGCTTGAAAAAGATTAGATATAGGGCTAGGCATAGTGGTACACGCCTGTAATCCCAGCACTCTGGAGGCACAGGCAGGAAAATGGCTGCAAGTTTCAGACCAGCCTGGTCTACACAGTGAGTTCCAAGCCAGCCAGGGCTACACAGGGAGACCCTGTCTCAACATGAAACAAAGCAAACCAAAACAACAGAAACAGAGGATCATGGACGTTCCCTAGAGACACATCCAAGAAAGCAATTAGGGAAGGAATGTAAGTTTGTTGTAGGATAAATAGAACTGGATAAATTTAACTTAAATTTAAATATTTAAATTATTATTTATTTTCTCTCTCTCTCTCTCTCTCTCTCTCTTTTTTTTTTTTTTTTTTTTTTTTTTTTTTTTTTTTTGCTATGGCGCCAAGGAAGATCTTAAACTTCTGATCTGCCTACCTCCATCTCCCAGGTGCTGGGATTAAAGGTATGCATGCACCACCATACTCAGTTTAAACCTGAATGTAAGAAATGTATTTAGCCGGGCGGTGGTGGCGCACGCCTTTAATCCCAGCACTCGGGAGGCAGAGCCAGGCGGATCTCTGTGAGTTCGAGGCCAGCCTGGGCTACCAAGTGAGCTCCAGGAAAGGCGCAAAGCTACGCAGAGAAACCCTGTCTCGAAAAAAAAAAAAAAAAAAAAAAAAAAAAAAAAAAAAAAAAAAAAAAAAAAAAAAAAAAAAAAAAGAAATGTATTTAATCTTTAGTTATTTGTAGGTCTGTGTCTGTAGGTGGGTATGTGCATGTGTGTGCAGGTCACTGCAGAGGCCAGAAGAGGGCGCCAGATCCCCTGGAGCTGCCTAATGCAGATGTTGGGAACTCAACTTGGGTCCCTCTGGAAGAGCAGCAAGTGCTGTCAATCATGGAACCATCTCTCCAGCTTTGATTTATTTATTTTTTTTTTGAAATAAAGTTTCCTTATATAGAATGGGCTATCCTCATTGGCAATTTTCCTGCCTCAACCTGAGTGACTATAAGCAACTTTGTGGGACTGCATATATATAAAAGCATTTTAAAAATAAAAACTGGGTATCACAGCTCACATCTATAATCCCAGCACTTGGGAAGCCATAGCAGGAGTGCCTGAAATTTGAGGCAAGGGCGGGCCACATAGCAAGCGGATACTAGTAGCAGGCGAGGGCTACACAGAAAGGCCCTACCGAGAGAGAGAGAGAGAGAGAGAGAGAGAGAGAGAGAGAGAGAGAGAGAGAGAGAGACAGAGACAGAGACAGAGACAGAGACAGACAGAGAGAGACAGAGAGAGAAAGAGAGAGAAAGAGGAGAGTTAGAGATAGCTCAGCAATTAAGAGCACATATTGCTCTTCCTGAAGACCTGAGTTCAATTCCCAGCACTCACAACCACCTGTAACTCCAGCTCCAAGGGGGTCCATGCCTCTGGCCTCTGCATCCATGTATACAGACACACATCATTTCAAAATAATAAAAATCAATCTTAAAAAAATACGTTTTATCTTGCATGTAAAAAATAAAGGTCAATGAAAATTAACTTTTTAAAATAGAAATTTACTTATCACTTGCAATACCTGGAGACATTTTGGGCTGTCACAGAGGAAGGTGAGGAAGAGCTGGTCCACACAAGTAGTCAAGAATGGATCAAGTTTCAACAAAACAGTGTCCCTCCCCAAGATGTGACTAAGAAATAGGGGTAATAGGTAAATCTGGCAAAGATTGTGCCTGGGTGTGTTTCTTGTACTAGCTGGAGGGAAAAGCGAAGGATTTTGCTATCTGTATTTAGTAAGGGACAGAATGACACTGATTCTTTCCACTGTGGACTGAGATCGGACAGCTTAAGGGAACAGTGACCAAGGCCACTGTGAGGAAGCCACACCTCCCATGAGGACAGGCAGTTTGTTCACCAAAGGAACTTCTTGGAGGAGACGGAAACAAAGGGACCCGAGGGGGACTTCCCTTGTTGACAGTCCATGCTGTTCCACACCGCTCTGTTTCCTGCAGGTCTCATGGTGGCCAAAACTGCTTGGTTCACAATTCCCAGTACAAGGGTGGAGAGGGCTGGTAATGAAGTGGAGTTGGGGAAGCCATGAGTTCTTGCCGTGAGCCCGGGGATGAGTCTCGGTGAGGCTACTGAAAGTCCTTGGGGAAGAAACCTGGAGGCTGGAAGAGTCTGGGACCCAGAAAGAGGCGAGCGAGGCTTAGTCCACCAGAAGTGCCGGCCCAATGCCATTAGGCTATCGCTTGCCCTCCACGGACACCAGCAGTTTCCCAGCCCCAGAAAGTGGTGTCACGGGCTGCTCACCGTCAGACCAGAAGATGGAGACTATGGAATGGACGGGTAAAGGAAGTACTGTCTTCTCAGGCACTAGGCATCTTCCCTTCTGGAGGCAGCTGACATGAGGAGGAGCTTTGGGGCCTGACTGAGGTGTCTACCCAGTCAGAAGAAGGAGGCAGGCCCAGGCAGCTCAGGCGAGGGGATCTCTCCTCACTAACCAAGCTCCATGAATAAATAACATGAATTAAATAAAGGAGACACGGAAAACCAGCAGAGGCACCATCTGCCAGTTTCTCACCCCTTCACACACACTGGTATACACACATACACACACGCGCGCGCACACACACACACACACACACATGCATACATACCACGCACACGCACCAAGCATCAGATGCGATGAGTCAGGGTTGGCTGCCCTGTCCTAGGAGTCTGTATGATGGGCAGCCTGACTGAAGGCTGTCAGTCATGGTCTACCACTGCTGCGGGGTGCAGAGGAGCGGAGGCCGTGGAGGCATGAGCGGTGGCAGGTGGGGTCCGCTGAGGACTCTGGCACCTGGAGACAAATCAAAGGAGAGATCAGAAAACAGAGGACAGAAATTCAAGGTTTTTCCTCTCTCTCTCTCTCTCTCTCCCTCTCCCTCTCCCTCTCCCTCCCCCTCTCCCTCTCTCTCTTTTGGTTTTTTGAGACAGGGTTTCTTGTGTACCTTTGCGCCTTTCCTGGAACTCACTCTGTAGCCCAGGCTGGCCTCGAACTCACAGAGATCCGCCTGCCTCTGCCTCCCGAGTGCTGGGATTAAAGGCGTGCACCACCACCGCCCCGGCCCCACGCTCTCTTTTAGTTGCCACTCAAACCCTCTCCAGCCTTGACCAACCCAGGCACTCCCCCTGCATCCTAAAGTCCAGGGCTCACTTTCACCACAGTGGCACTAACCAGGATCTTGACTTTCGCACCTTCCACGTCGAAAGTGTGAGTGAGCTACAGAGTGAGTTCCAGGAAAGGCGCAAAGGTACACAAGAAACCCTGTCTCAAAAAACCAAAAGAGGCCGGGCGGTGGTGGTGCACGCCTTTAATCCCAGCACTCGGGAGGCAGAGGCAGGCGGATCTCTGTGAGTTCGAGGCCAGCCTGGTCTACAGAATGAGAACCAGGACAGGCACCAAAAAACTACACGGAGAAACCCTGTCTCGAAAAAACAAAACAAAAAAAAAAAAAAAAAAAAATGCAAGTGATCCTCGGAGGAGAACGTGATTGGTGTCAGAAGAGCTTAATTCCCAGAGAAGAGAATGGTCCACTGCCCTTTGCCACACACAAAACTTGCAGCAGATCTATCAGCTTCATGCATTACATAAATCACAGACCCGCGCATAAGCCAGGGAAAGGGACTCCCAACATTAGGGCACCTGAAATCCTAACTTCCTGTTCGCTCGCACCACTGAAATGACCCCTTACCACCCACCAAAATATACATCTTGAAAATAAATCAACATATTTGGCAGTATGATCCTTACTAGTAAGAGAATTTAGTTAATTTTTCAACCAATAGATAATAAAGTAGTAAACTGTTCAATGCTGACGGCAGAAATGACAATTCCTAATCCAAGAAATGGTGTGCTCATCAACATCTTTTGAGTAGCTCCAAGGCTTGAAAAAGATTAGATATAGGGCTAGGCATAGTGGTACACGCCTGTAATCCCAGCACTCTGGAGGCACAGGCAGGAAAATGGCTGCAAGTTTCAGACCAGCCTGGTCTACACAGTGAGTTCCAAGCCAGCCAGGGCTACACAGGGAGACCCTGTCTCAACATGAAACAAAGCAAACCAAAACAACAGAAACAGAGGATCATGGACGTTCCCTAGAGACACATCCAAGAAAGCAATTAGGGAAGGAATGTAAGTTTGTTGTAGGATAAATAGAACTGGATAAATTTAACTTAAATTTAAATATTTAAATTATTATTTATTTTCTCTCTCTCTCTCTCTCTCTCTCTCTTTTTTTTTTTTTTTTTTTTTTTTTTTTTTTTTTTTTTTGCTATGGCGCCAAGGAAGATCTTAAACTTCTGATCTGCCTACCTCCATCTCCCAGGTGCTGGGATTAAAGGTATGCATGCACCACCATACTCAGTTTAAACCTGAATGTAAGAAATGTATTTAATCTTTAGTTATTTGTAGGTCTGTGTCTGTAGGTGGGTATGTGCATGTGTGTGCAGGTCACTGCAGAGGCCAGAAGAGGGCGCCAGATCCCCTGGAGCTGCCTAATGCAGATGTTGGGAACTCAACTTGGGTCCCTCTGGAAGAGCAGCAAGTGCTGTCAATCATGGAACCATCTCTCCAGCTTTGATTTATTTATTTTTTTTTTTTAAATAAAGTTTCCTTATATAGAATGGGCTATCCTCATTGGCAATTTTCCTGCCTCAACCTGAGTGACTATAAGCAACTTTGTGGGACTGCATATATATAAAAGCATTTTAAAAATAAAAACTGGGTATCACAGCTCACATCTATAATCCCAGCACCTGGGAAGCCATAGCAGGAGTGCCTGAAATTTGAGGCAAGGGCGGGCCACATAGCAAGCGGATACTAGTAGCAGGCGAGGGCTACACAGAAAGGCCCTACCGAGAGAGAGAGAGAGAGAGAGAGAGAGAGAGAGAGAGAGAGAGAGAGAGAGAGACACAGAGACAGAGACAGAGACAGAGACAGAGACAGACAGAGAGAGACAGAGAGAGAAAGAGAGAGAAAGAGGAGAGTTAGAGATAGCTCAGCAATTAAGAGCACATATTGCTCTTCCTGAAGACCTGAGTTCAATTCCCAGCACTCACAACCACCTGTAACTCCAGCTCCAAGGGGGTCCATGCCTCTGGCCTCTGCATCCATGTATACAGACACACATCATTTCAAAATAATAAAAATCAATCTTAAAAAAATACGTTTTATCTTGCATGTAAAAAATAAAGGTCAATGAAAATTAACTTTTTAAAATAGAAATTTACTTATCACTTGCAATACCTGGAGACATTTTGGGCTGTCACAGAGGAAGGTGAGGAAGAGCCGGTCCACACAAGTAGTCAAGAATGGATCAAGTTTCAACAAAACAGTGTCCCTCCCCAAGATGTGACTAAGAAATAGGGGTAATAGGTAAATCTGGCAAAGATTGTGCCTGGGTGTGTTTCTTGTACTAGCTGGAGGGAAAAGCGAAGGATTTTGCTATCTGTATTTAGTAAGGGACAGAATGACACTGATTCTTTCCACTGTGGACTGAGATCGGACAGCTTCAGGGAACAGTGACCAAGGCCACTGTGAGGAAGCCACACCTCCCATGAGGACAGGCAGTTTGTTCACCAAAGGAACTTCTTGGAGGAGACGGAAACAAAGGGACCCGAGGGGGACTTCCCTTGTTGACAGTCCATGCTGTTCCACACCGCTCTGTTTCCTGCAGGTCTCATGGTGGCCACAACTGCTTGGTTCACAATTCCCAGTACAAGGGTGGAGAGGGCTGGTAATGAAGTGGAGTTGGGGAAGCCATGAGTTCTTGCCGTGAGCCCGGGGATGAGTCTCGGTGAGGCTACTGAAAGTCCTTGGGGAAGAAACCTGGAGGCTGGAAGAGTCTGGGACCCAGAAAGAGGCGAGCGAGGCTTAGTCCACCAGAAGTGCCGGCCCAATGCCATTAGGCTATCGCTTGCCCTCCACGGACACCAGCAGTTTCCCAGCCCCAGAAAGTGGTGTCACGGGCTGCTCACCGTCAGACCAGAAGATGGAGACTATGGAATGGACGGGTAAAGGAAGTACTGTCTTCTCAGGCACTAGGCATCTTCCCTTCTGGAGGCAGCTGACATGAGGAGGAGCTTTGGGGCCTGACTGAGGTGTCTACCCAGTCAGAAGAAGGAGGCAGGCCCAGGCAGCTCAGGCGAGGGGATCTCTCCTCACTAACCAAGCTCCATGAATAAATAACATGAATTAAATAAAGGAGACACGGAAAACCAGCAGAGGCACCATCTGCCAGTTTCTCACCCCTTCACACACACTGGTATACACACATACACACACGCGCGCGCGCACACACACACACACACACATGCATACATACCACTCACACGCACCAAGCATCAGATGCGATGAGTCAGGGTTGGCTGCCCTGTCCTAGGAGTCTGTATGATGGGCAGCCTGACTGAAGGCTGTCAGTCATGGTCTACCACTGCTGCGGGGTGCAGAGGAGCGGAGGCCGTGGAGGCATGAGCGGTGGCAGATGGGGTCCGCTGAGGACTCTGGCACCTGGAGACAAATCAAAGGAGAGATCAGAAAACAGAGGACAGAAATTCAAGGTTTTTCCTCTCCTCTCCTCTCTCTCTCTCTCTCTCTCTCTCTCTCTCTCTCTCTCTCTCTCTCTCCCTCTCCCTCCCCCTCTCCCTCTCTCTCTTTTGGTTTTTTTTTTTTTTTTTTTTTTTTTTTTTTTTTTTTTTTGGGTTTTTCGAGACAGGGTTTCTCTGTGTAGCTTTGCGCCTTTCCTGGAACTCGCTTTGTAGACCAGGCTGGCCTCGAACTCACAGAGATCCGCCTGCCTCTGCCTCCCGAGTGCTGGGATTAAAGGCGTGCACCACCACCGCCCGGCCTCTTTTGGTTTTTTGAGACAGGGTTTCTTGTGTACCTTTGCGCCTTTCCTGGAACTCACTCTGTAGCTCACTCACACTTTCGACGTGGAAGGTGCGAAAGTCAAGATCCTGGTTAGTGCCACTGTGGTGAAAGTGAGCCCTGGACTTTAGGATGCAGGGGGAGTGCCTGGGTTGGTCAAGGCTGGAGAGGGTTTGAGTGGCAACTAAAAGAGAGCGTGGGGCCGGGGCGGTGGTGGTGCACGCCTTTAATCCCAGCACTCGGGAGGCAGAGGCAGGCGGATCTCTGTGAGTTCGAGGCCAGCCTGGGCTACAGAGTGAGTTCCAGGAAAGGCGCAAAGGTACACAAGAAACCCTGTCTCAAAAAACCAAAAGAGAGAGAGGGAGAGGGGGAGGGAGAGGGAGAGGGAGAGGGAGAGAGAGAGAGAGAGAGAGGAAAAACCTTGAATTTCTGTCCTCTGTTTTCTGATCTCTCCTTTGATTTGTCTCCAGGTGCCAGAGTCCTCAGCGGACCCCACCTGCCACCGCTCATGCCTCCACGGCCTCCGCTCCTCTGCACCCCGCAGCAGTGGTAGACCATGACTGACAGCCTTCAGTCAGGCTGCCCATCATACAGACTCCTAGGACAGGGCAGCCAACCCTGACTCATCGCATCTGATGCTTGGTGCGTGTGCGTGGTATGTATGCATGTGTGTGTGTGTGTGTGTGTGCGCGCGCGTGTGTGTATGTGTGTATACCAGTGTGTGTGAAGGGGTGAGAAACTGGCAGATGGTGCCTCTGCTGGTTTTCCGTGTCTCCTTTATTTAATTCATGTTATTTATTCATGGAGCTTGGTTAGTGAGGAGAGATCCCCTCGCCTGAGCTGCCTGGGCCTGCCTCCTTCTTCTGACTGGGTAGACACCTCAGTCAGGCCCCAAAGCTCCTCCTCATGTCAGCTGCCTCCAGAAGGGAAGATGCCTAGTGCCTGAGAAGACAGTACTTCCTTTACCCGTCCATTCCATAGTCTCCATCTTCTGGTCTGACGGTGAGCAGCCCGTGACACCACTTTCTGGGGCTGGGAAACTGCTGGTGTCCGTGGAGGGCAAGCGATAGCCTAATGGCATTGGGCCGGCACTTCTGGTGGACTAAGCCTCGCTCGCCTCTTTCTGGGTCCCAGACTCTTCCAGCCTCCAGGTTTCTTCCCCAAGGACTTTCAGTAGCCTCACCGAGACTCATCCCCGGGCTCACGGCAAGAACTCATGGCTTCCCCAACTCCACTTCATTACCAGCCCTCTCCACCCTTGTACTGGGAATTGTGAACCAAGCAGTTTTGGCCACCATGAGACCTGCAGGAAACAGAGCGGTGTGGAACAGCATGGACTGTCAACAAGGGAAGTCCCCCTCGGGTCCCTTTGTTTCCGTCTCCTCCAAGAAGTTCCTTTGGTGAACAAACTGCCTGTCCTCATGGGAGGTGTGGCTTCCTCACAGTGGCCTTGGTCACTGTTCCCTTAAGCTGTCCGATCTCAGTCCACAGTGGAAAGAATCAGTGTCATTCTGTCCCTTACTAAATACAGATAGCAAAATCCTTCGCTTTTCCCTCCAGCTAGTACAAGAAACACACCCAGGCACAATCTTTGCCAGATTTACCTATTACCCCTATTTCTTAGTCACATCTTGGGGAGGGACACTGTTTTGTTGAAACTTGATCCATTCTTGACTACTTGTGTGGACCAGCTCTTCCTCACCTTCCTCTGTGACAGCCCAAAATGTCTCCAGGTATTGCAAGTGATAAGTAAATTTCTATTTTAAAAAGTTAATTTTCATTGACCTTTATTTTTTACATGCAAGATAAAACGTATTTTTTTAAGATTGATTTTTATTATTTTGAAATGATGTGTGTCTGTATACATGGATGCAGAGGCCAGAGGCATGGACCCCCTTGGAGCTGGAGTTACAGGTGGTTGTGAGTGCTGGGAATTGAACTCAGGTCTTCAGGAAGAGCAATATGTGCTCTTAATTGCTGAGCTATCTCTAACTCTCCTCTTTCTCTCTCTTTCTCTCTCTGTCTCTCTCTGTCTGTCTCTGTCTCTGTCTCTGTCTCTGTCTCTCTCTCTCTCTCTCTCTCTCTCTCTCTCTCTCTCTCTCTCTCTCGGTAGGGCCTTTCTGTGTAGCCCTCGCCTGCTACTAGTATCCGCTTGCTATGTGGCCCGCCCTTGCCTCAAATTTCAGGCACTCCTGCTATGGCTTCCCAAGTGCTGGGATTATAGATGTGAGCTGTGATACCCAGTTTTTATTTTTAAAATGCTTTTATATATATGCAGTCCCACAAAGTTGCTTATAGTCACTCAGGTTGAGGCAGGAAAATTGCCAATGAGGATAGCCCATTCTATATAAGGAAACTTTATTTCAAAAAAAAAATAAATAAATCAAAGCTGGAGAGATGGTTCCATGATTGACAGCACTTGCTGCTCTTCCAGAGGGACCCAAGTTGAGTTCCCAACATCTGCATTAGGCAGCTCCAGGGGATCTGGCGCCCTCTTCTGGCCTCTGCAGTGACCTGCACACACATGCACATACCCACCTACAGACACAGACCTACAAATAACTAAAGATTAAATACATTTCTTACATTCAGGTTTAAACTGAGTATGGTGGTGCATGCATACCTTTAATCCCAGCACCTGGGAGATGGAGGTAGGCAGATCAGAAGTTTAAGATCTTCCTTGGCGCCATAGCAAAAAAAAAAAAAAAAAAAAAAAAAAAAAAAAAAAAAAGAGAGAGAGAGAGAGAGAGAGAGAGAAAATAAATAATAATTTAAATATTTAAATTTAAGTTAAATTTATCCAGTTCTATTTATCCTACAACAAACTTACATTCCTTCCCTAATTGCTTTCTTGGATGTGTCTCTAGGGAACGTCCATGATCCTCTGTTTCTGTTGTTTTGGTTTGCTTTGTTTCATGTTGAGACAGGGTCTCCCTGTGTAGCCCTGGCTGGCTTGGAACTCACTGTGTAGACCAGGCTGGTCTGAAACTTGCAGCCATTTTCCTGCCTGTGCCTCCAGAGTGCTGGGATTACAGGCGTGTACCACTATGCCTAGCCCTATATCTAATCTTTTTCAAGCCTTGGAGCTACTCAAAAGATGTTGATGAGCACACCATTTCTTGGATTAGGAATTGTCATTTCTGCCGTCAGCATTGAACAGTTTACTACTTTATTATCTATTGGTTGAAAAATTAACTAAATTCTCTTACTAGTAAGGATCATACTGCCAAATATGTTGATTTATTTTCAAGATGTATATTTTGGTGGGTGGTAAGGGGTCATTTCAGTGGTGCGAGCGAACAGGAAGTTAGGATTTCAGGTGCCCTAATGTTGGGAGTCCCTTTCCCTGGCTTATGCGCGGGTCTGTGATTTATGTAATGCATGAAGCTGATAGATCTGCTGCAAGTTTTGTGTGTGGCAAAGGGCAGTGGACCATTCTCTTCTCTGGGAATTAAGCTCTTCTGACACCAATCACGTTCTCCTCCGAGGATCACTTGCATTTTTTTTTTTTTTTTTTTTTTTTTTTTTTGTTTTTTCGAGACAGGGTTTCTCCGTGTAGTTTTTTGGTGCCTGTCCTGGTTCTCATTCTGTAGACCAGGCTGGCCTCGAACTCACAGAGATCCGCCTGGCTCTGTCTCCCGGGTGCTGGGATTAAAGGCGAGAGCCACCACCGCCCGGCTGAGGATCACTTGCTTTAATTCCACTGTTGTGTTTTTTCTATTGTTCTGCTGGACTAGACCCTTGGGCCTCTTGGCTGTCTGACCTTCAAGGCAATCTTAGCTTTCCAGCAGAGCCCTGTGATTATTTGACACTCAGGATTCGGATCAGAGGTTTAGCTGTATCTGGGGCAGGAGTTGTGTGTAGGAATCTCCCCATGTGACCTGGGCAGCGCGGGACCTCCCCCTAACCGCGTTGCCATTTGTAGATGAAGCTGCATGTACCACCCCACTCATCACCTGGACACACTGACTCCACATTGTCTGAGTCCCTTGTCCCTCACAGTCTTATAGCACAATAGACCCCACTTCAGCACCCCAGCCTGAGGGCTAGGCCCAAGGTGTGGTCAGAGGAGGAGCCCCCGCCTGTGGTATTGTATATGTGTGTTTGTGTGCGTGTGTGTTTGTGCGTGTTTACCTGTGCAGGGGGCGCTACATGCAATGTAAGATACCCTAGGGACAGAGCCACCAGAGGTCCTGGGTCTCAGTCTGTCCCCCCCACTTTTTTTTAATGTATCAGACATTTGATTGATAAAGTAAGGGCCTTAATAAGGACCAAATTTCCATGTCTGTTGCTATGGTCTTTAAAGGTACAAAGTGGCCCGTTCTTGTCACTCTATACATACGACTGTCTGGGACATATGTACTATATAAATATATAAATACAAATATATATATAAAACCCGAGCCTCTGTCCCCTTGGATTAGGACGGAGCCTTTCTGTTCAGTTGAAATGCACCCCGGCGAGGTGCTGCCGGCAGCCTGCAGGCCTCAGCCCTGTCGAGATGAACACAGTTGACAATAAAGGAATGAGTGTCACTGCGGAGTCGTCGACTGCCTGCTTCTCTTCCTTTGGCCTCTCTGTCTCATGTTCGCTTTTCATTTTTGCCTTTCTCTCTCGCTTCTTCAGCAAGGGCTTAAAAGTATTTGGAGATCCCGTGCATCGATCGGCCCACTGGAGAAGAAACGATTGCTCGATGAAAAGTTACCTGTTGCAGCTGGGGGACGAGGTTGGCTGTACAGGGTGCTTGTGTAGCGTGTTCAAGGCTTTCGGTTGTGGTGATACACTGTGCACCCTAATAAAGCTTGCCTTGAGGAGCAGAGAAACAGAGCCAGCCAGCCGCAGCCACCCCCTGTTACCTCACCAACTCCACGCATCCTCTGACTGAAATCCTCTGAGTCTTCACCGGAAGGGGTCTCAGCTGAACTACTTTAGTTCCTGTTTCCTCACGCCTTATACACCTTCCTCTGCCCTGCCGTCACTTCTTGGGATTAAAGGCGTGTGTGCTTCCCAGTACTGGGATTAAAGGTGTGTGCCACCGTCGGGCGGTGGTGGTGGCCCACGCCTTTAATCCCAGCACTCGGGAGGCAGAGCCAGGTGGATCTCTGTGAGTTCGAGGCCAGCCTGGTCTACAAAGCGAGTTCCAGGAAAGGCGCAAAGCTACACAGAGAAACCCTGTCTTGGAAAACAAAACAAAACAAAAAAAAGGTGTGTGCCACCAGTGTCTGACCTCTGTGTCTAATCTAGGGGCTGGCTCTGTCCTCTGATCCTCGGGCAAGTTTATTAGGGTCCACAACATATCAATCACCACACTCAGTTCCATCCCTGGCATGGAAGGAAAGAAAAAGATAATTACTAGGCCAGGGCTGGTAGGATTGCTCAGTGAGTAAAAGTGCCTGCTGCCAGAGCTGACAGCCTGATTGTATCCCCAGGGATCCACACGTAGTGTGGAGAGAGAATCGATGCCTGCAAGCTACCCTCTGACCTCCACGTCGATGGCAAGGAATCCACACATGCGCACTCTAAAATAAGGTCCAAGGCCGGGCGGTGGTGGCGCACGCCTTTAATCCCAGCACTCGGGAGGCAGAGGCAGGCGGATCTCTGTGCGTTCGAGGCCAGGCTGGGCTACAGAGCGAGTTCCAGGACAGGCTCCAAAGCTACACAGAGAAACCCTGTCTTGAAAAACCAAAAGAAAAAGAAAAAGAAATGAAAAAGGAAGGACATGATTGCTCCTAGGTCCAGTGGAGGGGGTTTATTCTAGATATGAGGGAAAACATAGGCAGTTATGGAGACATCTGGGAGAATCCAGAGTAAACACAAGCCTGAGCCAGGACATGGGAGGAGAGGGGAGGGGAGAGGAGCCGCCTGGGCCAGGAGGCTGGCAGGGATAGTGGGATAGCGGAATTGGCTGAGTTATATAGGAGCCAGAGGAGTGTGGGGAGGTAACTGGAGAGTTGGGGGGCGGGGGCATGCCAGTCAGGAGGGCCCTGTAATGGGTAAAGACTGAGGGATGCTGGGAGAACTTGGCATCCAGAGTCCACTTTGATATGTTAATGGGCACCTCAACCATTTGTCCTGGGTTTGAGACCATACCACTTAACACACAAAAGTCTGAGTACTCCTTCCTTCCGAAGCAAGTTGGGGAAATGGGTACCTGTCCACCTAGTGATGGAGCTCATCTTCCTCACCTCAAACCCGCATTTTTCCTCCTTGGCATGCCGCCTCTCCAGCCCACGGGTACCGAGGACCACGATGGCTCCCTACATGAGTATAGGAGAAAATGAATCCGCCGGTAGCTTCCGTCCGTCTGGTGTGGTCCTGCCACGGGTGCCAGAGAGACGGAATCTCGGTCTTGGCGGGAATAGGACTAGCTGAGAGGTTTGGGTCAGAGGTGGGGGACGCGACGATGTGTGGACAAGACCTACCCCCAAGAGTCACAGCGCTGCCTCCGTGTGAACGGGTGGTTGTGAAGTAGGAGGGATCAAGGCATCCTCAGAAGTACATGGTGGCTGAGGCTAGCTGCCCCTGAGTGGGGCTCCGTGCTGGCGGGCGCTTAGCTGAGGTTTGATGCTCAGCTTTGGAAACAAACACATAAACAAGTGAAGAAGATGATGGATGTAGTGGAGGGGGTGAATAAGGCTCTGGACAGCCAGTTTGGTGTGTGTGTTTGTGTGTGTGTGTGTGTGTGTGTGTGTGTGTGTGTGTGTGTGTGTGTGTGTGCGTGTGTGTATGCGCGCGCGTGCGCGCATGCGCGCATGGAGTTCAGAAGACAATATGAGGAAATTGTTTCTCTCCCAACATGTGGGTCCTGGGGATGGAACCCAGGACAGCAGGTTGGGCAGCAAAGCACCTTTACCTGCTGAGCCATCATACTAGTCTACAACTGATGTTTATTATTATTATTATTATTATTATTATTATTATTATTATCATTATCATTATTATATTTTAAAGAGTTGTTATTTTTATCCATGTATATGTGTGTTGGCACACATCTATATGTACCATGTCCATGCAGATACCCAGGAGGCCAGAGGGCATCAGATTTCCCAGCACTGGAGTGACGGGAGATTGTGAGCTATCTAATGGGGGTACTTGCCTCCTGGACCTCTGCAAGAACAAGTGTTTTTATCCACTGAGACATCGCTCTTGCCCCACAGCTGGTGCTCTTGACCACTGAGTCCACGATGCAGTCTAGCTTAAGAAAAGTCTAATGTGTGCTTATTTTAGTCCCATGGCTGTTTTTCTTACAGTGTGGTTCAAGGGCTACCTGCAGTGAAATGATTAACTTCAGTAGGGCACAGTGGCCCACACCTGGAATCCCAGCATTAGGAAGGCAGAAGCAGGATCATTGCCAGTTGAGGGTAAAACTGATCTACATAGCGAGTTGCAGGTGAACTGGAGCTATACAGTGAGACCCTGTTTCAAGAAAACCAATCAGTGTGGGGCTGGAGAGACTGTTTTTGTGGAGGAGCCAAGTTTGGTTCCCAGCACCCACATCAAGTGCCTTACAACTTACAACTTACAACTTACGATTCCAGCTCCAGGGATTTTGATATTTTCTTCCCAGGGCACTTGCATTCACCTACACACAGAGAGATACACACCCATAAACACGTGTAGCTGGAGTTTTCTCTCCGGGTCCCGCCAAGCCCCGGCAGTCCCTTAACCCACTTATAAAATAAACATACAGACGCTTATATTATTTAAACTGCTTGGCCATTAGCTCAGGCCTATCATTGTCTAGCTCTTACTCATATTTAGCCCATTTCTATTAATCTATACTTTGCCACGAGGCTCGTGGCTTACTGGTACCTTACATCTTCCTTGTCCTGGTGGCGGCTCCAGACAGTCTCTTCCCTTCCTGTACCCTCAATTCTCTTCTCTGTTAGTCCCGCCTATACTTCCTGTCTGGCTACTGGCCAATCAGTGTTTTATTTATTAACACATTTGCCTTACAGAACATCCCCCAAGGAAAGAAAGAAAGATGTCAGAAAGCTATCTAGGGCTGGGAGGTGGTTCAGTAGGTAAACTGCTCGGGCAAGCATGAGGACCTGAGTTTGAGTCTCAGTGCCCGCATAAAAAAAGCAGGCATGGCTACATGCACCTGTAATCCTAGAGTTGGGATTGGAGAAAGGAGGATCCCAGGGGACTTCCTGGCCAGCCAGGCCAGCCCATCAGTCAGCTCCAGGTTCAGCGAGATCGCATCTCAACCACTAAGGGTGGCGAGTCAAAGAAGGAGGTACCCTCCAATGACCTCTAGCCTCCATGGGTGCACACCCATGCCTCCTGCATACACACAAAGGAGACACACGCACATGCACACGCACACGAAGGCTATCTAGAGAGTCACACACAAACTGCATCTCCGAGAAAGGACGTTGCACAGAGGAAAGTGGAGTGGCCTTGGATTGAGAAAACGCTCAGCAGGAGGAAGTCGGGGTTCAGGGGCCCCCACTCCAGGCCTCCAAGACCTGGCAGCAAAGCTAGTTAAAACTGACCTCCAAACTCTCTTGGCTGATGCAGGAATTTCATGAATGTCATCTCTAGAAAGAAAGAAAAAACGTGATCTGCTCTTATTATTTATCTTGCTACTCAGTGGCAAACTCCCTCTCTCCACGGGGATTCTGGATGTTTTGCTCACCCTGGAAGCAATGATTCCTGCTTCAGATACCCTCTTCCACACCTCATGCGCATCCTCAGTTGAGGGATGTGACGGTCCCCTTTGATGTGCAAAGCAGACTGCTCTCTCTTCTTTGTTACCGCAGACATCAAGGCTGCTAGCTGCCGCTGTTGTGACAATTTACAGTTGTTCGTGGCCCTTTCTCCTTGTCAAATTAAGTACATATGTTGATTGCGTTTTGTTCCAGTTAGGGCTGAAAAAAAAAAAAAATGAAAAAGGAGTCGGGGCAGAGCCTGAATGGGATAAAGTGATTATGGCTCTCCGTGTCTGGTGCCCTCATCACTCAAAGCACGCACGGTTCACCTCTCCCACCAACTGGAGGCCCTGGATATCAACCAACCCTACACCTCCAGTCTCCAGAGCGAGGAGCTTGAGTCCACCACCACTCAATTTGCTTTACAAAGGAAAATTATTCAGAGGAGCTTCTGGAAAACTCTTCCATTACTCTGGGTGGGGATGAAAGAGGGTGAAGAGGGAGAGGGAGTAAGATGTTTAAAAAGTGAACTAGAGAATAAGGGTGGGATATAATATTAAACACACATGCGTACACGCGCGCGCACGCGCACACGCACACGCACACGCACACACACACACACACACACACACACAAGCAAAAACCCCCAATGAACATATCCACCCACACCCAGAAGCACCTATACAAAAGACTTGTTATCAACTAGAAAATGGAATCCAGTTGCAGAGAATGATTTACAATATTCCTCATTTCATCAGTAGAGTGAAAGATATGATCATGGCATTTCAGCAAGGAAGGGAGCAGCATTCATTCACTGATTATTAAATGACCACAATGTGAAAGGCCTTGTATTTGTTAACAATGCTTTAGGCAGCAAGTCCTGGAGTAACTCGAGTCCTAAGGCAGATTCCACTCTGGGGGTCCCAACAAATCGGGTCCAGACCCAAAACAAAACAAAAAGAATAATGGTGAAAATTAGGGGGGAAAAAGCTGAGAGGTAACTTAGTATGTTGAGTTGCCTGGCATTCGCAAGGCCCTGGGTTTGATCTTCAGCGGCACATAAAACTGGGAGGGATGGAACACTTAGACAACACAGGCAGAGGATCAGGAGTTCAAGACCATCCTTGGCTACATAGTGAACTCAAGGCCAGCTTGGGATACCTGAGATCCTGGCTTGACAATAAACGAGGAGAGAGGAGACATCACTGTGTGGGGAATAGATTTGTCTTGTCACAAGACACTTGGCCATCAGACCTGTTCCTGGGATCCAAGGTGATTGCTGGAGTGAGTGAATGACTCAGAGCAAGGGAGACATACAAAATAAAGGTATATGTACTCATGTTTTTAATCTTTTTTTTTTTTTTTTTTTTTTTTTTTTTTTTTTTTTTTTTTTTTTTTAGCTACTCAGATATTTACAGGGCCCAATGAGCAGCCTGCTTTTAGCAAAAATAGTCTCCATGTCTCAGTTATACTCACTCAGCATGGCTATTTTTCACCAGGTTCACAGCCAACTACCTTTTTTTCCATTAATTTTTTTTTTCTTTTTTCTTAAAAAATTTTAAAAAAATAATTTATTTAACTTTATTTTATGTGTGTTGGTACGAAGGTGTCAGATCCCCTGAAACTGGAGTCAGAGATAGTTGTGAGCTGCCATGTGGGTGCTGGGAATTGAACCCAGGTCTTCTGGAAGAACAGTCAGTGCTCTTAACCACTGAGCCATCTCTCTAGCCCCTTTTCCTTTAAAACTTTTTAGATATATTTATTTTACGTTATGTGTATGAATGTTTTGCCTGCATGCATGTATGTGTATGAACCTGTTGAATCCTCTGAAACTGGGATTAAGGACAGCTGTTAGCTACCATGTAGATGCTAGAAATCAAACCTGAGTCCTCTTCAAGAGGTCTTAACTGCTGAGCCATCTCCCCAGTGCCCCCAAAATAGTATTTTTTTTTAAAAAAAATAATGTCTCAAAAAACCAAAATAATAATAATAATAATAATAATAACAACAACAACAATAATAATAATGAGTCCTCCATTTACAGCCTTGGTTGGTATGGCATTTTTTCCTATGTAGACAGGCTGGCCTTGAACTTGTGATAATACACTTGCCTCTGCTTCCCAGGTGCTGGGATTAGTGTGCACCGATACAGTTGACTTCCCCGTTAAATCTTGAGCAGAATACTGCAAGAACCTCCTAAATGGTCTCTTAGCGTCTACTGTTGCTTTTACTCCCTGGTCTGTCCCTCTCATTCAGCCCATCAATGCTGTCCTCCATAGAATAACACACTATAGCTAGGCACTTGGGAGGCAGATGCAGGTAGATCTCTAAGAGTTTGAGGCTAGCCTGGTCTATGAGTTCCAGGCCAGCTAAAGCTACATAGTAAGATCCTGTTTTTCTTCTTCTTCTTCTTCTTCTTCTTCTTCTTCTTCTTCTTCTTCTTCTTCTTCTTCTTCTTCTTCTTCTTCTTCTTCTTCTTCTTTTCTTCTTCCTCTTTTCTTTTGAGAACCAATTTCAAAAAGGAAAAAAAAAAGGAGATGTTATAGCAAAATATATTTAAATTGTGGACTATGGGCTGAGAATGTCGTTCAATTGGTAGAGTACTTGCCTAGTTTGCATGAAGCCCTGGTTTCCATCCCCAGTACTGAGGAAGCAGAGGCAGGAGGATCAGAAATCCAAGGTCATGCTTGGCTAACATATCAAGTTTGGGGCTAGCTTGAGCTACATGAGATCCTGTATAAAATAAATAAAATGAAACACAAGCCATTTATAATGATGGTACAAATGGGAGGCTGAGGGTAGAGGATCACAGTAAGTTTGAGGCCAGCCTGGGCTACACAGTGAATTTCAGTTTAGCTTGGGCTATCAAATCCTGAAGGGGGGAGGGAAAAAAAAAAGTCTGGGCATCATGGTATATACCTGTAATCCCAGCATTCATGAGATAGAGGCAGAAGGATTGGAAAAGTTGGATGCCAACCTGGTCTCCACAGTGCATTTGAAGCAAGCTTGATCTTCTCTGGGGGAAAGAGAGTAAAAGAAGGTCTTATGATTACCTTGCTTAACGTTCCCCAAGACCTCACTGTATTTGATTTTGTGCCGGGGTCACAGGTGAGCAATACTTTGCCCAACAAAGAAACAACAATGGTTGTCAAAAGACACTTGATTCGGGTTAGGTTTGTTGCCAGTGATAAGCAACTGAAATATGTATGTCCACAGAAGCTCTGGGCATTGTTTATTGCTTGGTGATTGCTGTTGAGGACATTAACACCTTGGCTCTTCTGGTCTGCCCTGTGAATGAGTCCAACATTCTCTGGTCAACAGGAAACCCTTTCAGACAGAGCATTCATGCTTTCGGGAAGGGGTTGTCAGCAAATACAGGAACTTGGGTGCTGGGCAGATATGACTGGGACCTGACACATTTGCTACAACCTCAGAACCTCTTTTTCTGCAGCTTAGAAACATGTGGACTCAGAAGTCTGAGACAGGAGGACTGCTGTGAGTTTGAGGTGAACCTGGACTACCTACTAAGACTTTGTCTTGAAACAAAACAAACAAACAAACAAAACCAAAAACCACTGTGTGGAGTGAAGACTGGAGAGAAAGAGACCCCTGTGAGGAGCCAAGAACTCTGGACGGATATAGCTCCAGGAGCCATGCCACCCCTGGGGGCGGGGAGAGGGGATAGGACAGACGCGACAATGTAGAGCGCCGGGGTGGGTCTATCAGAACCTCTGACTTTGGGTCTGATCTTGTTCTTTCCCACCTCGCTACCTGTGTGAGAGCAAGTGCTCACAGCTGATGGCCTGTGGTTAGATCCAAGTCTAGCTCTCCCCATCTCCCCATATTGCTTGAGCTTGTTGTTGCTCTCTGTTCCCTGGCTGCTGTGGCCCCTCTCATCCCTTCCCAGACTCCTCACTAGTCTCTCTCCCTCTCTCTGAGGATTTGTTGTAGTTCTAATTCTGGGTATGTATGTGTGTGTGCCTGTGTTCATGTATGTGCAGGTGTCCCAGGAGGCCAGAGGTGTCGGATCCCCTGGAACTGGAGGGACAGACAGTTGTGAGTTAACTGGTGTGGGTGCTGGGCATCGAACCCAGGTCCTCTGCAAGAGCAGCACACACTTTAACCTCTGAGTTATCTGGCTGGTCTGGGTCTTGCTATGCGGATCAGGATGGCCTTGAACTCAGAGATCTGCCTGTTCCTGCCTTCTGAGTGCTGGGGTCAAAGGTGAGCACCACAGTACCTGGCTTTATACAGATTTTTATTTTATTATTTTTAATTATATATGGGTATGTGCACCTGAGTGCAGGTGCCCAAGGAGGCCAGAGGTGTCGGATCCCCTGGAGCTGGAGGGGCAGGCAGGAGCTGCTCAGTATGCTGGGAACCGAATTTGAGGCCTCTTCAAGCACGACAAAGGCTCTTAACCGGTGAGCCATCTCTCCAGCCCTGATGGAGAGCTCTTGTCGGGAGTGAAAGGGACAGTGTATGAGGAAGAGTTTGGTATAAACCTGGACACCAAATAGTGGCAGGCCCCACCTCCAAGCAGACAAATTGGGTCAGCAATGCCACTGATCACAGTCTGCTGGCCCGAAGGTTTTAGACAGTTTCAGGACCAGGTCTGCCTAGAGACCCAAATGCGGAAGGCAGCTGAGAGGGAACCTCGTGATGGTGATGACATGATTTATGTTCAAGTTCGTCCTGTTCTGCTCACACCGACTTCGCTCTGCTCCAAATCAATGCTTTCCTGTTCTCAGGACTTCCAAAGCTTAGAGAAGGATTTTTCTTTTCTTTTCTTTTTAGAAGATTTATTTATTTATTATGTATACAGTGTTCTGCCTGCATGTATGACTGCAGGCCAGAAGAGGGCACCAGATCTCATTACAGATGGTTGTGAGCCACCATGTTGTTGCTGGGAATTGAACTCAGGACCTCTGGAAGAGCAGTCAGTGCTCTTAACCTCTAAGCCATCTGAGAAGAATTTTTCTAAAGACATTCAATGAGATGGAATGTCAGGACCTCTCGGGGTGAATTCCTCCATTACCACTTTATAAGGGAGAGTACAATAGATGTGCTGTCCTAGGGTCCAGACTTGTTCCCTGGTACCAAATGTTGTGAACTGACATTTCAGAGTATCTTGGAAGGTTACCAGAATACATTTTCTGAGCACTCAAAAAAAGATAAAAAGAGAGGCCAGGCCTGTCAGCAGCACACGCCTTTAATCCCAGCACTCAAGAGGCAGAGGCTGGTGGATCTCTGTGAGTTCGAGTCTAGCCTGGTCTACAGAGTGAGTTCCAGGACAGAGTCAGGACTACATAGTAAGACCCTATCTCAAAAAATGATTAATTAATAATTAATTAATAAAAATATTAGCGGCGTGGAGGACTAGGTAGATAGCATAGTTGCTCAAGGTTTGCCACAAGCATAAAAACTTGAGCTCAATTCTCAGCACTCACATAAACAAACCAGGCCAGGTGACTGTGGCGGCTGAGACAGTGTATCCTTGGGGCGCTGGCCAACCAGCCTAGCCTAATCAGCAAGCTTCAGGGCAATGAGAGACTCGGTTTAAAAAACAAGGTGGATGGCACTTGAGGAATGACCTCTGATCTCCACAGGAACACACACAAGCACATATACCTACCTGCATGCACACACAGGAACACACACAAGCACATATACCTACCTGCATGCACACACAGGAACACACACAAGCACATATACCTACCTGCATGCACACACAGGAACACACACAAGCACATATACCTACCTGCATGCACACACAGGAACACACACAAGCACATATACCTACCTGCATGCACACACAGGAACACACACAAGCACATATACCTACCTGCATGCACACACAGGAACACACACAAGCACATATACCTACCTGCATGCACAAAAAAATGAAGGGCTATTTCCTGCAGTCCCAACGTTCAGGAGATGAAGGCAGGAAAGTGAGGAATTAGAAGCAATCCTGGGCTACATCGCCCATTCTAAGCCACCCTGACCTCCATGACAAAACTGTCTCAAAAGGGGGAAAAAAAAAAAAAGGAAATTTTGTGGACACATGAAGATGAGCCAAGTTCCTGTATTTGAAATACAAGGAAGTGGGTCTACCAGAGACTGAATAGATTTACTTCCAGTTTATTAGACCACAGGAGCAAAACTTAGAACATTTTGTATCAGGTGTGCAAAGATACTCAGGTTACAAATATCCAAACGCACAAATGCACTTTCAAAGAAAGCCTTAAGCGGGCCGGAGAAATGGCTCAGAGGTTAAAAGCACTGGCTGCTCTTCCAGAGGTCCTGAGTTCAATTCCCAACAACCATGTGGTGGCTCACAATCATCTATAATGAGATCTGGTGCCCTCTTTTGGCCTGAAGGCATACATGCAGACAGAACATTGTATACATAGTAAATAAATAAATCTTAAGGGAAAAAAAAAAACAAAACCCTCTTGTTTAGGGAAACAGTCTATGCTTGCCTAGCATCATAAAGCCTAGGTTTGATCCTAGCACTACATAATACTGGGCATAGAGGTACACACTTGCAACCCCAATGCTCAAGAGGTTGTGGGGCGTTTACCCACCACCCCCACGGTTCCCTAGAGTTTTCTTGAGTGCAATCAGCAGGAAATATTAGATAGAAGGATTTATTGCGGAGAATTTCGCAGAGATAAACAGATAGAAAATAAAGGATAGCCTTGAGAGGGCCTGGAACCTATTCCAACGGGCCCCGACTGTCTCTGGCCCAGGGTTTTTATAGAGACGCCAAGGGGGTGGAGCAAAAGACCTCCTCCCCCAGCACAGCCAAGTGCAGACCATCTCAGACACCTGCACTCAGGCCCGTGGTCCTGATCATCCTCTATTCGGACCTGCTGGGTAAAGCCACGAGGAACCCGAGAACGGGCTCCCACAAGAGGTGGAGGCATGGACATCAGAAAGAAGTTCAAGGTCATTCTTTGCTACAAAGTGAGTTCAAGGATGTCCCGAGACTCTATCTAAAACAAAACAACAAACAAAAACCAGGCAGCAACAATGAAAACAAAACAAAGACAAAAAGAAGAAAGGAGGAAAGACCTTTCAGTCAGGGATAATGCCCCACGCCTTTAGTTCCAGCACTTGGGAGGCAGAGGCAGGTGAGTCTGTGAGTTTAAGGCCAGCCAGTGAACTCACTGGTCTATATAGAGAGTTCCAGGACAGCTAGAGCTATATAGTGAGACCCTATCCACCACCCCAGCCCTCCCCCCCCCCCCAAATCAAGCAAACAACAACGACAACAACAACAAAAAAACCCAAACCAAAAATCCTTTCATCTTAAAT
Source organism: Peromyscus maniculatus bairdii (assembly GCF_049852395.1). Taxonomy (NCBI): domain Eukaryota; kingdom Metazoa; phylum Chordata; class Mammalia; order Rodentia; family Cricetidae; genus Peromyscus; species Peromyscus maniculatus. The sequence goes on along the minus strand of NC_134873.1, from coordinate 43,506,186 downwards.
CAAAGATTAGAAGACGCGGTGTATGGCTAAGGGATTTTTTGTATATGATTTTTTAACCCTTTTTTTCAGTGTGTATGTATGTGTGTGTATACATGTGCCCATGCCACAGCATGCATATGATCAAAGGACAACTTGCAGGAATCAGTCCTCTCCTCCCATCATATGGATTCTGGGATCGAACTCAGGTCAACAGTCTTGGTGGCAAGCACCTGTACCTACTGTCCATCCCTCCAGCCCCACATGGTATACTCTTGGTCTCTCCTCTAGGTTGCCAGCTGTAGCAAAAGTAAACAAATTGCCTTAATTTTCTTTATTCCAATATATTCTGCCTGTTATGATAGGTAGTTAATTTTTTAGTATCCACATCAGAAACTTCCATTCATTTTATTTACCCTTGGAACGACATCCACCATGCCAGCCCGTAGTTTAATGACTACACAGCTTAGGTGGCTCTGTATGCTGCTAAGCAACCTTGATACACTCTCCCCGTATGCTTTCTCCTGTCTCTAAGACAACTGTGTCGTACGTTCTCTGTTCTCCCCAAAACCCATCTCCTCCTCTTCCTCAGGCCCGCCCCTCTTTATCCGATCTTCCCAGATGCCCCCTTCCCTTTGCCCCCTTGACTCTTTTTCTAAAAGCTTCTCTCTGTTCCATGCACATAGGGACTCTCTGCTCTGCTGTGAGACCTTTGCAAGTCCCCATCCCTCTACGCAAGTGGTTCTCAATTTTCCTAATGCCGCGACCCTTTAATACAGTTCCTCATGCTGTGGTGATCCCCCTCAACTGTAAAACTGTTTTCATTACTACTTCATAATCGTATTTGTGCTACTGTTGTGAATCATAATGCAAATATTCCTGGAGATAGAGATTTGTCAAAGGGATCTCTACCCACAGGCTGAGAGATGCTGAAATGTCTTCATGGATAGAATCTAGCTGGGATGTTCCATGCCTTGCTCTTCTTCTAGTTCCTTGCCTTCTCTGTCTTCCTCCTAAACCCGATGTCAAGTTCTGAGTGGTTTTCTTTGTGATTTATACATGCTCACACCCAGTCACAATCGAGCATACTAACTAGCGGGGTTTTGAGAATGATTTTTAAAAATCTGTGTGTGTGTGTGTGTGTGTGTGTGTGTGTGTGTGTGTGTGTGTGTGTATGTATGTTCCAAATGCATGTGGATGACCAGAGAAGCTTGTAGAGGGCATCAGAACCCCTGGAACTGGAGCTGTAGATAGTTGTTGGTTGCCATGTGGGTGCTGGAAAGCGAACCTGGGTCCTCTGGAAGAGCAGCCAGTGCTCTTCATGCCCAGCCATGTCTCCAGACCTTGTAATCATTTTTTGAGGAATGGCCTCATGTGGCCCAGGCTGGCCTCATGTGTATGTGGCTGAGGCTGGCTTTCACCTCCCAACACTACTGCATCTGGCACCACACATGTGGTTCTCCAACACCAGTTCTCATACTGCCTCTTCTATTAATCACTCCCCAATGTTCATTCGAATCAAGTTTCATAACTATAGGGCTTCGTGCATCTGGCATATTTCTAAATTCTTAATATTTAAATCATAGTCTTTCACAAAATAACCAGTAAGCACTCCCTTTTTTCTTTTCTTTCCTTTTTTCTTTTCTTTCTTCCTTCCTTTCTCTCTCTCTCTCTCTCTCTCTCTCTCTCTCTCTCTCTCTCTCTCCCTCCCTTCTTCCCTCCCTCCCTCCCTCCCTCCCTCCCTCCCTCCCTCCCTCCCTCCCTCCCTTCTCCTCCTCCTCCTCTCCTTCTTCTCTTCTTTTTGGTTTTTCAAGATAGGGTTTTACTGTGTAGCCTTGACTGTCCTGGAACTCACTTGGTACACCAGGATGCAGGCAAAGTTTCTCTCCACCTACCTGTTCCCAAATACCCAGCTGCCACTTCCCAAATAATTGACGCAGAGGCTTAATATTACTTATAAATGCTCAACCAGTAGCTCAGGCTTATTACTAACTAGATCTTACACTTAAATTAACCTATAATTCTTATCCATGTTTAGCCACGTGGCTCGGTACCTTTTCTCAGTGTGACAGTCTCATCTTGCTTCCTCTGCCTCTGGCTGGTGACTCCTGACTCCACCTTTCCTCTTCCCAGAATTCTCCTAGTCTGGTCACCCCACCTATATTTCCTGCCTGGCTACTGGCCAATCAGCATTTTATTAAACCAATTTAAGTGACAAATCTTTGCAGTGTATGAGAGCATTAGCCCACAACACCAGTGTGTCCTTAAACTCACAGAAATCTGCCTGCCTTTGGCCCCAGAATGCTAGGATTAAAGGCATGGGCCACCACTACCTGGTTTCTTTTTTTTTTTAAATTTTATTTTAAAAAGTTTTTTTTTTTCATTTTACATACCATCTTTTTTCTCTTTTTAAAATTATTTTAACCTGGTGTGGTGTTGCACACCTCTAATCCCAGTACTCGAGGCAGCAGCAGGCAGGTCTCTGTGAGCTTGAGGCCAGCCTGGTCTACATAGTAAGTTCCAGGCCAGCCAGTGCTACATAGACGAGACCCTGTCTAAATATATATATAAAATCATGTGTCTCTGTGTGGTTATACACACATAAATGCAGGTGTCCCTGAAGACCAGAAGAGGGCATTATATCCCCTGGAGCTGGAGTTAAAATTGTGTATTTGTGAACCACATGATCTGGGTACTGGGAATTGAACTCAGGTCCTCTGGAAGAACAGCAAGTACTCTTAACCATCTAGCCATCTCTCGAGTCCATTCCTTTCTTTCTTTCCTCCTTCCCTCCCTCGTACCCTCCCTCCCTCCCTCCCTCTATCCCTCCCTCCCTCCTTCTATCCACGGCCCCAACCCATTCCTCTCTCCCTTTCTTTCTGTTTTTTGAACTTTTAATTCTCCTGAAACCTTCCTAGTGTTGAAATTCAAGTTGTGTGCCACCATGTTTTGTTTTATTTACTGAGACAGGGCCTTGAAAATCCTGGACTCAAGCCACCCTCCTGAGTCACTAGGACTTGAGGCATGCATCACCATGCCTTACTAAAGATACATCTTTGTGGTTTTATTTGTTTGCAGACAGACCTAGTTATATAGTGCGCACTGTTCGGAAACTTACTGTGTAGGACAGGCTGGCATGGAACTCATAAGAATCCTTTCTCCTCCACCTCCCTGAGTACTAGGATTGCAAGCATGAATCATCATGCATGACATAAAATTGAGTATTCATTGGGCAAGTCAGTCTATCTTTTTTTTTCTTTTCTTTTCTTTTTTCTTTTTCTTTTTCTTTTTTTTTTTTTTTTTGAGACAGGGTTTCTCTGTGTAGCTTTGGAGCCTGTCCTGGAACTTATTCTGTAAACCAGGATGGCCTCAAACTCACAGGGATCTGTCAGCCTCTGCCTCCCCAGAGTGCTTGGATTAAAGGTGTGCACCACTACTACCCAGCCTCAGTGCATCTTTTAAGAGATAACACCGAGGGCCTGAAAAATCTACATAAATTGCTCTCCGACCCTTACTGAGGAACAATGGCCTGGGCGGGGTGTGTGTGTGTGTGTGTGTGTGTGTGTGTGTGTGTGTGTGTCAGTTTTCTGTGAGGGTATGGCTTCTTGTAGTCACCCAAATCCAGTGGATGGCCCCACAGGCAGAATTATATGGTCAGCACATGTTTATGCTAAATGAAATTCTCAAAGAATTTAAAAAAATTAAAAAAATTTCTTATCAATCAGTAAATGACAATGTCAGGAGGAATCGAAACCTATTTAGGTCCTGGCTGCGTCTCCCCTCTATGTAAAAGATCTCTTGTTATAATGAGCATGTAAGGATGATTTGAGGACCAGATGGTGGTGGCACATAACTTTAACCCTAGCACTTCAGATGCAGAGGCAGGTGGATCTCTGTGAGTTCGAGGCCAGCCTGGTCTATAGAGTGACTTTCATTCAGGACAGCCAGGGCTACACGAGAAACCCTGTCTCGAGAAACCAAAAATAAATAAATAGATAGATAAATTAATTAATTAATTAAAAAATAAAAGAATGATTCGAGGGGTAGAGATATAGTTCAGTTTAGAGCACTTATCTAGTATGAGCAAGGCCCTCCATTCAATTCCCAGTACAACAAAAATTAACAAATTTGAAAAATGTATTCGGCCTCTGAGGAGTCCGTGTGATTATGAGGAACATTTGAGACAACTTCAGAATGAATAGTCAAATTCCTCGGGGGGGGGGGGGGGCGGGGGGGGACCAACAAGATGCTGAGGACATCTGGCTGGACAAAGCCTGTGCTAACTAAAGAGTCACACAGCTGGGCTGTTCCCAGATACTTCTGGCTGGCCTCCAGTTCCTCTGCTTTCCTTCCTGTTTCCTCCAGGCCCGCAGCATTTAGCCACCTGCAGCCCAGCTCAGCCCAGTCAGCTCTAGTTTTCTCTTCGTGCTCCTGTGTCTAGTTCCTCCTTATAAATAAGCAGTCAATAAAAAAAAAATGCATCTGTGGTAGTGAGACCATGTCTCAAAAACTAAAAACAATAGCAACCACAAAAACAAACAAAAAATGCATCTATTGGCCAATGAAATGGTTCAGCAAGTGAAGGTACTTGTTGCTAAGACTGATAACCTGAGTTTGATCTCTGGGACCCACAAGATGAGAGGAGAGAATTAACTCCTAAAAGCTGTCCTCTGACCTGCCACACGTTTGCCATTGCATACATGCACCCACACACATATAGAACAAATAAAATACAATAAAATACATAAATAAAAACAATGCAAATATAATAATGAAGACGCAGACATGTCCTTGTTCTCTTCCAGTTTCTGGTATTTAACTCATAGTTGAAAACGACTCTAGGGGAGACACTGCAGCCACCGCCATGACAAGCAGCATGTGAAGACGCCGAGTCCCAGCGGCGGCCCACAGAGGTAGACAGGCCCGGCGGCAGAGACAAGCAGACGCAGGTAGGCCTGCGGCGGGGGCCGGTGGAGTTAGAGGGGCCCAGCGGCGGCAGCCGACAGGGATATTCAGACCCAGCGGCAGCCGGCAGAGACATTCAGGCCCAGCGGCGGCCCACAGAAGTAGACGGGCCCAGCGGCGGCCCGCTGAGGTAAACGGGCCCGGCGGCAGCGGCCGACAGGGACATTCAGGCCCGGCAGCAGCCGGCAGAGACATTCAGGCCCAGCGGCGGCCCACAGAGGTAGACAGGCCCGGCGGCAGAGACAAGCAGACGCAGGTAGGCCTGCGGCAGCGGCCCACGGAGGTAGACGGGCCCAGCAGCAGCCCGCTGAGGTAGACGGGCCCAGCGGCGGAAGCCGACAGAGATATTCAGGCCCGGCGGCAGCCGGCAGAGACATTCAGGCCCAGCGGTGGTCCACAGAGGTAGACAGGCCCGGCGGCGAAGACAAGCAGACGCAGGTAGGCCTGTGGCGGCGGCCTGTGGAGGAAGACAGGCCCAGCGGCATCCTGCTGAGGTAGACATGCAGCGGCCGACAGGGACATTCAGGCCCGGTGGCGGCCCCCAGAGGCAGACAGACCCAGCGGCAGCTGACAGGGACATACAGGCCCGGCGGCGGATCGCAGAGGTAAACAGGCCCAGGGACGGAGACAAGCAGACACAGCTTGGAACAGGGACGCCCCTAACCCCAACATCTGGGGAAGAAGCTATCTCCGTGGGTCAGAACCAGAATGAATCTGAACACTCCATCTGAGGACAACCCAGGGCCCAGCTGCTGATCCTGTGAAACCCAACAACTTGGAGGTGTTGGTGAGACTACCCTGCTCAGCTGAAACCCATCTGGGAGAGGATTCAGATGCCTACAGTTTAAAGTCTGAAGAAACAAGATCAGCTGAGGAGTTGACAAATGAACAAAAAGTGACCTGAGAACACAGAAGAAGGCGCTACCCAGACACCAAACCAGATCACCAGAATCATAAGTATATAATTCACCGATCGAAATCAGCTGCCCCTGAAGAAATAGCCCAAAAGCACCAATTTAACCAAGAACCCCTACTAAACCAAGACTAAAAATTAGAACAAGAGAGGCACTCTCAGACACAGACACCACCTGCACCTCACAGAGGAAGAGATGAATAGGCGCCAGTGCAAAAATACAGGCAACAACATAAAGACCTATATGGCAACATCAGAACCTAGTGATTCTACACCTGCAAGACCTAAACATACCATGACAGAAGAAACAGAAGAAATCAACCCTAAAAATGACATTAAGAAGATGATAGAGGCCCTTAAAGAAGAAATAAAACATTCCCTCAATGAGGAAATAAAAACTTTCCTTAAAGAGGAATTGAAAAACTACCTTAAAGAGGAAATAAAAACTTTCCTTAAAGAGGAAATAAAAAACTCCCTTAAAGAGGAAATAAAAACTTCCCTTAAAGAGGAAATGAAAAACTCCATTAAAGAGGAAATAAAAAACTCCCTTAAAGAAATGGAAGAAAAAAGGAACAAAAAATGGGAAGAAATCAAAGAAAGCCAAGAAAAAGCAATTAAACAGATGAAAGAATCATTCCAAGATCTGAAAAGTGAATTTGAGACAATAAAGAAAACACATGCTGAGGGAATGCTGGAAATAGAAATCCTGACAAAACGAACAGGAACTACAGAAACAAGCATAACCAACCGATTGCAAGAGATGGAACAGAGAATCTCTGACACTGAAGACACGATAGAGAAAATAGATTCGTCAGTCAAAGAAAACAATAAAGACAAAAAAGTCCTAACACAAAACGTCCAGGAAATTTGGGACACCATGAAAAGACCAAACCTAAGAATAATAGGGATAGAAGAAGGAGAAGAATACCAACTCAAAGGCACAGAAAATATATTCAACAAAATCATAGAAGAAAACTTTCCTAACCTAAAGAAAGAAATACCTATGAAGATACAAGAAGCTTACAGAACACCGAATAGGCTGGATCCAAAAAAAAAGTCCCCTCGCCACATAATAATCAAAACACTAAACACACAGAATAAAGAAAAAATATTAAGAGCTGCAAAGGAAAAGGACCAAGTAACATATAAAGGCAAACCCATCAGAATAACACCAGACTACTCAATAGAGACTATGAAAGATAGAAGATCATGGACAAACCTCATGCAGACACTAAGAGACCATGGATGCCAACCCAGACTATTATACCCAGCAAAACTCTTAATCACCATAGGCGGAGTAAACAAAATATTCCAGGATAAAACCAGATTTAATCAATACCTGTCCACAAACCCAGCCCTACAGAAAGCACTAGAAGGGAAAATTCAACCCAAAGAAGCTAAACACATCCATGAAAAATCAAGCAATAGATAACCCTACACCAACATACACCACAGAAGGACAACACAACACAACCAAAAAAATAACAGGAATTAACAATCACTGGTCATTAATATCCATCAATATCAATGGTCTCAACTCACCTATAAAAAGACACAGGCTAACAGAATGGATTAGAAAACAGGACCCATCCATATGCTGCATACAAGAAACACACCTTAACTCTAAAGACAGACACTACCTCCGAGTAAAGGGCTGGGAAAAGGTTTTCCAAGTAAATGGACCTAAGAAACAAGCTGGTGTAGCTATCCTAATATCTAATCAAATAGACTTCAAACTAAAATCAATCAAAAGAGACCAGGATGGACATTACATATTCATCACAGGAAAAATCCACCAAGATGAAGTCTCGATTCTAAACATTTATGCTCCAAATACAAAAGCACCCACATTCATAAAAGAAACACTACTAAAGTTTAAAACGCACATCAAACCCCACACATTAGTAGTGGGAGATTTTAACACACCACTCTCACCAAAAGATAGATCTACCAGACTGAAACTTAACAAAGAAATAAAGGACCTAACAGATGTTATGACTCAAATGGACCTAATAGATATCTACAGAATATTCCATCCTAACACAAAAGAATATACCTTCTTCTCAGCACCCCATGGAACCTTCTCAAAAATTGACCACATGCTTGGACACAAAACAAATCTCAACAGATACAAAAAAATTGGAATAACCACCTGTATTTTATCAGACCACCATGCCTTAAAGTTAGAACTCAATAACAACAAAAATTATAGAAAACCCACAAACTCATGGAAACTGAATAATACCCACCTGAAACATCAATGGGTCAAGGAAGAAATAAAGACAGAAATTAAAGAGTTCCTAGAATTCAATGAAAATGAAAGTACAACATACCCAAACTTATGGGACACTATGAAAGCAGTGCTAAGAGGAAAATTCATAGCTCTAAATGCACACATAAAGAAGATGGAGCAATCCCATACCAATGAATTAACAGCACAACTGAAAGCTCTAGAACAAAAAGAAACAAACTCACCCAGGAGAAATAGACGCCAGGAAATAATCAAATTGAGGGCTGAAATCAACGAAATAGAAAACAAGAGAACAATACAAAAAATCAATGAAACAAAGAGTTGGTTCTTTGAAAAAATCAACAAGATAGACAAACCACTAGCCAAATTAACCAAAAGGCAAAGACAGAACACCCAAATTCACAAAATCAGAAATGAAAAGGGAGACATAACAACAGACAATGAGGAAATCCAGAGAATCATCAGATCATACTTCAAAAACCTGTACTCCACAAAAATGGAAAACCAGGAAGAAATGGACAATTTTCTGGATAAATACCAAATACCAAAATTAAATCAAGACCAGATAAACCATTTAAATAGACCAATAACCCCTAAAGAAATAGAAACAGTCATCAAAAGTCTCCCAACTAAAAAAAGCCCAGGACCAGATGGTTTCAGTGCAGAATTCTACCTGACTTTCAAAGAAGAACTAATACCAATCCTCTTCAAAGTGTTCCACACAATAGAAACAGAAGGAACACTACCAAACTCTTTTTATGAGGCTACAATTACCCTGATACCCAAACCACACAAAGATGCAACAAAGAAAGAGAACTACAGACCAATCTCCCTCATGAACATTGATGCAAAAATACTCAACAAAATATTGGCAAACCGAATCCAAGAATACATCAAAACAATCATCCATCACGACCAAGTAGGATTCATCCCAGGGATGCAAGGATGGTTCAACATAGGGAAATCAGTCAATGTAATACACCATATAAACAAACTGAAAGAAAAAAACCACATGATCATCTCCCTTGATGCTGAAAAAGCCTTTGACAAAATCCAACACCCCTTCATGATAAAGGTCTTAGAAAGAATAGGAATACAAGGAACATTTCTAAACATAATAAAAGCAATTTATAGCAAGCCAACAGCAAACATCAAATTAAATGGAGAGAAACTCAAAGCGATACCACTAAATTCAGGAACAAGACAAGGCTGTCCACTCTCCCCATATTTATTCAATATAGTACTAGAAGTTCTAGCTAGAGCAATAAGACAACAAAAGGAGATCAAAGGGATACAAATTGGCAAGGAAGAAGTCAAACTTTCACTATTTGCAGATGATATGATAGTATATATAAGTGACCCCAAAAACTCTACCAGGGAACTTCTACAGCTGATAAACTCCTTCAGTAAAGTGGCAGGATACAAGATCAACTCAAAAAAATCAGTAGCCCTCCTATACACAAATGATAAAAGGGCTGAGAAAGAAGTCAGAGAAACATCACCCTTTACAATAGCCACAAATAATATAAAATACCTTGGGATAACACTAACTAAACAAGTGAAAGACCTTTTTGATAAGAACTTTATATCTCTAAAGAAAGAAATTGAAGAAGATATCAGAAAATGGAAGGATCTCCCATGCTCATGGATAGGTAGGATTAACATAGTAAAAATGGCAATCTTACCAAAAGCAATCTACAGATTCAATGCAATCCCCATCAAAATCCCAACACAATTCTTCACAGACTTGGAAAGAAAAATACTCAACTTTATATGGAAAAACAAAAGACCCAGGATAGCTAAAAGAATCCTATACGATAAAGCAACCCTTGGAGGCATCACCATCCCGGACCTCAAACTCTACTATAGAGCTATAGTAATAAAAACAGCTTGGTACTGGTATAAAAACCGACATACGGACCAATGGAATCGAATTGAAGACCCTGACATTAATCCATGCACATATGAACACCTGGTTTTTGACAAAGGAGCCAAAACTATACAATGGAACAAAGAAAGTATCTTCAACAAATGGTGCTGGCATAACTGGATGTCAATATGTAAAAGATTACAAATAGATCCATATCTGTCACCATGCACAAAACTCAAGTCCAAGTGGATCAAAGACCTAAACATAAATCCAGTTACACTAAACTTAATAGAAAAGAAGATAGGAAGCACTCTTGAACGCATTGGCACTGGAGACCATTTCCTAAATAAAACACCGACAGCACAGACCCTGAGCACAACCATTAATAAATGGGACCTCTCAAAACTGAGAAGCTTTTGCAGGGCAAAAGACACAGTCAATAAGACAAAAAGACAGCCAACAGATTGGGAAAAGATCTTCACCAACCCCACATCTGACAGAGGATTGATCTCCACAATATATAAAGAACTCAAGAAACTAGACATCAAAGCACTGAACAGTCCAATTAAAAAATGGACTAAAGAGCTAAACAGAGAATTCACAAAACAAGAACTACAAATGGCTGAAAGACATTTAAAGAAATGCTCAACATCCTTAATCATCAGAGAAATGCAAATCAAAACGACTCTCAGATACCACCTTACACCTGTTAGAATGGCTAAGATCAAAAACACCAATGACAACCAATGTTGGAGAGGATGTGGAGCAAAGGGAACACTCCTCCACTGTTGGTGGGAATGTAAACTTGTACAACCACTATGGAAATCAGTATGGCGGTTCCTCAGAAAATTAGGAATCAAACTACCTCAAGACCCAGCCATCCCACTCTTGGGCATATACCCAAAGAATGCTGATACATACCATAAAGATACATGCTCAGCTATGTTCATAGCAGCACTATTTGTAATAGCCAGAACCTGGAAACAACCTAGATGCCCATCAACGGAAGAATGGATGAAAAAAATGTGGTACATATACACAATGGAGTACTACTCAGCAGAGAAAAACAATGAAAGCATGAAATTTGCAGGCAAATGGATGGAACTAGAAAAAATCATCCTGAGTGAGGCAACCCAAACCCAGAAAGACAGTTATGGTATGTACTCACTCATTGGTGGATTCTAGATATAAAATGAACAATCAGACCACAACCCATTGAACCATAGAGGCTATATATATAGCATGGAGGTCCCTAGGACGACTGTGGCATATAATAAATTTCAGTTTTACTCAATTATTGAAAAAAAAATAGCCAAATGAATGGAAACACATGAACTATGAACCAAAGACTGAGGGGCTCCCAGCTGGATCAGGCCCTCTGAATAGGTGAGACAGTTGATTGGCTTGATCAGTTTGGGAGGCATCTAGGCAGTGGGACCAAGTCCTGTGCTCATTCCATGAGTTGGCTGTTTGAAACCAGGAACTTATGCAGGGACACTTGGCTCAGTCTGGGAGGAAGGGACTGGACCTCCCTGGACTGAGTCTACCAAGTCGATCACAGTCCTCGGGGGAGGACTTGTCCTGGAGGAGGTGGGAATGGAGGGTGGGCTGGGGGTAAGGGGAGGGCGTGGGAGGGGGGAGAATAGGGGAACCCATGGCTGATATGTAGAACTGAATGGTATTGTAAAATAAAAAATATATATCACAAAAAAAAAAAAAAATTAAAGGTGGTCTGATTAATCTTCATAGACCTGTTACTCAATCATTTTGAAGCAAATTGGAAATAATTTCATGGAAAATGTTTTATTTTTATTTTTAATTAATTTATTAAATTTAATTTTACATATCAGCCACGGATTCTCTTGTCCTCCCTTCTCCCCCCTACCTTCCTTCCAGCCCCCCCTCCCATTCCCATCTCCTCCAGGGCAAAGGCTCCCCTGAGGATTGAGTTCAACCTGGTAGATTCAGTCCAGGCAGGTCCAGTCCCCTCCTCCCAGGCTGAGCCAAGTGTTCCTGTATAAGCCCCAGGTTCCAAACAGCCAGTTCATGCACTGAGGACAGGACCCGGTCCCACTGACTTTTTGCCTCCCAAGCAGATCAAGCTAATCAACTGTCTCACTTAATTCAGAGGGCCTGATCCAGGTGGGGGCTCCTCAGCTATTGGTTCATAGTTCATGTGTTTCCTTTCGTTTGGATATTTGTCCCTGTACTTTTTCCAATCTTGATCTCAGCAATTCTCACTCATACAAACCCTCCTCTTTCTCACCAATTGGACTCCTGGAGCTCCACCTGGGGCCTGGTCGTGGATCTCTGCATCCGGTTCCCTCAGTCATTGGATGAGATTTCTAGCATGACAATTAGGATGTTTGGCCATCCTTTTGTCAGAGTAGGTCAGTTCCGGTTGTCTCTCTACCATTGCCAGTAGTCTATTGTGGGGGTATCTTTGTGGATTTCTGTGGACCTCTCTAGCACTTTGTTTCTTCCTTTTCTCATGTGGTCTTCATTTATCATGGTCTCTTATTCCTTGTTCTCCCTCTCTGTTCTTGATCCAGCTGGGATCTCCCGGTACTCTAAGCTCTCTTTCCCTCTCTTTCCCTTCCTTACCCCCACTCACGTCCATGTTGTTCATGTAGATCTCATCCATTGCTCTGTTATTGGGCGATCCCTGTGTCTGAGATACATCACCCTTTACAATAGGCACAAATGATATAAAATACCTTGGGGTAACACTAACCAAGCAAGTGAAGGACCTATATGACAAGAACTTTAAGTCCCTGAAAAAAGAAATTGAAGATGTCAGAAAATGGAAAGATCTCCCATGCTCATGGATAGGCAGGATTAACATAGTAAAAATGGCAATCTTACCAAAAGCAATCTACAGATTCAATGCAATCCCCATCAAAATACCAACACAATTCTTCACAGACCTGGAAAGAATAATACTCAACTTCCTATGGAAAAACAAAAAAACAGGATAGCCAAAAGAATCCTGTACAATAAAACAACCTCTGGAGGCATCACGACCCCTGACCTCAAGCTCTACTATAGAGCTACAGTAATAAAAACAGCTTGGTACTGGCATAAAAACTGACATGTGGACCAATGGAATCAAATTGAAGACCCTGACATTAATCCGCACACCTACGAACATATAATTTTTGACAAAGAAGCCAAAACTGTACAATGGAAAAAAGAAAGCATCTTCAACAAATGATGCTGGCATAATTGGATGTAAACGTGTAGAAGGCTGCAAATAGAGCCATATCTGTCACTGTGCACAAAACTTAAGTTCAAGTGGATCAAAGGCCTCGACATAAATCCAGCTACTCTGAACCTGCTAAAAGAGAAATTAGGAAGTAGTCTTGAATGCATTGGCATAGGAGATCACTTCCTAAATATAACACCGGTAAATGTTGTAGTATGTATATTTTGAGATAATGCCCCACTCCAGAAAGAAAAAAACAAACAAAAGAAAAACAGGTTAATCACAATATCATTATTACACCTAAAAATGTAACAATAAAATCTGAATAATTCCTTAATACCTCAAATACCCACCAGCATTTAAATTCAAATAGTCACACAGTCACTTAATGGCATAAATTAATATTTAGCCAAACTCAATATTGAATGTTGAACAACATATTGAATGTTGAACAATATGTTTCTGTATTCTACTCTACAGAGTCTCTCTTCTTTTATTAGTTTGATTCATGTATTGGATAAAAGGGTCATTTCTCTAGATTTCACAATCAACATTTTGTTGATCAAATACCCATGCTGTGTAGCCATACACATATAGGCAACACTAATTGGACTTAGTGGGTTATAAAAGAGAAAAGCATGAAGTTGGGAGGTGGATATGTTGTGAGATTATATGGGGGAAGTTGGAGTGGGGAGGGGTGGGTATGATTATATTTGATTGTACAGATGTCTAAAATATTCTGAAATTAGGAAAAATTATAATGCCCCCTCCATGTTGTCAGTTCACACACTGCTGTCTCTCATGCTTCATGTGAGTGAGTTGAGGTTTATCCAGAACTCCTGCAGAAATGCATTTGCCAGGGGAGCAGGGTTGGAAAGTGCGACCTTCAAGCGGGTTTAATGCCATTCTTTCTAGACTGAGTAAGGTTTCACAGGCATGGCTCCTCACTCTCTGAGGACTGGGTTCGCTGCCACAGGAGTCAGGACCCCTTTTGTCTTCCACACACATCCACTTGCTCCTCTGCCTCTGTCTGCTGTGAGTTGAAGCTACGCAAAGACCTCAGGTGAAGCTAAGGACATGCTAGCAATAGGACCTTAGACATCCTCAGGTGAAGGAAAGGACATACTAGTACTAGGCTCTTAGACATCCTCATGTGAAGGGAAGGACATGCTAGCACTAGGCTCTTAGACATCCTCACATGATTCTAAGGACATGCTAGCACTAGGCTCTTAGACATCCTCACATGATTCTAAGGACATGCTAGCACTAGGCTCTTAGACATCCTCACGTGAATCTAAGGACATGCTAGCACTAGGCTAAGAGACATCCTCACATGAAACTAAGGACATACTAGCATTAGGCTCTTAAACATCCAGAACCATGGAGCCAACTAAATCTCTCTCCCTCATAAATGAGCTGATCACAAGTATTCTATTTCAGTAACTCAATATGAACTAGAACCATGAGGAAGTTGGTTCTAAGATTTATCAGAATTTGTTTTCTGCTAGGGAGAGATGACATAGTTCATAGGTAATGATAATCATCAGGAGGCACATAATGTGTGATTTGGCATGGCATTTTATTATCTATCTATCATCTATATTTATCTATCTTTCTGTTATCTATATCATATATCTATCTACCCATCTACCTATCTACCTATCTACCTATCTATCTATCTATCTATCTATCTATCTATCTATCTATCTATCTATCTATCTATCTATCTATCTATCAACTATCTATCTATCAGCTATATCTATCTATTTACTTATTTTATTGCTAAGGATCAAATCCAGAGTCTTGTGCTCTCTGCAAGCAGTCCACCAAAGAACTACATCCACAGGCCTGGTATAATATTGTAAATACTGTTCTTTCTTTCTTTCTTTCTTTTTTTTTTTTTTTTTTTTTTTTTTTTTTTTTTTTTTTTTGGTTTTTCGAGACAGGGTTTCCTGTATAGCCCTGGCTACTCAGGAATCCATTTTGTAGACGAGGCTGGCCTTGAACTCACAGAGATCCACTTGCCTCTGCCTCCCAAGTGCTGGGATAAAAGATATGCACCACCACCACCCCTTGTAAATACCATTTTATACAAATGATGCCGAAACCTGAGAATACAACAGATCTTTTCATATTGAGCTGCTTAGAGAACCCTGCTAAGTGTATCATTTTGACTTTATTCTCCTGTAGGAATATTCTCTAAATTATGTCATGTGTAAATAACAACAGTTTTATTACCTCTTTTCTAATCTTATGTCTTGGTTCACCTTGCCTTCATATGATTATAACTTATGGGTACAATATTCAGTAGCAATGTGTTGTGGGCATCTGTCTCTTTACTAAGTCAAGAAAATTTTTCAATAATTCACCAGTTATGTATGTTTTTCAAATATTCTTTCCCAATTTAAGGAAGTTTTTAGCAAGAATTAGTGTTAATTTAAAAAAATCTTCTAAAATTTTAAATTAAATCTCTTTATACTGTGTGCTAAATATTAAGTATATTTCCTGCCTCTGTTTAGATGGTCATATATTTTTTTCTTGTTTGTTCAATCAATGTACTGAGTTGTTGAGAATGTAAGATAATAAACCAGCTGTGAATTCCTAGGATACGTATAACACATTTGTATGTTGGTCCCAATACTTTAATTAGATTCATTAGATTCAGTTTGCTGATATTTTGTTTGGGATTTATACATCTATGCATAAATATATTGATTGGTCAGGTCTGAATTAGATTTTAGAATGATGATTGTTCCAACTTCCTCAATTAAAAATCGAAGCAAATCCGAATTTCCATCTCATTAATGTAACAAACACCCTCAATACTCATGGAATTGCAAGGGTTTTTGGAGTTTGGTACCAAGAATCTGGACCAAAGACCAGGTTGTTCTTTATCACACACACACACACACACACACACACACACACACACACACACACACACACACACACACACCACACACCAAAGAGGATATACTAAGGTTAAGAAATAGGCTCTCATAGCTCCTCTGAAATTCATAGACAAACTTGGGTAAGAGTTAATGTCATTGTCCCAAGCCCAAACTCTGCAGGACAGGACAGGCTAGAAAAATGGGTACACTTTTGTGTGCTTCAGCCTGTGGAAGGATTCTTTCCTCTTCAGGGAGTTCTGGCCTCTGCTCTTAAAGCCTTCCGCTGATTGGGTGATGCCCACTCACAGTATGGAAGGCAATCTGCTTTAAAGTGTACTGATTTTAAATGTTAATCATATGTAAAATTACTGTCAAAGAAATGTTCTAGACTAATATATGGCCAAACAACTGGGCTCCATAGCCTAGCCAAGTCGGCATAAATTAACCATTACACTCCTTTCTCTTGCTTAGATTTATTATTATTATTTTTTAAAGGGGTGTGTGTGTGTGTATAAAATCATGTACTTGTGTAATTGTGAGTGTGAGCATGAGCACAGGTGCCAGCAGAAGCCAGAGGTGCTGGATCCCCCTGGAGCTGGAGTTACAGGGGATTGTGAGCCGTGTGATATGGATGCTAGGAATCAAACTTGGGTCCTCTGCAAGAGCAGTATGTGCTGTTGTTAACCGCTGAACCATCTCCCCAAGCCTAATTCTTCACCTCTTTTTAATCTGGAAAGAGTTTCATAACTTAAATTGTTCTTACATTTAGGTTTTTACTCCATCTCCAGTTCGTTTTTAAATATGATATGAAGTAAAAGGCCCAACTTCATTTCTTTACATGTGGTTATCCAGTTGCATCAGCACCACTGGTTGAAGCTTATTCTTTTTGCATTGAATGGTCATAGTGCCTATGTAGAGAATCAGCTGACTTTTAATATTAGATTCCTTTGATCCTATAGGTCTATTTTTTAAATATTTTTTTTTGTTTTGTTTTGTTTTTAGAGACAGGGTTTCTCTATGTAACAGTCCTGGATGTCCTGGAACTCACTTTGTAGACCAGACTGGCCTCGAACACACAGAGATCTGCCTGCCTCTGCCTTCCAGGTGCCAGGATTAAAGGCGTGCGCCGCCGCCAAAAACGCACCCTACTCTATAGGTCTATTTATTCTTAAACCAGTACCACAACTATTTTTGAGTATTGTATTTTTTTACACAGTTTTTTTTCTTTTTCTTTTTCTTTTTTTTTTCTTTTTTTTTTTTTTTGGTTTTTCAAAACAGGGTTTTTCTGTGTAGCCTGGCTGTCCTGGGATTCATTTGTAGACCAGGCTGATCTCAAACTCACAGAGATCCCACCTGTCTCTGCCTCCCGATGCTGGGATTAAAGGTGTGTACCACCACTACCCCGCTCTGTACAAAGTTTTAAAATCAGAAAGTATGGGTCCTCTGACTGTTCTTTTTTTTTTTTTTTTTTTTTTTTTTTTTTTTTTTTTTTTTTTTTTAGCTATTTATTTATTTAGTTAGCTAGCTAGCTAGTTAGTTTATTTATTTACTGTGCACACAATGTTCTGTCTGCATGTATCCCTGCAAGCCAAAAGAGGGCACCAGATCTCATTATAGATGGTTGTCAGCCACAATGTGGTTCCTGAGAACTGAACTCAGGACCTCTCTGAGAGCAGCCAGTGCTCTTAACCGCTGAGCCGTCCCTCCAGCCCTGACTGTTCTTTATCAAGGTTGTTTTGGCTCCTGAGGGATTTCTGTAATTCCAATGGGATTTTTAGGACAGGGTTTTCATTTATGCAAAAAAGGTCACTGGGGTTTGGGTAGGGATTACACAGCATCCCTAAAGAATCTATAGATTCTGTTGGTAATGTCATTTTACCATCAAACCTTCTGATCATGAACAAAGGATGTCTTATTTACTATTTACTCTCTACAACAGTGTTTTGTAGTTTTTCCATCTCATGATATAGCCACCTCCCAAACACCCCATCTACTAATACCATTACCTTGGGGTTAGGATTTCAACATATCAAGTTGGGGGATAACATTGGATCCAATGTTGTTGGGGGGAGTTCCCAGGTATTTCTATTTAGTTGAGTGTCTTAAAAACAAACAAACCATATGAGTACATGTTTGGTTTTTCTGCACCACTGCTATGACCATAGCAACCCCACTTTGTTATTAGTATGGAATAGTGTGTTGACCACTGTGCTATGTTGAAACGGTCCTACATTATTTAAACATCATTTCACTGTGTGTATCTGCTGTATCTGGTACTGTTACACTGCACACCGTCCCCTCCCTCCCCACTCTCCTTCACTGTCTCCCCACAGTGTCCTTAACTCTTCCAGTCAGTTCTACTTTCATGGCATGTTTACATCTGTGAGGTTATGTACTCTATGAAATTAGGACCCACAAAGGAGAAGAATCATTTGATGTTGGTCTTTCTGAGGCTGGCTTAGCTGCTTTATAGGATAAGATGAGATGTGTTGTCAATAAAATCCCCAAACCAGGACGTAAACCTGACTGGGTTTCTCTTTGTGTGTTTCTCTAGGCTCCTAAGCAACAAAACACATCTCTAAAACAGATTCGGAAACTCACAGGTCAGAAGGGTTCTATCCTTATGGGTCAGCTCAAGACTGATGACTGATCAACTGTGGACCTGCTTTAGGACTCTTTCCACTTGAAGGGGAAGAAAGTTGAAAAAGAGGGTGTGCCTGGAGAGTACGCCCATCTCTCTGACATCTTTCCTTCCAAAGTCAGTCAGACAGCTCCATACTCCATTGTTTCCTTTCCTCGGGCTTCTCTCTCCCTACATCTTCATGTAGAGGCCAAAGTATGGGAGAGGAGAATGGACAAAGATGAAGAGTTTGGTGCAGGAGGTCCATTACCTTTACTCCTCTACCACGGATGTGGATGTGGGATGGCCATCTTTGAAGGGAAGATGTATCAGGATCTCTGTGTCCCCCGGTGCTGTGTTCCCATTCCGGGCTTCTCATGGGTCACTTCTAGGACATGGTGAAGACAGGATAGTATGCTTTAGAAGCAAAACAAACCTCGATAGGTGTGCTGTACACTCCTCAGCTTCACGATGGGTGGGACTTCATCTTTGCTCCCCTAATTGTTAAATGAAGGGGGTTCTGTTAGATGACGTCATCAGTCACTATGCTAACAGTTTCTTTGCTCCTGTTACAGTTTCACAGTTGGAAAAACCAGAGATGAACGTCAGTGCAGCTGATCTGACACGGTAAGCAGAGCCTGTCTACAGACTGTCCTGTGACAGATACCCGTGCTGACTAGTTTCCTGTCAACTTGATACAAGCTGCCATCATTTTGGAAGAGGGAACCTTAATTTACACCCCCCCCCCCCAGATTGCCCTGTGGGCAAGCCTGTGGTACATTTTCATTCTTTTTTTTTTTTTTTTTTTTTTTTTTGGTTTTCAAGACAGGGTTTCTCTATATATAACCCTGGCTGTCCTGAAACTCACTCTGTAGACCAGGCTGGCCTTGAACTCAGAGATCCACCTGTCTCTACCTCCCGAGTGCTGGGATCAAAGACATGTGCCACCATGCCTGGCTGGATTTTCTTAATTGATGATTGATGTGGGTAGGTCCAGCTCACTGTGGGTGGTACCATGCATGAACTAGTGGTCTCAGGGGGTACAAGAAGGCAAGGTGAGCAAACCATGAAAGCAAGCCAGTAAGCAGCTCCATGGCCTCTGCATCAGCTCCTGCCTCTTGGATCCATCTTGCCCTGAGTTCCTACCATGACTTCCCTCAGCAATGGAGTATGACCTGGGTGTTGTAAGCTGAAACAAAGCCTGTCCCCCCAAACGTTATATTCATTGGGGTTCCCCACAGGAATAGAAATCCTACCCATGACACCATCTTCATTGTGAATGCTCTACGTAAAACACCTGGCACTCTGACTTCATTTACTCTGAGACCAACTGCCTCCCTCCTAAATTATCCTTCTATTCCTTCTGTAATGTCACTTCAATCCCACTGACATCCTCTGCTGTGTCCAGTATTTCAGGACTTCCTACTGACTGGACCCAGGAATATGTATTCTGGTCAATAGACAGGAGTCTGCGACAGATCTTCCAACATCTGGATAATGCAAGGTCAGGAAACAGAGTTACTAGGCAGGGGACAGAGAGAGA
Organism: Peromyscus maniculatus bairdii; assembly: GCF_049852395.1. Taxonomy (NCBI): domain Eukaryota; kingdom Metazoa; phylum Chordata; class Mammalia; order Rodentia; family Cricetidae; genus Peromyscus; species Peromyscus maniculatus. Next base: position 43,485,952 of record NC_134873.1, on the reverse strand, counting down.
AGAGAAAGAAAGAGTAAAGGAAGGAGGTAAAGGAAAAAGTTAGCTTGAGGAGCAGTGGAGAACTAATTTTTGAGTTTTATTTGTTTTATGTTTTATGTGTATGGATATTTTTCTTGCATGTAAGTATATGCATCACATGCATGCCTGGTGCCCACAGAGAACAAAAGGGGGTATATGAACCCCTGGTACTGGAGTTACAGATGTTTGTGGCCTACTATGTGGATGTTGGGATTCAAACTTGGGTCCTCTGGAAGAGCAGTCACTCAGTCACTGCTCTTAACTGCTGAGCTATTTCTCTAGGCCTCACTGTGTAAATATATATATATATATATATATAATTCATTTGTATTTTTGTGCATGTGTGCACATAGGAGCCACATCATGTATGTGGCAGTCAGAGTACAAGCCACAGGAGTCAGTTCTCTCCTTCCAACATGTGAGTCTTAGGGCTCAAACTCAGGCCAAGCCAAGCACAGGTGTGTGTGTGTGTGTGTGTGTGTGTGTGTGTGTGTGTGTGTGTGTGTGTGTGTGTTGTGTAAAACTTGGGTGTCATTTCTGGGAGTCATCCAGCTTGGGTTGTGAGGTAGAGTCACTCCCTGGGACTCACTGATTAGCCTTGCCTGTCCAGTGAGGCCCAGGGCATCTACTTGTCTCTGCTTGCCCGGCACTGGGGCACTGTGTTCTTTTCTTTTCCTGTGGGCTCTAGGGAGGGAACTCAGCTTCTCTATTGGTATACCATGTACGCTACTGATGGACTCATCTCCTCTGCTCTTGGTGGAGGAATTCTTTACATAAATGATTGATGTTTGTAAATGCAACCCCTCTTTTCCCTCATTTCTCCCTTAGACCAGAAATATTTTGGGTTTGAAATAGCCGCTCCCTTCCTTCTCTCTAATTTCCCTACTGATTCCAAAGAAAATGAAAACATTTCTCTTTGTTTCTCAGATCAACGCTTATGGAGCTGAATGTTTCAGAATCCCGAGATGTGACTTCTTCCTCCGTCTCTGATGTTGTGGTTCAGGAGGCTGTCCCACCCAGCTGTTACTGTAAAAAGGGAAAGCCTTCTACTGATGTCCTCTGCATCATCCAACAACAGCTCCAGCCTGTCTTATCTTCCAATGTTTCCTGAAAGAACAGCTTGGCAATAGCAGAGCGATAGTGGACCTGTTTCCTCCCAGAAGGAACCATCTATGTCCAGGAGCCCTGGCACAGCCCTGCCTACTTCTCGGCTGACAGATCCTGAGAAATCAGCTCTTTCTCCGAATTTGGCACTTCTTCCTCCCTTACAAGCTCAAACTTCCTTCATTAGCTCTATTTTAGAATCCTTAGATCCTCGTGAGCAAGAGAAAACAAAAGATAAGGGAGAGACTCATTTTCAATCAAATCATGGGTCAGATTCTGATTTGGATGAGAGTCCAGGACCCCTGGTATGGGCTCCACTCCAGCTCTCTACTTTGATCAGAGGAGAACTGGAAGGACATATGTCTCAGAAGGTTTCTACTTTGCAACAAGAAGTGGTGCCTCTGCCCGTGAAGAAATCCTGGAACATACTCAATCATTTGATGGATGTACAAGGAGTCCCTGAAGAAGAGCTCCCGAAAACTCAGTTACCTACACTCATTCCTCAGAGTGCTGAGCAAAATACCAACACATCTCCAGATCCTCCATCATTTCATCTCCACATGAACATTGGGGTGAATTCTGAAGTCCATAGGACGGAAGCAATCATTTCACAGCCATTTCCCTCAAACAGGCAGTCACAACCCCAGGATGACCGCCAAGAACTTAGATATAATCCTTTAGTTATATCACCAGGCACTCCATCTCCCAGAAATTTAGGGGTTAACATAATTCAGGAAGAACAAGCTGTAGTGAAAAAGGATTCAAAGCATGTGTTAGAGCTGAATATAGAGCAGAGGGTCATAGGTCTTCCAGAAAAAAGGGTACAGACACATAAGGAGCTGACACCCAAGATACCACGTTTAGCCACTGACAGCATAAAGGTCACACCACTGGCCTTGCTTCAGGTTATGGACTTAATGGGAATAAACCCAGAACCACAGTCGGAGGTGATAGACTCTGTGGGGTTTTCCCCACAGCCACCAAATCAAGCAGAAACAGTGAGTATAACTCCTCAGCCATTGAATGAAGTAATTGAACCGATAGAAGTAACCCATCATCAGGATCAAACCACGGGATTAAAGAGCATGGTCTCAAGACTGAGTCAAGTCACAGATGACATGAAGGTAACTCCTGTGGCATTGTTTCATGTCACAGATTCCATGGGGATGATTGACAAATTAAGTCCACATGGCATAGAACCAGTAGGAATAGCCCCAAAGCCACAATACCAAGTCATGGAATCAGTGAAGACGGATACATTGCATAACTATCAAGCCATAAGACCAGGAAGAATGAGTTGAGGGCCACAGCAGACAGTTGTGGAAGCTGTGGAAATGATTCCCCAGCCTCAGCATAAAGACATGGGAACACTGACCATGACCTTGGGGTCACAGAATCAAGCCACAAAACACATCAGGATTACTCCCAGTCCAGTACATCAAAATGCAATGGAAATTAGCTCAAGTGCACTGCCTGAAGCCACTGAAGATACAAAAGTATCTCCAGTGGCAAAACAAGCCATGGATGTCATGCAGATGATTCCACTAGGACAGACACACATTACTAAATCTAGGGCTTTGATCCGAGGCTCACAGGCTCCAGCTGAAAATTTGACCCCAGTGTCAGCTCAACCAGATGTTCCGACTACTACTGTCCCAGTAGGAACTGTAGAATCTAGAAGCGTACCTTCACAGCCACCATCTAAAGTCCTGGAACCACCAGGAATGATTGATGACCTACTACCGTCAGGTCAGTCCCTGCATGTTCTAAAGGTGACCCCGCTAGTCCAGGCATCTCCCACAGAAATGATCACACCACTACAAATTGTAGAGCCTCAAATCAAAGAGTCTCTGGAATTGCCTTCTGGGTTACAGGGTCAAGTTGGAGTCTCCATGGGGACTATGCCACAATCTCGAGGCACAGAGTGTGTGTCACTGACTCCAGGACTGTCTCATCAGGTCAAAGACCCTTCGGAGTTCACCCCATGGCACCAAGACTTAAGCTGTTCAGAGGTGAGCCCAAGGCAAAGTCACAACATGACAGAATCTATGGGGCTGAACTGGCCACAAGTGAAGGATCCTATGGAGACACCACAGTCACATCATCAAAGAATGGAATCCACGAGAACAATCCCAGCACCACCAGATCAAGGTGCAGTACCTATAGGAAGGGGCCAAAAGCATCAAGTTCCAGAAGCTGAAGTAGGGCCAGTCATACCACTGCTTCAGGAAATGGAATATTGCGGGGGGAGCAGAATCCCACAGCATAAGGTTAGGGATTCAGTGGACTTACCCCCAGAACTACAGAGTGTAAAATCTGAGCACCTAATCCCAGATCCAAGATTGCAAAGTATGAAATCTGTGGACATAACCACAGATTTAGTCCCAGAAATGGAAAAATATGGACCACCAACCTCAACAGTGGTATGTATAGATTTGGCCCCAGAACTGCATCAGCAGAATATGCAATATGAGGAATTAACCTCCATATCATAATTGCAAAGTGAGACATCTGTGCCATCGGCCCCTGAGTCTCAGTTTCAAGATGTGAAATCTGGCCAGCTGACAACTGAACCCGAACTCCAAAACAAAAAGTCTGCTGGATTGGCCCCAGGTCCACAGTTGCACAGTAATGTATCAGTACATTGGATCCCTGATTCTCAGTCTCAAGGTATGGAAGAAGCTCTTTCAGCCCTATCACAGGAGATACAAGGAGATATAAAAATGGTGGAGCTGACTCCAAGACTATTGCTTGAAGATATAAAATCTGTGAACTTGGCCCCAGAACCATGTTCCCAAAGCACCGGCTCTGATAAGATGGCCCCTGTACCACTGCTTGAGGATACAAAGACTCCATTTGTAGAAGGTAGGAGTCTACTTTCTGAGGCACTGGTGGAGAGTATGGAAGTTGGTGAACTGATCCCAAGCACACACTTTTATGCAACAAAATCTTTAGAAGCGACCCCCAAACCAAGTTATCATTTTCTAGAACCTGAAGGACTGACCCTACAGCATCCAGCCTCAGAAGCAAGGGTGACCTCTGACCCTTGCCGGCAGGTGGAAGAATCTGCTCCGTTGCCACAATCATCATTAGGAATGAGTCCAGCACCATTGAGCCAGACCTCAGAATCTGTGGAGATGAGCTCACCACCACTCCAAGAGACTCTTGAACCTGGGACCCAAGTTGTAAAAGAGATGGAAGAGATTCCAGAATCAGGAAGTGCAATTAAAGATACTCTGGATTTGCTACTAGATTCAGAAGTTCAAACTATGAGCTCAGGAGTGATGGCCCCAGAGCCACAGCCCCCAGATGTGAAGTTTGTTCAAGTGACTCTAGAACCAGGTTTAGAAGTTACTAACCCACCAGAACGAACTCTGAAACCGGAAGATGAAGACACAGAGACCTTCTGATTGTCATTCTCTAAAGCTGATGATACCCAGGGAGCCATCATAGACCTATATTCAGAAGTGAGATCTCTAGAGTTTAGTCTAGAACCAGGAGTTCAAGGTGAGAAATCAGAGTCCTTTGCCCAGAATTTGAAGTCTGCAGAAGTAATCACCGAACCACCTGTACAAGTTGTAGAAACTGCAGGACTAACTACAGGACCCAAACCACATATTAAAGATGTGATCCCAAGGCCACAGGTCCAGAAAGTAAAGTCTAGGCAAATGGATAGAGAATCACAGTTGCAAAATGAGAACTCTGTAAATGTAATACAATCTTCATCTGCAGGAGAGGTAGATCCTGAAAAGACAAAACCAGAGCCACGACTACAAAGTTTATCACCGAAGGAACGGATTGAGGGAACACAGTCCCCTAATGTGAAATCTGTGGATTTAAATCTAGGCCCACAACAGCTAAGTGTCAATTTGAAATTGATTCCAGGGCCCAAATTGCAAAGTGTCCAGTTTCCAATGTTATATTAAGGGCTACTTCTTCAAGGGGAAAACCCAGTAAATTTCATGTCAGGCCCCCCACATTATGGTGTGAAATCTCATGATGAAATACCATGTTCCCTGGGGCCAGAAACCAGATCATCAGATTTTATCCTGAGGCCAAAGCTTCCAGAACCACAACCACAACCACAACCACAACCTGGGAAGTCGGTAGACATAAACATAAGACCTTGCTTGCATCATGTGAGATTCTCTGATGCGATCCCAGAGCCCAAGTACCAAGGTTTCAAATGTGTACAGTTCATGCCAGGTGTTCAGCTTCAAGATAGGAAGCCTCAGGCATTGATACCAGAATCGTTTTTGCCATTAAGCCAAGAGACACAGGTTGAAGATAAGAAGCTTGTGTTGCCTCAGGAACTATCAGAGTTTTGCAGCATGAAACGCCCAATCGCAGCCTCTGAACTGCAACATCCAAGAGTGATAGCTAAGCCGGTTAATCCAGGACTGTGGCACCAAGATACCAAATTTTCTGAGTTGGCTTCTAGGCAGAAATATCAAAGAGTCAAATATGGGGAGCAAACCCCAGGATTATTGTCTCATGGTATAAGTCCTATGGCTCCAGAGTTAGGGATACATGATCCCAAATAAGCAAAGGTGACTCCAGGCCTACAAGATACAAGGCAGGTGAGTTTTAACTCAGGGCCATGGCTGCAAGATGTCAAATTTTTTGATGTAATTCCAGGAACTCAACCTCAAGGTGTGAAGACTTCAGGGTTAAACTCAGGGTCACAGTTAGAGTGTATACAAATATTTGAGTTGATTACACAGCCAGAGAGGCAAGGGATGAAGCCAGAGTTAATAGTACAAGAGCCAGCCTTTAAAGATATAAAATATGTCACAAAGAATCTAGTACCAAACTTTGAAGGCAAAATGTCTTATAAACTAGCATCTGAACCACAGATACCAAATGCAGAATCAAAGAAATTGACTCCTGGGAAACACTTAGCAGGTGCAGATCATTCTGGGTTGATCAGAAGAGCACAGGCACAAGGTGTAGAATCTTCTACATCAATCCACAGACAGCATTTGGGACATATAAAACCAGGAGAGAAGATCACAGCCTCAAAGCAAGAAGAGTTAACACCAGGGCCACATTTGGAAGACGTCAAATCTATGGAGTTAAGGTCAAAGTCAGAGCTGGGGAAAATCATATCTATGCTGGCAACCCTGGGGATACAAGCAGGAGATAAGGACATGAGGAGCTGCCTCCGGGCTCCACCTTGAAAGGTTTAAAATCTGAGTTACCACCTTCAGAACCACAGTTAGAAGACAGGAAATCTGCAGTTTTAACTCTAGGACAATGTCTAGAGAGGATAAAATCTACAGTGATATCCCCAGGTAGTTCCCAGTCAGATGGTATGAAATCTGTGAAGTTGATCCCAGGTTCAAGAATTCAGGATTTGAAAACTGTGGGGTGGGTTGAACCAAAGAAGCAAGGGGAGAGCCCCATGACTTTTGCACCAGGGATGCTGTTTCAAGATAAGCCTATGGAGGTGTTGCAAGAGCCTCATCAACACAATGTAAAACCCGTGGAACTGACTTCACGGTCACAAACACAAGATAGCAAACGTGTGATTGTCTCATGTCTGAAGCAGCAAAGTCTAAAACCTGTGAATAAAGCCAAAACACAAGGTATCCAAGGAGTAAGATTCATGGATTTAGTCTCTACACAAGAGTATCAAGGGAGGGCACCCATGGATTTAACTCTTGAGGCTGGACAGGATGAAGACATAAGCTCATCTGGGTGGAAAAGTGGGATGTTCGACCAGCTCAACAAACAGTTGGAGTCAGAAGATATGTTCTCTATGGGATCAGATCAGGAACCCAAACCTGCAGGTAGAAAACCCATAGAGCTCAGCTCTAAACTACAATGTAAAGATGCACCCTCATTTGAATTGGCTCCTGAACCAGTTGTTCATAATGTAAAAGCTCAAGAGGTCCAATATGGGCCACAGGTACTAAGTATGAAACCTTGTCCATTGACCCCAGAATCAGAGGTGTACCATGTGAAAGCCTTGGAGCCAATGTTAGAGCCACTGCTTCAGGATTCGAGAACTGTGGCACTAAATACTGAACCACAAGGTGCAAGTACAAAATCTGTTCAGTGGATACCAGTATCTGAGTTTCAAAGGGAGAAATGTATAGGGTCAAACTTTAGGTTACAGTCTCAAAGTGCCAGCCCTACAGAATTGAAGCTGTCAACACAACGGAGAGGTGGGAGGTCATCTCATTTGACTGTCAGGTCAATAATTCAAGGAGAAAAATCCAGAGAGTCTCATCTTGAGTCACAGTTACAGCAAGTAAAAACCTCTCCGTTAGCACTAGGGCTGCAGAAAACCAAAACTTTTAACTTAACTTCCAAGCCACAGCCTCAAGGGATCAAAACTGATCAGCTAAACAAAGAGACACAGGTAGAAAGTATAAGATCCATCCAGTGGATACTAAGACCTGAATTCCATGGTGTGACATTTTTACGATTAAATAGTGGGTCACCATCTCCAGATGTCAAATCTACAGAACGGAAACCATCCATACAACTGGAAGGTGGGAAGACATCAGAGATGGCTCTAGGGCCAAAACCTCAAGGAAAAAAAATCCGTGGATTTTAACCTTGGGCCACAAGTACAGTGTGTGAAGACCCCTGAGTTGTCCCCATGACCAGAGCTACAAGAAGGGGAAAACATCACATCAATCTCAGAGCTACAGTCTCAGTGTGGGAAAAGTGTGGCATTACATCAGGGACCACCGCTTGAAAATACAAAATCTGTTCTTTGGATACCACTGTCTGACTGTCAAGTTAATAAATCTACACTGAATCTTAGGTTACCACCTCAAGATGTGACAGCTAAAGAGTTAAAACCCTCAGTACAACTAGATGTGAAGACATCCAATGAGTTGACTATGAAGCCGAAGTCACAAGGTAAACAACCTTCAGGGTCAACCCAGGAACATCAGCCTCAGAGGTCCAAAACTATTGATTTTAATTCTGAGCAAAAGTTTAGAAATACAAAAGCATGTGACCCAACCTTAAGGTCAAAGATCAATAATATAAAATTGACATTCAAACCCAGGTTTTGCTTAGAAGACAGGAGCTCTCTTGTATTGAACCCTGGAATACAGTCTCAATTCCTTAGGGTCATCCTCAAGACAAAGCCTCAAACTGAGACACCTTTAGTGTTTAAACAAGAGTCACAGTCCTCAGAAGTAAAATATGGGGCAATAAGCCAAAGGCCACAATCACAAAACAATGTAGAGTTGAAATGTGGAAAATCTGAGTTGGCACTTCAGACAAAGCCTCAAAGTATGAAATCTCAGAACAGCTCTAGGCCCCAGTGTCGACATGCAAACTGTTCTGACTTGACACCTGAAATAGAGTCCCCAGATATGAAATGTACTAAGTTAAGTCACAGCTCACAGTTGAAAGGTAAACCATGTATTAAGTTAGTTATGGGTACCAAAACTCGACCTGTCAAACTAGACTGTAAACCTGGGCCACAGTGGCAAGATATAAATCTAACTCATTTCTGAGGACAAAGCCTCAAGAAATGGAAATGGAAGACTGGGAATCAGGCCCAGTTTCCTGCCTTAATGAAGCCGGAGTCTTCTCTCAAGATACTTTACAACAGGGAAGACGCTGTTTCCAGTGATCAGAGTAAAGACTCACAGAGTGATTCACAGACAAGGCCTTCTGACTCTCACCACTCCCTCAAAGCAAGTTGTCTTTCCCAGGCCAAGAGGGATATCTCAGAACAGCTCCATCTGCTAAAAGATCTACAGCTCAAAATAGCAGCAAAACTCTTAGAGAGTCAAGTGCCCCACAATGTCCCTCCTCCTTTCTCATCAGGTCTTGTCCTGAAATATCCCATCTGCTTGCAGTGTGGCCGATGTTCAGGAATTAATTGCTGTCATAAGTTACAGTCTGCTTTTGGTCCATATCTTCTCATCTACCCACAGATCCACCTCTTAAGTACCCCTGAAGGCCATGGTGAGATTCGGCTGCATCTTGGCTTTAGACTGAGAACTGGGAAAAGACTTCAAGTCTCAAAGCATCGTGGAAGAAAAAGAGCAGATGCATGGAAGAGCACTACATCACCATCACGAAGGAAAGCTAAAATCTTTCCTCCAGCTTCCAAGAGTCCAACCACGCCAAGAGATTTCCAGGCTCGATCTCCCCAGGCTCCGGCTTCTGTACAAGTGCACATTAGAAAAAAGCAATCGGGAAGCCATGGTGTGGTCCGCAAGACAGACACCGAAGACTTTGAGCACCGTGAGTTCTGTCAGGTTCACTCTGTATCCGAGAGTGGCTTTGAAAGTAGTCAGGAAGAAAAATGGTCGAAATCAAGCCTCAAAAAGACCTTTGGCCTAAAATATCCAATGAAGGAAACCATCAAGGGACTCAAAACACAAAACACAAAGCTCTACAAGAATAGTGGAACCCCAGAAGAGAGTCCTTTTAGAATTATGTGTCCATCAAGAAGCAAGAGTGTTGAAACCGTTCAAACAAGCACTGCTTCTTCGAAGACACAAGCTAAGAAATCCTCCCAGTCCACATTATTCCAGCTGCTTTTCCAGGGCCCAAGGCAAATAGCTTTTAAGCCTCAATGCAGGGAGGAGGGTCTTGGACCTGCCTCAACTGAATATACCAGGGTCTGCTGACTCCCTATGAGAGACCTTGCCTTGGAAGAGGTGGGAATGGGGAATGGATTGGGGAGAAGGCTGGGGGGGCGGGAGGAGAGAGGGATCTGTAGTTGGTATATAAAATGAATAGAAACCTTTTTAATAAAAAAAAATTGTGGCTTTTACAGAAGCCTGAGGACAGGACAAGGCCAGACAATTTGTGGTCAACCAAATACTTGCACCCCAAACAAAAAGCCAAGGATTATTGTTTAGCAGGGTATAGCAAAGGAGCCAGCACACCAGTTGCCCAGCAAAGGTCAGCAGGTGTGAACCCTAAGCAAGAAGACAGATTGTAGGGAACTGGTTGTTGGAATTCCTGGCCACTCCCCAGCTAAGTGACTGCACACATGCATATCAGTAGCCGAGTAAGGGGCCTTGCACCCTACGAAGTCCCAACGCAGTGTGAGCATGAATGTGCAGGTGAATCCTTAAGAAGCCAGTACAGGCTCCTCCTCTTCCTCTTCTTCATCTTCTCCCCCCATCTCTCTCGCTGCACATCTTCCACAGGCCTGGTCACATTGTTTCCTGTCTCCCCCTTTTTAATAAAACTCTTACTGGCTTTTGTCATGCCTTGTGGCTGTTCTTGTATGGCTGTTCTTGTAACAGGGCGCTGACTCCACCGCATTAGAGCTAACATTGGCTGCGTGATGAAGCAAGCCCTCCAGGCGCTCTGTGCCCGGGAACTTGTGCCGAGGTTTTGCTCCATCTACGACTGCTCATTTTTTTCCTTTGCCTGGCCCAGGACTGCTCTGCACAACCCTGCCTCTCCAATTGGTGAGTGTGTCCTTGCACTCACTCCCTGGCCATTGTCCCAGGTACATCCTGAGATATAGTTCTAGCTGCCGAACCCCGGAGGTCCTCGGGCTGCATAAACTCCGGCCCTTACCTCCATCTTGAAGGGTGAGGTAACTTGTGCTGATTCACAGATCCTTCTCCAACCTCAGGGATACCCAGGACTAGAGTCTGATCCTGTTTCTTTATTTCAATTTTTTTATTTTTTTATTTTTTTTATTATTATTATTTTACAACACCATTCAGTTCAACATAATAGCCACAGATTCCCCTGTTCTCCCCCTCTCGCCCACCCCTCCCCCCAGCCCATTCCCACCTCCTCCAGATCAGGGTCTCCCCCGAGGTCCGGGGTTGACCTGGTAGACTCAGTCCAGGCAGGTCCATTCCCCCCTCCCAGACCGAGCCAAGTGTCCCTGCATAAGTCCCAGGATTCAAACAGCCAACTCATGCAACGAGCCCAGGACCTGGCACCAATGCACAGCTGCCTCCCAAACAGATCAAGCCAAATGACTGTCTCACCCGTTCAGGGGGCCTGATCCAGTTGGGGGCCCCTCAGCCTTTGGTTCATAGATCCTGTGCTTCCATTCATTTGGTTATTTGTCCCTGTGCTTTATCCAACCTTGGCTTCAACAATTCTCGCTCATATAAACCCTCTCAATTTTTTTATTTTTTATTTCTCTCAGCTGCAGTCATAGGACATAAGGCTTCCTCCTCTTGGTCTCACTCCTCCTCTGAGAAATGCCTTAAATATACCAATAAATATGGCCACACAATGACTGCTTGGACCCCGATATTTCACGTGAATTATCCACCTTCTGCCAGCAAATGGGCAAATGAAAAGTTACCTTATCCCCAAGCTTTCTACCTATGCTCTGACCCCTCCTCCTTCCCCATTTCTGATTCTGTGCCACATGCAACCACTTCTGCTGTCTGACTTCTGCTCTGCTCTCTGGTATCGGGCGGGCTCTCCAGTGTTGGCGAGGGGGGGGGGCGCACTTCTGCCCAACTCTGGCTCTCACCTTAACTCCTCACACTCTCTTCCTCTCACACTCTCAAGCTGCCCTGGGAGTGTAAAGCCCAGTTTACAACCTGCCTCCTGGCGGGTCTTCCTTTGGCTTCCCTCAAACAAGTAATCCATCAAAATCTAAAAAAAAAAAAAACATAATTCAAGAAACAGAATAAAACCTGTCTTGGCCGGGCGGTGGTGGCGCACGCCTTTAATCCCAGCACTCGGGAGGCAGAGGCAGGCGGATCTCTGTGAGTTCGAGGCCAGCCTGGTCTACAGAGTGAGTTCCAGGAAAGGTGCAAAGCTACACAGAGAAAACCTGTCTCGGGAAAAAAAAACAAAACAAAAAACAAAAAACAAAAACAAAAACAAAAACAACAAAAAAACAACCTGTCTCATGTCTCCCAGAGCTTCCTGGCATCAGGGCTAACTTAAGCATTTGGAGAGGAGGCCCCTGACCCCAAAGGCAGAGTCTCAGCTGTGGCATTTTAAGGTACCATGGGAGAGATGAGAAAGCCCGTGAACAGGATTGCCAAACGCTGGCACATACTATTGGAGCGGCTGCATAGAGGCTTCCTAGTCCCTGTTTTAAATGTGTGGCAAAAAAAAAAAAAAAAGGCCAGGCAGGCTAGTGCATGCCCTGCGGGGGGCCATCAGTTGAGCCTTGCTCGAAGTAGCACCAAGAGGAACACTGGTGAGCTGACGGCCTTCGTGCACCTCGTGGCATGGGAGCATCAGACCAAAACCTCTTAGGCGTGGCCATGGGCTCACAGGGAACCTGAGATAGCCATTACAGCATGGGGCGATCCATTCCTTCCTCTTGGACACTGAGCCACTTACTCAGTCCTGAGGGAGTTTTTGGGGTCCCACCTCTCCTTCTCATTTCCCTAATGTTGGGCTAGGGAGACAACCTTACCCACCTCACCAGACCCCACCACTTAACTGTATTTTCAAGGGTCTTCCTCTCACCCAGAGATTTTCAGTTGTGCCAACCTGCCCTATGCCCCTAATGGGAAGAGATTTTCTAGCTAAGAAAGGAGCTTTATTTCACTTGCTCCCCATTTGCCTCATTCCATACCTGTCAGCAGGGCCTCCTCACGCACAGTGACATAGACAGGCCCCCCCCCCTCTCTCTCTCTCCCTCTTTCCTCTCTCTAAGTTCTAGAGGACGCCAGGATGCACTGCCTTGCCACCAGTTCCAGAACAATGAGGTCCAACCCACAAGCTTTTCCTTCCTGGTTCCCTCTAATTAACTACTGGGCTAATTGTTACAGGGCCACCATAGAGCTGGAGGACGAGAACCACCAGATATATCCAGGCAGGAAGGAACAGGAACAGTCAAAGGGTATTTACACCCCAGACTCAAAAGGGTTTGGACTCTGCAAAGAAACAGACTTTAATATAACAATCCATTACTGTTAAATGCCCTCAGCAATCGATCACCTGTGTCTCCTGGATGCTAAACTAATAAAGGAAATAGGTGCCTTAAAATCTGTCTCAGATGGGCTGGAAAGATGGCTCAGAGGTTAAGAGCACTGACTGCTCTTCCAGAGGTCCTGAGTTCAATTCCCAGCAACCACATGGTGGCTCAGAACCATCTGTAATGAGATCTGGCGCCCTCCTCTGTATACATAATAAATAAATAAATCTTAGAAAAAAAAAAGAAATTAAAGATGCTATTGTATGAATCGTTTCTTGAAAAAAAAATCTGTCTCAGATAAGGCATACCTCAGGTAAAAATTAAAAGCATGTTCCAAATCTCTCTCTCTATCTCCCTCTCTCTTTCTCTCTCTCTCACTAACACCAACCAATATCCAATATAGCAGAGTACTAAACATTGTAGCATCATGGCCACCAGCTTAAGATTTTACATTTCCCATGGATGCTTCTTAATATGTTTAAAAATTCTTCTGAGCTCCAGAGAATCCACCTGGACAGGTCAGCAAGCTCCGGAGCCAGCTTGAATCCACCTGGACAGCACCTTGCCAGACAATTCCAAAGCAGCAGAGGACAATCCATTACCCCCAGGACGGCTGGCTACTTCAGAAGCTCCCTACCCCCCAAGAGTTAACCGACGCCCACCAAGTCAGCTGGAAGCAGTTCTCGGGAGACACAGCACCCCTATTTCTGTTCACCCACCATTTTTTATAACAAGCAAAGAGCTTGGAATGTTGGAATTCCTGGCTAAATGACTGCCCATGCAGTTCAGTAGCCAAGTAAGGGGCCTTATGTCCTACGTAATCTGTGTGCTGTGTGATCACGTAATTTGTGCACAGTGTGATCATGCAATCTATGTGCATGCATGGCTTAGCTCCGTAAGTCCATGCGCATGTGCAGGAGAGTCCTTAAGACACCGGTCACAGACTCCTCCTCCCTCCTCTCTCTCTGCATGTGTCTTCCACAGGCCTGAGCACCCCTTTCTGTCTTCTTCCCCTAATCTATTAAGAATGGGTTCTGTCATACCTCGTGACTTTTCTCGAATGGTAACAGCGCTGCTAACATTGCACTGCCACCACTTTTAAAACCAACCATCCCTGCTCCTTGTAAGTCACCACTCACCCACGCTCTTGTTAGTGACCCCAATACAAAACTCATTGGTTCATCAAATTGGACATTGGTTTCAAAATGAGGGGACTATTGAGGGTCTGGACTCCCATAGTCCCGATACCTGACTCCACGAACAGATTTAAATGTTTAGGTACTCGGTGGGGGTGGGGGTTGGGGGTGGGGTGGATGGGGTGGGTGGGGTGGGTGGGGGATATGGGACTGATAAGTAAGGTTTGGAGCATATCCAGGGAGAGAGGTATGGCTTCACAGAGGGTTGCCCAGTTAGAGGCTCGACTCTTCCAGAGGTACGATTTTGGGAGACTTCTGGAGTATCAGCTACAATCAGTCTTCACTGAAGGATGCTGCAGATCCCAGGGCCACCAACTGCCCCCCTCCCATTTGGAACGGCGAGTAGCCATGAATTACCCCCACCCCAAACTGTCAGAATGAGTCTGAAGAGAAACAGCTTCTGGGGGTTGGGGATTTAGCTCAGTGGTAGAGCGCTTGCCTAGAAAGCACAAGGCCCTGGGTTAGGTCCTCAGCTCTGGGAGGTGTGCGTTGGGGGGGCGGGGGCGAGAAACATCCTCTGATAGAAGTTACAGGGCACAGGCTTAAGACAGAAGGCATTCCGGTCAGTTTACAGGCTTAGATAAGGAAACAACAGACTATCTTAATCCCATAAGGCCTCTTAAAAAATGTAAGGAAAGATTAAGGAGACCCCTAAAAGCTGCCAACCTTATGAAATTGACTTACCATCAGACTATGATAAGTGGCACAGATTCTAACCCCTCCCTTCTAGGGAGAAACCTGCTGTTACTTCATTCGGGGTCTTACAAAGAGATCACCACACTACAAGACCTCCTAAGAGTGTAAACTAGAGCTAATGAAGTTCACTAAGTTCTCCATAGTAGCAGCAGCATCCTGCTACCAACAGCCTTTTTTGCTAAAACTACTGGAATCTAAGGGCTAACTTGAGCTGTAAACCTTCAAAACTGCCCTGTAGCCAGCTAGGAGCTCTGCTCCAGCAGCCTTCATTTCAATAATAATGCAAGCCTCACAGGCCTGATAGTGCCAGTTTAAAAACTAATCGCAACTCCCAACTTGTCTATTGCTGTATTTAAGAAAAAAAAAAGTGTCTTTCTCTCTCTCTTTCTTCTTTATGGGTTGACTATTAAGTTCTTGGTAATTTACAAAAATCTTGGCCACGTACAAGAACTTCAGTCAACCCACTGCAAAAAAACAGGTCCTGGTTAGGGGACGCCCTAAGACCTGTATGGATTCATCAGACCCCCCAAAGATTGGGGGTTGGAATATTAAACATCTGCCTTCTTCTTCTCTCCAAACACGTCTGCTGTCTGCATCTCAGCTCACTTCAGTCTGTGTCTCCACCCCCCCTCCCCTCTCCATTTCTGGCGGCTGTCTGGCTAGATACGGACCGGACAAACCGGCTGCAGCTGCAACAACAACAAAACATTTCTCCTCCGTTTTAGTTTGGTTTTACCGTGCTTATCTCATTTCATGATACACCTTAAAGGATTTATTAAATTGTCACTTTCCTTATATACTATATTTTTAAATAAGAGCTCCTGTTTCTATATTAAAATAACTTCACCACAAACTTCATATTTTTAAGGCTATCCGGACAAGTATAAAACCTTATTTCTAAGTTTACAAAGACAACTAACTTATAAATTGTTAAGAATAAGTTTACTTTGGGGCTGGAGAGGTGGTTCAGTGGTTAAGAGCACTGACTGCTCTTCCAGGGGTCCTGAGTTCAATCCCAGCAACCACATGGTGGCTCACAACCATCTGTAATGAGATCTGGTGCCCTCTTCTGGCCTGCAGATATACATGGAGACAGAATATAGTATGCATAATAATAAATAAATCTTAAAAAAAAAAAGAATAAGTTTACTTTAACTAAAGATAATTAAGAAATAAAACTTATTGATTGATTGGTCAACCTAAACTGTAAACTGTTAATAATAAGTTGTACCAAAGCTATAGGCTAATAGAGATAATTATTAGGATACAAATTAAAACTTGATTATCTCATGAATGATCAAATTCTGTAATATATACAAAATCATATTTATATACATGCTAAGTATGCTAAGTTTCATATAATCAATTCATTACTTAGCCCCCTAACATTTAAAATGTTTAAGCTTTGGACAAAACTGCCATATCCCTTATTGCCAGGGTTTTGTCCAAACTATGCTTTGAGATCATTTAGATTATATTTCCATTTACCAGATATTTTAAAGATAATTTGCCTTACTATCCAATTTCAAGTAAAAGATAGCTCACATAACAGATTTCAAAATGACCTTTTACTGTTCCTTTATTAAAAGAATTTCATGCCAGGCAATGGTGGTGCACGCCTTAATCCCAGCACAGAGCCAGAACCAGGTGGATCTCTGAGTTTGAGGCCAGCCTGGGCTACAGAGTGAGTTCCAGGAAAGGCACAAAGCTACACAGAGAAATCCTATCTTGAAAAAAAACAAAAAAAAAAAAAAAGAAAAAAAAAAAAAAGAAAAAGAAAAAAATTCACTTTACATTGGCTATTCTCAATCATCAATTACCTATATCTCCTGATGAATTAAATACAAAAATGCTTTTAGATGTAAAGTTTTTATAAGAATATAAAGAATTAGATATAAAGAATGTTTAAGAACATTAAGAAATAATTTATATGTAGTGCAAGCCATTGGAATAGAAAAATATAAAAACATCTAGATATGTTATAAATGATACCTGAGTCTCAGTGAATGACCTAGAGATACTGAGAATGTAAGCCTAAGTTAGATCATAGTATGGATAAAGTTTTTATTGAGGTCTGAAATAGATATATAGGCTTTAAGAATGAACTTATGTATGCTTTAATACAAGAATCTACTGACCTCTCCAGAAGGGACACTGGGGCTAATAATAGGCTGTAGCTCCTCCACTGTACAAAATATTAAGGTCCTCCCTGGAGGGTTTGATTCCTGACCTTACTGAAGAAATTAAGATCATTGTACAACTCTCTACTAAAACATTTCAGATTCATGCAGGGCAGCGCCTAAGGGAGCTGATGGTGTGGATTCTAGTGATATGGCCTTCTGGGTTCAGGAAATTAAATATTCCAAACCAACTAAACACTTAAAATACAGGGAAAGAAAATAATTGGCTTGCTAGACATAAGCACAGATGTTTCTTATATTTTAGGAAAAGATTGGTCAAGTACTTAAGACGATTATTACTCTTTCATCTTTTATAGGCCTAGGTCAATCTAGTAGTATTGCTAGCAGCTCAAAAATATTAAGATGGTCAGATAGATAAAATTATGGCATATTCTGCCCATATGTCATCCTCCAAACCTAACACACTATGGAGAAGAGACATGCTGTAACTAATGGATGTAACTAATCTCTGCTGTGGACTAATATCAGCTCAAATGCTACAGATGGGTTTTAAACGTAAAGGAACTTGAGGAAAGAAGCTCAAGGCATAATTGAGCCCATTATTCCAGAAATCATAAATGGCAGACATGGCCTAGGTTATCAGGATTTGTCCTAGGAGCCACTATCCCCCGACTGCTGACCACATTTCAGAAAGATCTATTGCTCCTTTCTGGATCAAACAATGGCCTTTGAATACTGAGAGAATTGTAACTGTGACCTGTCTGGTGGAGGAGAAACGTAAAAATAGGGCATATAAAGCCTCCCACCAGTCCTTCAGTCACCCCAATATTTGTTGTTTAAAGAAAATCAGGCTTATAAACCATTACAGGATCTGAAGAAATTAAATAAAATTTATTAAAGCCAAGGGGATTCTCACAGCCTGGCTTGCCATCTCCCATTACCATCCCTAGGAATCAAAATAACAATGGTTATAAATTTACAAGATTGCTTCTTTGCCATACCTCCTCAACCTAAAGATTGTCAGCATTTCCCTTCTAGCTTGCCTACTCACCCTGCCATGATGGAGGCCAAAGCTCACATATAGAGCAGGAAATGCGAACTCTGTTTATCCAGGACTCATTTATTGAGCAGAGTTCCTCATTTTATATATACAGATTAACTATCAGAACTGTCAATTATAGCTTCCTCACAGTCCCCCAAACTAATAATAATATATGTGTATGTATATGTGTATATACATATATATTACAATACATTTATTGCACAGATGATATTACATTTATATCAAACTATGAAACTTATGAGTCTATAGATTGGCAGATAGCTCTACAGGATATACTGGCACCTTTTCATGTGTCTGTCCAACAATTATAAATTCAATTTAAATTATATTAAATATAATTTAAATTATAAATTATAAATGGAAGCTCACCCATGAGGCTTATGTCCTTATGATTTATGGTTATTAAATAAGAAGTAATACATCATTTATTTCACTGCTTTCCAATTTTAGGAAGGCCTAGAGCTCATTTATAGACAACAGCCTTACATATACTTCAAGAGCTCTTAAAAATTGGTGCTTAATTTTTCAGATCCCCCACTACAGGCATTCCTTATTACCCCCAGGCCAAGCCACAAAGTCACACCTAAGCCTCTGTGATCTTCTCACTGGTATTTGAAAAGGTCCTGATGTTTTCATACTGTCAGGAGGAGGATATGCCTACATGTCTTCACAGGATATTGACCCATCTTATGAATCCTGGATCGCCTGGTCACACCATATACTAGGCCACTGCAGGACAAAGGCGCTCTAAAGCTGCCAGTCCAAATACAGGCTGTTATTTACCTCTAGATTCTTAAATATTGAGCTTTGAATATGAATAAATAGATACAATTCCAGATCCTTTTGATGAACTTTCATCAATGGTATAAAACTTATAGAAATATGATTAGAAATAATAATTCTGTTCTAAATGTATTTTATTAATTTTTGTCAAAAGATAAATGAGACTATATATGTATGTACGTATGTATGTATGTATGTATATATCACATTTCATTCTCTGCCTATCCTGATGTTTTGTTGAGACTCCAAGGATTCATAATTTTGCTCTCACAAAATTTACTACTGTTATATTGCTAACATGTCTAAGATTTTGTCTATTAAGAAGGTTCTTGTAAGTTCTAGGAGATCAAAATTTGCCAATACTCACAAGCCAAAAAGACCAGGAGGAATGCAACCTGACTGCAGTTTACATCTCCCACTTACATATTTTCTTTTTCTTCTCTGGGGTAGGGAGGGGAACTTTCCTTCTCTCCTTGGCCTGATATCTCCTCTCACCTGCTAACCATGCATTTAATATTCCATAGGTACACCTAAGAGAAAAAGTTTCCTCTTTAAAACTCCTCGGCTGCATGTTCTACCATTAATACATACATTTGTTTCCAGCAGAAATTCTAACCATTTAAAGAGATACAGGTTGTCTACATCTGGACCACAGACATGTTGTCTAGCTGCAGATCTGCATCCCACCCTCCAGCCCACGAGACAGAAAATTCTGCTACACTGCGTGTCTCACAGAGTCTAAAACAGCCTGTGTTTCCTGGGTTTCCACTGCATTTCAGACCCCCACCTTTGCCCCCATATCAGCAGGAAATAACCATGAGAGATTTCTACAGCCCCCTTTGTCACGTACCCCTATTTCTGAACTGAACTCTCCAGCCCAAGGGCTGGACTGCCCTTAAAAAATGCTCTATTATTAATTGTATAAGTTCTGCCCATGATCCTGAAACTTATGTATTATCAGATATATCAGATATTCTCCTCATGTACAATTGTTCAGTATGTAAGTCTTGCCATGTATACCCTGACACAGGTTATTACTGTTTTCTCACAGCTAATAGTTTATTTAATATTGCATTGATTATAAATTTAAATTAAGTAAGCTTCAGCTGCAGCCTTATTCCCACAGATGCTCATGACTAACTCAGGTAACTCTTTAACTATCCCTCTTTAAAACACAGTTTAACCAAATTAATACCACTAATCAAAGATTAATAGAGTTAATGTTCCAAACTAACCATTTCTTTTTGCTAAGTCACAATCATAGTATTTAGACACTTTTGACCATATTATGCCATACTAGTTAATGATTGATTTTTTTATGTTACTCCTCTGCTCCCCTTTTGGCACAGATATATTCTAACTATATACAACTATACCTATTTTATTTATTTATTATGTTTATATATATAGAACCCATACTGTGGAAGAAGTGACTCCCAAAAGTTGTTCTCTGAACCCCATGTGTATGCATGTGTGTGCAAAGACAAAGACACACACACACACACACACACACACACACACACACACACACACACGGATGAAAAGGGCAGAGAAGATGATTCTTGCAGAGGATGCAGGCTCACTTCCCAACACCGACACAGCGGCTCTGTGTGTGACACTATGCCTCTCCTACAAACAACTTTCAATAAAACAACTTCTAAATACTTTAAAATTCACATAATTTAAAATGTTTGGGGATTCTGGGCCAGGAATGGTGGCCCACATCTTTAATCATAGTTTTCAAGAGGCAGAAACTCAAAATCTTTCTGAGTTTCAGGTCTGCCAACACGATACATTAACACTCAATCTCAAAAAATTAAAATTATGAATTCTAATCCTTCATAAAAAGCTAAAAATACATTTTTAAAAATTATTCATTTAAATTCAAAGCCAAATTCTTTTTTGACTATCACTTCAGTTTTAATGTGCAATCCAACTGCACTGGTCAATTTATTTTATTTATTAAACTTCTTTATACTTTCCCATACACACTTCTACTAAATACAGCACTACTTTTGTGCATTTTGTGAACAGCACTATTATCTACATACTGTAGTAAAACTTATCTAAGAGTATGTACAGGGGCATGAGTGTAGCAGTCAGAGGCTAACTTCTGGAGCTGGTGTTCATCATGTGGTTCCAAAGGATAAAACTCAGGTCACTGGGCTTGGCAGTATCTCTATCCAGTGACTCATGTCATTGGCCCTTAGGATTTACAAGTATTTTTTTTATCATGTATAGGCATTATACAACTAAGGATATTTTCATGTAAGTATGTACTGTAGATAAAGTGTATTTTACTTCTTATCTTTTCTTAGTAACCTAAACAGTTTTGTGTCTGTTCACAGGTTATATGTACAACCTTGGTATTATATGTCTATATACAGCCTAAGCACCAAAAACTAAGAGAAAAACTAGTATTTGCTTTTCATGGACTAGATTAATCCATTTATTTATCATCCATGTTTCTGAAAATGCTTTAAGTTTGTTCTTTGTATGGCCGAAAACAAATGACATTGTCTATACACTGTTTATCCAGTTGGGACACCTGGGTGGATCCCACAACTTCATCACTGGGAATGTGGCTGCAAGCAACACTGGATGCAGGTGTTCCCGCCAGAGTCCTTGGGCTAAATATTCAAGGATCTGTGACATTAACACCATCAAGGTGACAGCATCTAGTCTCCTCTAGGAGACAAATGTGGGACCAGTCCATGAGGATTTCTAGACTGGGTTCACTAATTTGAGAAGACCCTCCACAACGTAGGCGAGAGCAGCTGCCGCATGTCTTTCACATCAAGCCAGACCTCTCATGACAGGCATGTAAATGAAAACCAGAATAAACTGTTCCTCCCTTAAGCTGTTTAGACAGCGCTTTTCTTCCCCCTGGGGGAGAGGGTGTCACAGAACTGATACCAAGCTACTTAGCTGGGTTATATGGTAAATCTGTTTTTACTTTTCTTTAGGTTTATTTGTATTCTATGTGAATGGGTGTTGGGTCTGCATGTGTCTGTGCACATGAGTCTGTGGAGGCCAGAGAGTGCATTTGACCCCACTGGAACTGGACTGACAAGCGGGGGTTAGCCAGTCCTCGGCAAGAGCAGCCAGCATTCCTAACTGCGGAGTCATCGTTCTAGCCCCGCAATTTAAATCTTTTGGGAAACCTCTACTGATTTCAGAAAGTCCTTGCATATGCCCTGGAATTGTTTCTCCTTGTTCTTCTAAATGTTTCAAGTCTTATATTAGGGTCTTTCCATCCATTGGGAGTTAGTATTTCCAAAAGGGATCTAATCGTGTTCTTCTACACATGGATACGTAGTTTGCCCAGAATCATCTGTTAAGAGGCTGTCTTTTCTCCACTGTCTATTTCTGGTGCTTTTTCAAAAGGCAGAGGGTTACAGCTGTGGATTTACATTGTACGTCCTCTATTCAGTTTCATCGATCTGTATGTATGTCAGTATCATGTTTTTGTTACAATGGCTCTGTAGCACAACTTGAAATCAAGTACAGTAATGCTCCCAGCAATCTTATTGCCTAGAATTGCTTTGGCTATTCATATTCAGGGTCTTATGTTTCCATATGAATTTTAAAATTGTTTTCTAGTTCTGTAAGAAGGCACATGAGGGCTGGAGAGATGGTTCAGCAGTTAAAGAGCACTGGCTGCTCTTCCAAAGGTTCTGAGTTCAATTCCCAGCAACCACATGGTGGCTCACAACCATCCATAATGAGATCTGGTGCCCTCTACTGGCCTGCAGACATCATACATGCAGGCAGAACACTGTATACATAATAAATAAATCAATCTTAAAAAATAAAAAGATGGAGCCGAGTGGTGTTGGCACATGACTTTAATCCCAGTTAGGCCATTTGCTATTTCTTACTATTAATAAATTTTTATGCTAATATTTTTCTGTGTATCTTTCTTAACATAAGCACTAAAATGTTTAATCACATGTTCATGAAGCATGTACATTTAAAATTTAATAGGTATTATAAAATTTTCTCCAATAAAGCTATAGTGGCTGGGTATATAGCTCAGGGACAGAGTACTTGCCTAGCACGCACGAGGTCCTATATTCAATCATTTGTATTTAATGACTGTTTTTTACTATACTGCATCAGTACAGGAGTAACCATTGTCTCCTTACTTGTCAATTCTTGATATAATACAATCTCCTAGTTCATACCAAATTATGAGACTAAAATTATGTCAGTTTGTACTTATTGATTATTAGATTCTTCTTGGAAGAAGCTGCTATATAACCCAGGCTGCCTTGAAATTAGAATCCTCCTGCTACAGCCTCCGGAGTACTGGGATTATGTGACTATGCTGCCAGACAAAGCATTTCAAGAAAGAAAAAAAGAGAAAAAGAAGGGGGGAAAAGCAACCTGGAATGCATATTGAGCCAATCCAAACAACACAGCAAGGAGTTATCTTGAAAAAAAAAAAACCAATCCAAAGCCAGTTCTTTGAAAATTCCAATAAAACAGAAAACTCAACTGGCAATTAACAATGGGAACAAAGAAATGAACAAGGACAAATGAAAAAACAAAACATTATATAACTTTATAGCAGTACATGCAATAAATCAGGTAAAAAATTTTTTACTTTTTTATATTATTATTTATTATATTATAGAGTTGGGGGGGGGGCATGTATATAAAAGTCAGAAACAATGCCAAGGAGGTAGTTTTCTTTTCCACCATGTGGGTTCCAGGAATCAACTCAGGGTTTCAGGTTCGGGGGTAAGTGCTTTTACCAGCTGAGCAACTTTACTGGCACAGAAATGGACCATTTTCTAAGAAAAATCTCCAAAATTGATACAAAAGGAGACAAAGCAATTGACTAATATAATAACAACAAAGAACAGTATAATTCAAGGAAAAGGAATCTTACATACTATTCATTCAACCTAGGGAGTAAAGACAATTTCTACAACTTTCTCCCCAAATCTAGAATAAAATAAACAACTACACAGTTTATTTTATGATGTATTTCAAAACTGCACTACAGTAGAAGAATGCTGCAAGACAGGGTCTTGCTACTGTACAATCCAGGATGGTTTCAACTCTTCCCTCCCTCCCTCAGCCTCCAATGTAATAGGATTACAGATGTGTGCTACAAAACAACAGCTGACTAGAAACTCAGTTATTATTTATTTATGGTTTTTTGAGACAGGTGTCTCTGTGTAACAGCCCTAGCTGTCCTGGAATTCACTTTGTAGTCCAGGCTGGCCTCAAATTCACAGAGATCTGCCTGGCCCTGGAGTGTTCTTAAAGGCATGCGCCACCACACCTGGCTTAAAAACTAAAATTTAAAAAAAAAATTTGCATAAGCTATTTTTTTTAAGAATAAACACATAGGTTCTATTCCATACTTAGAATTAGTACAATATTAAAAAAATCTAGCAATATGATTCTATATATAAGATTAAAAGTAAAAAATCTACCTAATCATTGCAGTAAGCTCCAAAGCAAACCAACCTGAGGATTGGGAATGTGGCTCAGTGTGAGAAGTATTTGCTCACTGAGTGATGGGTTTCATCCTCAGTACCCCCAAAATAACCAGACACACATAAGAAAAGCTCTTAAAATGTAAACACCTATTCATGATTCAGAACACATACCTCAGCAAACTAGGAAAAAATCTGGGTCTTCAAAACCATGTTAAACCCTACATACAATGGGTGATACAGAGTACAAAAATTACTAGCAGCAAATTAGCCGATTGCAGACATTTACCCTGTGAAGACATCAATCTAAAGTTTTCAAACAATTTTCAGTAATTAACAGAAGATTTGATGAAGTGTCTTATTGAAAAAGGACCTCGATACATCATTGTCCATTACACGACAGAACTAAAGGTGTGAAACACCATGTAGCTCTCATTATTATTAATTATTCGTTTTTTTTGTTTGTTTGTTTGTTTGTTTGTTTTTTCTAGACAGGCTTTCTCTCTGTAGCCCTGGCTGTCCTGGAACGCATTCTGTAGACCAGGCTGGCCTCAAACTCACAGAGATCTTCAAAACTCATAGAGATCTACCTGTCTGTCTTCTGAATGCTGAGATTATAGGCATGTGCCACCACAGCCCAGCTTTCCTAATTATTTTTAATTGGAGAGATTATTCTTCTGATAAACAGAGACTTAATGCTTACCTGTTTTAATGCCTTTTTGCTGTGCTTCTGTGATGGAGAAATGACTTTACTTGCTGGAATGGTAGGTGATGGGCAGCCTGACTGAGGAGAGGATGGCTGTGACAGTCTAGATGATACTAGGGAAAAATTGACCAGGAAACATTTGTTATCAGAGTTGATATCAAGCACCACTCCTTCCCCAGATCATATGCTGCTACCTGTTAACAACTGTGACCAAACACTTTAGGAAAGGATCTTCTCTTTGGAGTTGTCCTGCAAACAGTCTCCCCTTTCAGTTTATTTCCTCAGAAAGTTCTAGTGCAGGATGATAGGACGGGGAAGGGGCGAGTATTAGTATAGATGACTTCTCATTGTTTACTATATTAGAACTGATTAAAGGAGCCATGTTATCAAATTAGAACTGTAGTATCTATGGTCCTAAGGTAAACTTGAAGATGAATAATGACAACATGGTGGGAAGTTATGAAAGGTTTAAATTGAAGACAAAAAGGCCATTTCTGCTTTAAAATTCTTCCACTGTTTCAACCCTGTCACTCCTTCCCTCAGGTCCCAAGTTTTCAGCCTATCTGTTCAAGACGGGTTTTGAAGACTTCTCTACTGGAAACAACCACTTCCTATGCCGTCCGTATCTGCTGTGCATAGCCTGAAATGGACCACACTGAAGTCATGGCAGGCACATGTTTATGCTCTATAAAACTTAATATCATGTGAGCACATTTTAAAATTTTATTTTTTACATCCATGTAATGCCTGTTGCCCACAGAGGCCAGAAGAGGGTGTGGCATCACCTGGAAAGAGGTTACAGATAGTTGTGAGGTGCCATGGGCGGGTGATAGATATTAAACCCGGGTCCTCTGGAAGAGCAGCCAGTACTCTGTTGAGCCATCGATCCAGCCCCATTTTAAAATAAGGTGTGTGTGTGTGTGTGTGTGTGTGTGTGTGTGTGTGTGTGTGTGTATGCACACACACATGATCACGAACACATATGCATACATCTGAGGACATTGCCCATGGAGGCCAA
Source organism: Peromyscus maniculatus bairdii (assembly GCF_049852395.1). Lineage (NCBI taxonomy): Eukaryota > Metazoa > Chordata > Mammalia > Rodentia > Cricetidae > Peromyscus > Peromyscus maniculatus. The sequence goes on along the minus strand of NC_134873.1, from coordinate 43,459,923 downwards.
AAGAGAGCATCAGATCCTCTAGTGATGGAGTTATAGGCACTGTGGGCAGCCCAATTGTGGATGCTGGGAAACAAACTCATGTCTTCTACAAGATCAATGAATACATTTTATGTTAGTTAAGGAGAAAGATGAAAATTGTTGGTTCAGACATCTCATGTGAGAGCAAGGAAAGTTCAATTTAAGAGAGGAAAGAACCTAGAGATGACTCTTGAAGAATACACTTTGCCTAATATTTTCTTTTTAAATACTTGACCTGAAAACATTTATAGCAAAATGGTATTGGTTAAGACCATGAAGATTTAAGACACATGAAGTATGTGCTGCTAGATATCTAACTGACACAAAAATAAGAAATATACATAGTAAAATAAGCAACGCCTAGAGTACAACATACAACTTTACTCTTAAATGTTCTAATATTAAGACAATTTAACTTTGGTTCTGTATCCTCATCTTCATAACTATCATGTTTATATACATGGGAAGGAACTGATATAACAATCAGCTTTAAAAAAAAGCACCTTCTATGTTCTAACAAAAGCATAAGTTCTATTTTCTATTCCAAGCTCCTGAAATTCTATTTCCAGTGATAACTAAATCTAAATAACTAGGTTTGTATCATTACATTCTTTTCTGTGCAAATAAAATAGTACAAAGATACACACTGGCTGCTATATAAGTTCTCATAACCTATATTTACTTATCAAAAAACTGAATCAGCTTGAGAAAAGATACAAAGCTAGTATGGAGCAAAGGCAAGATTTAAATTTTATTTTCAGAACAATGAATAAGTACCTGGAATAGCTGACAGTGGTGACCACTGAAAACATGTGCTAATATCCGAATTCTCAGAGCCTGCGAACATTGCTTTATTGGTGAAAGGACTAAGTATCTTATGATTATATTACCTAGATTATGCCAGTCAGTCTTAACAACATATTTTTTACTTTTCAAGACAGGGTCTCAATTTACAGCCCTAGCTGGCCTTGAACTCAGAGAGATCCACCTGCCTCTGCCTCCCAAGCATTGGTATTAAAGTTGTGTGTTATCACATCCCACACAACAAAGTATTTTTATAAGAGACATAGTGAAGACAGATTCAGAGAAGGTGAAGAAAAAGCCAGGTCAGAATAAAGTGGCCATAATGCAAGTTAGTTGGCCATCACAGAAAGCCAGAAAAGGCAAGGAACAGAAGAGTCTCTCTGAAAGCCTCTGGAGGGATAGCTTCCTTGCTGACCCCTGGGCTTACAAACTGACTTTCAGAACTGTGAGAGAACAAATTTGTGTTACTTAAGCCACACAGTTTGTGGTAATTTGCTGCTTCAGGAACCATATAGTAACTAAGTTTTGTTTTGTTTTGTTCTGTTTCTGAGAGTGTTTCTCTGTGTAACCCTGGCTGTCCTGGAACTTGCTTTGTAGACCATGCTGGTCTCAAACTCATGGATATCCACCCACCAGCCTCTGCCTCCCAAGTGCTGGGATTAAAGGAGTGCACCATCACCACCACCACAACTGGCGTAAGTTTTTAAAGTATTACTATCAACTTACAGACATTTGAAACATACATTTAAAATGTTCAAATAAAAATCAAGCCTGGCCTGGTGGCACAGGCCTTTAATTCTATCACTTGGGAGACAGAAGCTTTTTCCCTTGCTTCTGGTTATCCTTAAAGCCTCAGTCCTAATAGTACAGCCATCTTTAACACAGGCTGTGCCCAAACCTTCACCTCAGCCACTATCAACAAGAACAGCTCCCAGAAGTCTTTCAACCTAAGTTAACTTTGTCACAAGTTTCGTTTCTAGGATGTACTTGAAAGAGAACCCAATCTTCCCCATTCAGTAACTTAGCACATATAAAAAAATGCCAGAGGGCTAGTGGATTTACCATATTTTCTAACTCCTGTTAGCAAATTACTGATTAAAAAAAAAAAAGTCTTGACTATATGCTAACAGTAATGTGCTCTGGGAAACAGGGATCCCTTACAATGAAAAGGAATATTTCACTGACTCTTTTTTTTTTTTCTTAAAAATAGCAAAAGCAAACCAAACCTCACAACTTTTCCTTATAACAAGATAAAAACTATAACCATGCAGCGTCTTAAATCCCAGCACTTGGGAGGCAGAGGCAGGAGAATCTGTCAGTTCAAAGCTAGTCTGTCTGCTCTACATAAGTTCCAGGACAGCCAGGGTTATATAACGAGATCCTGTCTCTAAGGGAGAAAACAAAACAAACAACAATTATCCATGCAGCTGTTTCATATTATAGTATTTATAACATATTTGGGGGGAAAGACAGAAATTTCCCTTAGCTATGACCAAAAAACAGTAAGAGAGACAGTTGATTTTATTAGTAGTTTTTCTGACATCATTCCACCTTACCTTGACTTGAAATTCCATTAAGCTCTTCTCTGAACATGTTTCCTGTCTGAAAGCTAAGAACCAAAGCTAGAAACTAGTAATTTCCTCTACTTTACATATAAATCAATAAGCTAGATTCAATACTGGACTGAGTTTCTGAGTTCTAGTCTGTTCCTATTTGGCTGAAAGGTATAAATATCAAGAGTTTCTATCAATTTTCAACTAAAAGTATCAGTTTTGCTGTCAGAGCTCTGTATTTTTGCACATAAAAAGGAAGTGGGTTTTTGATACTATCTCAATGTTCTTCCTGTCTTACAATGCATTTGAAATCATGATGTCAAACTCAGAGTCAAAGCCCCAAATAAGAAAAATGAACAGCAACAATTAGTATTAGAGAAATTATTTTGATAACTTCAGAGACTGTCTCATCAGAGTATAATTCAAGGAGAAACAGCCGACACGATACTCATTTCTAGAAGAGCGATGAATCAAAAGCAGATCAAAAACAATGCTGAATTTGCTATTACCTAGTTGTCAACATCTATTATTATGTAGGATGTAGAATAAGGTTATACTATTCAAATTTACCTACGGAGCTACTGACAGTGGAATTTTATGATTGTTATTTAAGGTATTTCTGCATTATTTGAACTTACCTTAATTTTTTGGCATGGCCATTAACAGACAAATGCACCAGCAACAAGAGCCACTGCTCAAAGGGTCGCTGCACCAGGTGTAGCTTTTTTCAAAAATTTATTTAAAAGAACAAAAAAAAAAACCATCTTCATTTTACATGAACGGGTACTTTGCTTCCATGTATACCTGTGCACTGTGTGGGGCCAGGAAGGGGCATGGGATCCCCTAATGAACTTACAGATGGTTGTGAGCGGCTATGTGAGTGCTGGGAAAGGAACCAGATCCTCTGCGAGAACAACAAGTGCACTAACTGCTGAGCCATCACCCCAGCCCTGCATGTGTGACTCTTAAAAGGTAGGAATGAGCCCGGCTTATTGATATCTATTTAGCAAGTTCCAGGCCAGCCACAGCTACACAGTGAGACTTGTCTCAAAAACCAAAAAAGTAAAAATAAAGCCAGATGGGGTAATCTGCTTGTCACTCCAGCTCTTGGGAGGTAGAGGCAAGAAAGCTAGGAGTTCACAGCCAGCTCTGGCTAAATAGTCAGTTCCAGACTAGCCTGGGCTATGTGAGAACATGTGAGCACTCCATCCCCAAATAAAGATGTTCCAATACATTCCAAAGACAATGATTTTTGTTCACAGTTTAAACTGGCCACCTTTAATGTTGATCTTCTTGTTTATGAAGCCACCTAGAAAATATGAATCTTGCTAGGTATTTCCCTTGCCTGATGTCTTGGCTTTGTTCTATAATTTTCAAACTTATAGAGAAAAGTTGAAGCTGGAGAGAAGTGGAGAAAAGACAAAGCCCCTTTCACCTGTAGCATTAGCCTTCCCAAATCGGGGGTTTAAAAAATCTGCAGAATGGCCAGGCAGTGGGAGCCCAGCCTTTAGTCCCAGCACTTGGGAGGCAGAAGCAGGCAGATCTCTGTGAGTTTGAGATCAGCCTGGTCTATAGCGTGAGTTCCAGGATAGCCAGGCTACACAGTGGAACCATGTCTGGGGGGTGGGAGGATTTTTTTAGAATAAAAGACCTGGGCCACAGCTGCTGTTCATCATTATCAGGGATCATTCTGAAATTATTTATCAAGGATTTGCAGGAAGGCCCTATTTCATTTTGTTTTCATCTCATTTGTGTCTGATAACTGAAGTTTGGTGCCTCTCCAATGAACTTGTAAACTAAGATTATGGGATTAGTTTTCTTGAACTGTATGCATAGTAGTTATACCAGAGAACATAAATGAGTAAGTTAATGAATTATTTCCATGCTCCCCAAGAGTAGCACAACCACTAGATTGGGGATAAAGAGAAGGAAGTAAAAAAACAAAAACAACAACAACAAAAAAAACCACCTATTTTTCTGATATGGCACATCAACAGTTCTCAAGGCAGTTAAAATTAACAAGTCTATGATTACGGGAAGCATAATTCAACTTAGAAGATATTAAAACTGGAGAAAACTGAATGTCTACTCTACGCAGGAAAATCAATACCCCATAAGGTATTCAGAAGTCTAAAATTTCCCCTCTTCAAACAGAATCTAACAAAAAGCTAGAGATTAACAAGAATAGATGGTAAAATGTTATTCATAACAGAAAAGCCTTCCAGGGAAAGGGTTGTCATATAGCCATTATTCCTTACGTGTCTTAGGTTCGCTATGAAAAGATATCAAATGGTATGAGAGCAAAGACAGGCAGACTACATCTGGTGTTAGCTAGTAGTAATGAACATTCTTTTCCTAGTAAGGAGAGAGCTGAGAACAGCCAGTGCTCCAAGCCTGGGACCAGAATCAGACAAGAGTTACAAATAAGTAATGGTAAAGCATCTATGACGGTCACAGCTAAGAATAAATTAAGGTAAAAATTTAGAATGTTGTCCAACTCATTTCACCATTTAAGTTAAATAAAAATAAAACTTGCACTTTTTTTTTCTTTTTTGTGGTAAGATCTCATTATGTAGCTCTGGCTGGCCTTGAATTCATATCTGGCTGCATCTGTCTCCCGAGTGCTGGGACTAAAGGTGTGTGTGCACCACCATACCCAGCTAACTGCATATCCTCACTGCAAGATGCAGGTTTACCTCAACAATGACCTCAAACTGAGGTTGGTGAGACGGCTCAGCAAGGAAAGGTGATGACGGCAGCATAAGCACCACGGTCTGAGGACGGTGCCGGAAATCCACAGAGCGGTGGAAGGACTGAACAAAGTCGTCCAATGACCTCCAAACTGCACCGTGGCGTAGACCCAGGCCAGCTAGTCCCTCTTTCGCTCTGTCTGCCCCCCATGCACACAGCACACACATACTCAACATTTTTTAACAATTAAAATTAGGACCTGGAGAAATGGCTCAGTGGTTAAGAGCACTAGCTGCTCTTCCAGAGGACCTGGGTTCAATTCCCAGCAACCACTTGGTGGCTCACAACCAACTGTAATGAGATCTGGTGCCCTCTACTGTCATGCAAACATACATGCAAATAGAATACTCATATGCATAAAATATGTAAATAAATAAATCTTTAAAAAAACAAAAAGAATTAAAATTAATCACAGACTTAAAACTCAAGATGATAAAACTTCTAGAAGATATAGAAGAAAATGTAGGTGAGCCTAGACTTGGTCATCACTTTTAGATACAATACCAAAGGCTCAAGATCACAAAACAAAGGACTGATAAACTGGACTACATTCAAATGAAAAACTTCTGCTTTGTAAAAAGAAACTGCCAGATCCAGGACTAGAGAGATGGCTCAACGGGTACCAGTCCTTGCCAAAAACCTGACAACGTGAGTCAGATCTCTGAGACTCATAAAAAGCAGATCTGGAAGCACTGACCTACAATCCCAGCGTTCCGAAGGCAAAATGGAGGTAAAGACAGAGGAGCTGCCCAGAAGCTTCGGGGCAGTGGCAGAAATAAGAGAGATTCTGCCTCCAATAAGGTGTAAGTAGTGAGAGCCAACTCCTGAATGCTGTCTTCTGATCTTGACACTGGCATGCACGAGCATGTCTCATATCCACATACATACGAACACACACACATTTGGAGAGGGGAAAACTGCCAAAGGGGGAAGGACTATAGTTTTTGAGAAAATATACAGAAAAAAACCTTACCAAATAAAAGACTATAATCCAGGGCTAGAGAGCGGGCTCAGCAGTAAAGAGCACTGGCTGCTCTTGCAGAGGACCCAGGTTCAACTCCCAGCACCCACAATGGCGGCTCATCACCATCCATAACTCCAGTCCCGGGGGGATCCAATGCCCTCTTCTGGCATCTGTGGGCACCAGGTACGCACATGATACAAACATACACTCAGATAAAACTTAAATACACATAAAATGAAAATAAATCTTTAAAAAAAATACTATTCAAAATGAACAATGAACTCCTGAAGGCCAATTATTAGAAAACAAAAAACAAACAAACAAAAAAACCCTGACATCCTAACCTTAACAAAAATGGGCCAAGAACCAGGGCACACTTCTCACCAAAGAGCCTATTCAAATGGAAAATAAGCATGCAGAAAGACTTCTCCATACATGCAATCAGGGAAATACAAATGACAGCAGTGACAGACAGATGCGCACCATTAGAATGGCCAAAGTCTAGAAGACTGGCAGACAATACGAACTGCTGGTAAAGATTCAAAGCAACAGCAACTGCCATTCACTGTAGTAGTGTGGCAGCGTTTTACAACATTTAACATACTCATCACAATGCATCAGTCACACTCTTGTGAATTTACACAAAGACAACATGTGCCCACAGAAAAACAAAGTTCATAGTAGTTTTCACTCATAAATGGTAAAACATGAAGTAACAAATACATCTTTTAGTTGGTGAATGGCTATATGCAAATCATGTCAAATACTATTTAGTTCCACAAGGCAATGTACCATAAGCCATGAAAATGCATGGAGAAATCTCCAACACACATTACTAAATTAAAGATGCCAATCTGGAGCCAGTGAGGTGGTTTGGTTGGAAAACACCTTGTCGCCATGCTTGACAATTGAGTTTGATCCCTAAGACTCACATGGTTAAAAGGAGAGAATCAATTCCTGTAAGATGTCCTCTCATCTGTATACAACTGTCATGGCACCAGTGCACATGTGAATGAAGGTGTGTACAAGAACACACTCAGAAAAAAAATTGTAATGTCAGTTTTAAAATAATGCCCATTTAATGCCAGGCAGTGGATCTGTGAGTTCAAGGCAGGCCTGGTCTACAGAGCGAGATCCAGGACAGCCAAGGCTACACAGAGAAACCCTGTCTCAAAAAACAAAAAAAAACTAAAAATAAATAAATAAATAAATAAAACAATGTCCATTTGAAAAGGTTCCAACTTTCTGATAGTCTCAAAATGACAAAACCATGCAGATAGTAGAAAAGATCAGAAGTCAGCCAGAAGACTATGTGGACGGGGCAGTGAAAATACACTGTATGGCATTTGTGTGCACACATGTCTTTGTAAATAACGCATCTGTCCCAAGTTTTAGAAAGTACACTACCAAGAGCGAATTCCGGTGGAAATAGAACCCAGATGATAAGAATGTGCTAGTACACATTACCAAGTACAAGTAACAAACATAGAAGAGACATGGGACAAACCTGACTGCTAAAACACAACTCCAAAACATAACTTCCAGTCTGTAGTTTGAGCACTCAAGAGGCAGAGGCATGATGATTAACCAATTGAATGCCAGCCCAGTCTACATATCCAATTATAAACCAGTGCTACATGGTGAGACCCTGTTCCAAAAAGCCAAGAATATAACGCATGTAAGCAAAAAAGCACAAAGCAGCAAAACCTGATGTGAGCAAGTCTGTGCATATGAACAAGTAGAAAGCAAATGGAAACACTGTACTTATCAACCCGAATCTAAAAGTGTTCTCCAAAAGGACATTTTTTGTGTGGATGCATGCATGTATTTAAGTGTCTATCGTGACCACTCTCCATGGGTTTTCTCCCTTATAGATGTATGTGTAGTGTGCAGGTCGGATGTGTGCAGAGGCTCAACACTGATGTTGGCGTCTTCCTTGAGTACTCTCCACTTTCTATCAAGGCAGGATCTCTCACTAAACCCTCAGCTTGTCGACTTGAGCTAGTCTAGCTAACCAGGATCCTGTCTTTGCTTAAGTGCTGGCTGAGATTACAGGCAGCTGTCATGCCTGGCCAACATTCTGGGACTCGAACTGTGGTCCTTATGCTCATTATATATTCCCGTATTACAGCTCCCAGAACAACCCCACCAACACACCCCCTCTTTCATCTCTCTCTCTCTCTCTCTCTCTCTCTCTCTCTCTCTCTCTCTCTCTCTCTCTCTCTCTCTCTCTGACAGGATCTCTCATTGAACCTGGAGCTCATAGTGCTGGCTAGGCTGCATGGCCAGCGAGCCCCAGGAAATGCATAATTCCTCATCCCCTTTACTGGTGTTATATATCCGTATGTGCTAGGGATCCAAACTCGGTTCTTTATGCTCACACAGCATATTAGCCACAGAGCAATCTCCCAGCTCCTAAAAGCATATATATAGATATCTACATAGAGAGAGATTTATATATAGATACAGATTTGTCTGTTTCATTTTGGTTTTTGAGACAGGGTTTCTCTGTGTCGCCCTGGCTGTCCTGGAACTCACTCTGTAGACTAGGCTGACCTCGAACTCACAGAGATCTGCCTGCCTGCCTCCCAAGTGCTGGGATTAAAGGCACGTGCCCCCATGCCCGACTAGAAAAGTCTATTTTTGAAAATTTCTCAGTCACACAGTCCAAAAGGTCCATGAAGCTGGCGGCTGCTGCACTGTGTCCAGCAGGTGAAATACAGACGCTTCCGCCCCTGCAGGCAACCAGGCAGAGCACTAGGCTACAGGGAAAGAAGAGGCGGATGGTCGAGAGCGAGAAGGCACTGCCCTGCAGCAGTGGGGATTACCTTTCCTCTTCCACCTGCTCTTTCTCCCCTCTTTGTGGCTGCCGCCATCACTGCTGCTGCTGTTCTCAGAGCTCTGAGAATCTGACTGACCATCACTGCTTTCTTCTGAACCTTCTGACAGCTCTTTCACTCCATCTGGCACATCTTTCTGAAAATGTAGGCATCCTGTTAGGATTATTACCATTTTAGCAAATCCAAACTAAATTTCTAGTATGTAATACAGTAACTTAACTGATTAATTTTTACTATTATAAAATAGTAAAACCACCAATATTAGCTGAAATCCTGATACTTCCCCCTTTTTTTGGTCAAATAAATTAATTTTCCACCTACACCCAGAAGATAAAAATTATACACAACATTCATATGCAGGTACCACATATGTTTAAGTTACAGAAAATTGGTAGCCGTAAATCCAGGTAAAAGACGTAATGTTCAGGTTTAAAAAGCTAATAATGATTTTGTTAGACATATTTGTGTCGGGGGTGGGGTGGGGTGGGGTGGGGTGGGTTGCCCTATGTATTCTGAATTCAATTCTAGAATTAAAGTCAGGAGAACAAGATTATCACATTATTTTCACCTAACTGGGTCCTCAATATTGGTTAATGAGTAGCATCAAGAAAAGGAGTTTTTGTTTCGTTATGTGGTTTTTTGAGACAGGGTTTCTCTGCGTAACAGCTCTGGCTGTCCTGGAACTCTCTTTTGTAGACCAGGATGGCTTCGAACTCACAGAGATCCAACTACCTCTGCCTCCGAGTGCTTTAAAGGTGGGCAATTAAAGGCGTGCGCCACCACCGCACAGCCTGTTGTTTGTTTTTTAAAGAATCACATCAATCTCTTTAGTTTCAGCTCTGAATAATGAGAATATTAAACAGACAGCATAACTATGACCATTTCATGTGAGAAAAGAGTAGCAGCATACGAAAGGCTAGTGATGCAGGGCTCTCTGGCTTCATCTTCTCCCAGTTACACAGCCTTAGTCTCAATCTCCCATAACCTCATTTCAGTGTCTAAGGTGGGGTGATAGCACCTACCTTAAAAGAGCACACAGAAATTAAATGAGCTAATTAATATTAAATGTTCACAACATAGCCTTTATGAGAGCTCAGTACTAGTTACTATGTGTTTACATAGTACAAAAAGCTTATATAAATAAATGGATAAATGAATGTTATTTCTTATGGATTTTCTTTCCATCAATACTTTGTTATCCCATATAATTATTTTTATCACATTAAAAATTGAACTGACAAACACAAAAAAATTGCCCTCCATCTAACTGGCACCACATGACATCTACCCAAGGCCATTAAGTCCGATTGAGCAAGAACAGTATTTTTCCACTTAAATTTTTCTCTCTAATCCATCTCTTATGTTATACACTTTCTTAAAATACAGACCCCATATTTTTATACTCCTTCTTTCAAAATGCAGGACAGCTTTTATAGAGTTAGTTGCCAGCCAGACATCTTGACCTGTAGGTTCAACAAGTATCTGAAATACAAATATAATTATCTTCTTTTTGCAAAAAACTTGTGATCCCCTTGGGATCAACGGCTCATGATCTTAGAATCATTTCTCACCCACTGTTTTACACATACCAAATGCAACGTGTTCTGTGCCTCAAATGTCTTGTGTCTACCTATATTACTACTCTGAGTTCCTACACCAAACTGTAATCTCCTTTTCATAAAAATCATAACACATAGATCTGATGACATGGTTCTCTCTGAAGACCTCTGCCATCTACTTACTCAATACCCCACCCAAACACAGAGCTCAGTCAGGGTAAAACTTTGTTAATTTATCAATTATCCCAACTACAGTGATTATCACTTAATCCAATTTCCTCTACTTTCAAATTCATCCAGAATTTTATCTGTTCCTTCATTTGAGCTACTTATCCTTGAAGGCCTTCACTCTTCTTATGTATATGTTCAAGTCCAACTTAAATCTTACAAGTAATAACACAAACTTTCTAAACCCCTTTATTCAAAACTAATCTTTATTTTGTGTCATTATAATGGAAGAGTTTCACAATATATTTTGTAAATATGAAAATTTTAATAACTAAAATGTAAGCATTACAGAGATCAAGAACTATAGATTATTCATCTTAGTCTATTTTTGGCATAGACTTGACGATATGATTATTTGAACTCTTAGTTTTTTTCTTTAAAGATTTTATGTATGAGAGTTTTGCATGCATGTATACACACACCATGTGTGTGCAGTGCCTGTAGAGGCCAGAAGAGGGCATCAGGCTAGAAACTGAATCTTGCTTCTCTGTAACATCAGCAAGTACTCTTAACTGCTGTCTACAGTGAACTCTGAGCTCTTGCTACAGAGTGCTGAAACTTTTGTACTTTCCTGATCAACAGCAGATTAGGAAAACCTATTGTTCTGCTATTTGGTCTTTGACTCTACTGATAATTAGATCGTCTGTTTGGATGATTCTTTGTTGGCTCGGAATGGTCTGCCTCAGAGTAGGGACTGACTACTAAGAGAAACAATTATGTAATTAGAAAATTGGAACTTTTAGTCCATCTTCTCAAGAACGAAGGTTGAGTTGATGGCCAATGACAAAAATCACACTCATATCACAAATCCTCCATAAAAACTCTAAAGACCAGGGGTTTGGATGAGCTTGCACATGGCTAAAGTCTGTGCTTGGAGACTGGTATGCCAAGACAGATTCTATACTCAGTGGCCACACCTCACTTCATGAATGTCTTTTATCTACATTACAATAAATAGAAAACTCAAAGATTTTTTTTTCCTCTAACATCTTTTGTAAGCAGTCCTAGAGCTTAGGTCTCATCCAAAGACTTGTAACTAATAGCTGAAGTGAAGGGTAACCTTTAGTACTGGGCCCTTTGACCGACACAATAGCCAAACAGTGAAAACTGAGTTAAATTAAAGGCAGCTAGCTGACTTCAGTTGGAGAACTGCTTGATATATGGGAGAAACCCCCGAACACATGGTATCAGAAGAACTGTACTAATTGGTATGTAATAACAGAAAATACATTTTGAGGATTTCTTTCCCTCTCTCTCCAACACAGTACGCATTTAATGAATGCAATTAAAATCATGGAAGATCTAGAATAGCTAAAGCATCAAAATGAGATCATGAAAGCTTCATTTAGGGCTAAAGTCCCATAACACCCACAAGTTAAACACTGCAGACAGTCAGAGGAAGTTAACATTAAAAGGCAGAATAGGGTTGTGCTATATATATTGCACAGATTGGCCTTGAGCTCACTATATAGGTCAGGGTGATCTAGAACTGGACAGGACCTTTTACCTTGGCCTCCTGAGTACTATGATTGATAACCATATGCCACCACATTAAGCTGCTAGATGTGGGATTTGTTCCTCTTTTGTTTTGTTTTGAGACAGGATCTCACTGGCTTGCCTGCCTAGAATTCAGAGATACCTACATCTGCCTCCAGAGTGCTTGGGATTAAAGGCATGCACGGCCACCAAACCTAGGTGTTCATTTTCTGTGTTTTGTTTTATGTTGGGTACCTGTGTGCCATAGCACACATATGAAAGTTATAGGACAACTTGTAGGAGTTGGTTCTGTCCTTCATTTATATGTGCCCAGGGAACCAAAAACAGGCTGTCAGTGCCTTCACATGCTGAACCATCTCAGCACCTCAGGTCAGAGTTCTTAATGTCAGTGGACGCAATACTGCCACTGAGCACCGTGATAAGCTCAGAGACAGGAGGCAGTGGGACAGACAGCGGTCTCTACGGACGTGTCACTTGGGGTACAACAGTCTGTCAAATAGTCTGCCATTCTGGTTTGCTGATAAACTTCCTTTGAGAAACAAGCCCTCTCCTAATTATCAGGCTGTCACAAGCTCAACTACAACCCCACATCAAGGATGACAACGATTCGACATTTGTCAACAGCCATAACTCATGAACGGTGGGTGTCACACGGGTCAGTCAGTCTGAGTGAGGTGGAGCCCTGCTTCAGTCTTGGACTCTTGTCTCTAGACTCTCAGTCTGTAGAACGGAGACTCGGACTGAATCCGTGGACGAGGAGGAGAAGCTGACTGAGAACAAAGTAAAAGAAAGAACAGACCAAGACCAGATGACACCTTTTGATCATCTGGACCCAGCCTGGATTTCCCATGAATGTTTAGTTTAGCTGTATGAGTTCACACATTTTCCAGCCTATTTACTAAGCTCATTTACATTGGTTTTCCTACTCATAAGTGAAAGGATATTGATGAGAAAAGGTCACCATTTCAGTGTACAAATGAGGTATTAGCCAGCTTGTTATGGAAGAAGAAATGTGGGTGTGGAATCGGATCAAAGTTCCTATTCTTCTTCTGATACAATACAGCCAACACTGGTCAGGAATTACATCTTTCAAACTTTACTTTTTCCCATTATTAAAAAACGAATAAGGGGTTGGGGGTTTAGCTCACTGGCAGAGCGCTTGCCTAGCAAGTGCAAGGCCCTGGGTTCGGTCCTCAGCTCTGAAAGAAAAAAAAGGAATAATAACCATAACTAAGTTTTAGTGGGGAAATTTATGAATAAAGAAAAGAATCTGGGCTAGAGAGATGGCTCAGTGATTAAGAGTACTGACTGCTCTTCCAGAGGTCCTGAGTACAATACCCAGCAACCACATGGTGGCTCACAACCATCTGTAATGAGACCTGGTGCCCTCTTCTGGCGGGCAGGGGTACATGCAGGCAGAACACTGTATACATAATAAATAAATCTTTAAAAAAAAAAGAAAGAAAGAAAAAGAAAAGAATCTATGGCTCTACGCAGTATGTTTCAAAAAAAGAATCCTCAATTTGTAATTGAAATATTTTGAAGTTCTGTAAAATAAGAAACGGGCTAGAGAAAGGGCTCAGCAGTTAACACTGACAGCTGCTCTTCCTTCCAGAGGACCTCAGGTTCAATCCTCAGTACCCACAGAGTCACTAGCAACCATCTGAAACTCTAGTTCCAGGGAATGAAACACCCCCTTCTGGCATCCATGAGTACTGCATGTATGTGGTACACGGATACACATAAAATAAATCTAAAAAAAAAAAAACCCATGTTAAATAAGAATATATACAAAGGGTGCCTTCTTAGTATTCATGAGGCCCTGCCTTCAATTCCTAGAACATCTCCTCCCTCTCCCAAATTTATTTACTTACTTATTTTAGGGTTGAAATATTGAATTCTGTCTCTGTGACTCAATTATTATACATTGTCACTTACTCTTTCTTGGCTCCCAAGCAACTTACCTTCAAAGTATATACTCCCATTCTACCTGGGACTTTATAGAAGATGCCCTCTTCACCTCGGGAGTTTGTGTGGAGCATTGCATTTAAGCATGCAAGAGGGGAAGTCCCACTACAAAGCAAAGCAGGTGAAGAGCATAGTGATTAGTTTATCTCTGAATATTCTTTGTAATGCTGACTTAATTTCTTTAATTGATCAATATTCCTGTTTTACTAACTGTAAAAAATATTAATACAGAAAGATATTGCCATGAAAAAAAATGAATGGAAAATTCATTTTTGAGTTTCTAAAGGGGAAAAAAATCCGTAATCTAACATTTAAGTAAAAGAAAAACAAAAAAATCAACATAGAACAATATCAAATTTATTTTGCAAACCTACTTTATTTACACACAAAACTTTGTAAGTATAATTAAAGTGGAAAGCATGTACACGCACGCGCGCGCGCGCACACACACACACACACACACACACACACACAGATTCAAATAAATCTCCAGCTTCTTGTGTGCTGCTGCACTAAACTAAATCTGATTTGTAAACAAAACTGCCGTGGTTTCTTGTACTTAAGCTTCACAGGAGATCACTTTAAAGACAATTTACAGACTTATTTTGCATGGATTAGCTTTCTTTCTCATTTTCTAAAATTTTATGTGCATAATAATTCATTATTATGATGAAAAAAGTTTTTTGAGTGGGGCATGATGGCACACAACTATAACCCCAGAATTTAGGAGACTGAGGCAAAAGAATCCCAAGTTCAATGCCATTCTCTACTATAAAGCAAGCTCCTAAGGGAAAAAATTCATTTTGAAGTGTCATCAGACTTTACTGTGCTCTCAAAAAAGGGCAATAAAATTCACTAACAGGCATCCTTATCTTGGTCTGTCACTACATTAAGGAAATGGAACTGGGATTGTAGAGATAAGACCACTGGCTGCTCTTCCAGGACCAGGGTTCAATTCCCAACACCCACATGGCCACTAACAACTTTTTGTAATTCCAGTTCCAGGGAAATCCAACATGCTCACACAGACACACATGCATGTAAAACACCAATGCACATAAAGTAAAAAGTAAATAATTTTAAAAAAGAAAAGAAAATGGGTCTAATGTTCTACCATAAGTCTAATGTTAAGCACTTCTGCATTAAGAAACAGGAAGGTATAGTTAACTGCATGCGTTTAATCCCAGAACTTGGGAGACAGAGGCAGAGGTCAAGGCCAGCCTGCTCTACAATCAGTACTACACAGAGAAACCCTGTCTCAAGAAACCAAAAACTAAAAAATGAAAAGAAAGAAAAGAAACAGAAAAGAGAAGTATAAGCAATGCATTTTTAAGCATAAAACCACATCGTGGTGATATTTTATCTGTGTCCCCCAGTAAAATAAAGCTTGCCTGGAGATCAGAGGAAGGCCAGCCACTATAGTAAACACAAAAGTCATGCAATGTTAGCACACATTAATCTGTCTGGATCTCTGTGAGTTCAAGGTCACACTAGAGAACAGAGCCAAGTGTAGTTACACACGCCTTTAATCCCAGCACCAACCATAGGAGGTCTGTACAGATAGACAGGAAGTGACAGAGCTGGGCAGGCAGAGGAAGTGATGTAGCTGGGCTGAGAGAGCCAATTAGAAAACAGAACGGAAAAGGCATATAAGTCTGCTTAGAAAGGAAGTCGCTCTCTTTGGAGCCTGGCAGCTGTTCCTACCCCTCTGATCTCGGTCAGATTTTCACCCCTATTTCTGGTTCTGTGTTTTTATTTAATAAGACCGTTTAGAAACTCATTTACACCACATGCTTTAAAAAGTATACCTGAGCATGGTGATCCACACATATAATCAAGCCTCTAGAGCAGTGGTTCTCAACCTTCCTAATGCTGCAACCCTTTAATACAGTTCCTCATGTGGTGACCCCCAACCATGAAATTATTTTCACTGCTCCTTCCTGTCATTTTACTACTGTTATGAATTGCAGTGTAAACATCTGTGTTTTCTAATGATCTTAGGTGACTCATAAGAAAGGGTCATTCAAATCCTCACATTGAGAACTGCTGCTCTCAAAACTGAGGCAGGATGAAAACAAGTTCTATGTTAGCCTGAACTACAGAGTAAAGACCTGGAAAACAAAAACAACAAAAAGGGGGTATGTTATAAAATATCGAATTATAGAGGCTAGAAAGCTGGCTCAGTAGTTTAGAACATTTGTTGCTCCTGCAGTGTACCCAAGTTCAATTCCCAGCACCCATTTAGAGGCTCACAACGATCTATAACTCAAGTTTAAGAAGATCCAATGTCCCCTTCTACACTCTGCAAACACCAAGCATGCATGTGGTGCAAATACACACACACAAGCCAAATATTGATACACGCTAGGCATGGCAGCACACACCTTTAATCCCAGCACTCGGGAGGCAGAGGTAGGCAGATTGTGAATTCGAGGTCAGCCCGGGCTACAAAGTGAGTTCCAAGACAGCCAGGTCTACACAGAGAAACCCTGTCTCAAAAACAAAAACAAACAAACAAAAAGAGGCAAACCTGCTCTGCATAATGATTATCAGGCCAACCAGAGATACATTGTGAAATTCTGCCTCAAAAACAAACAAATTCATACACATTAATTTTTTTAAGTCTTTTAAAAATCAAATTATAGACTGACTACCAAAAAGGAATAAAATTGTATGTTCTCAGATGATTAAGCCTGTGGATTTTATTCAACAGAAAAAAGCTAAGAAATAGCTATTAAAATAAAAGCTTCAAGCTGGATGGTGAACACGCCTTTAACCCTAGCCCTCAGGAGGTAGAGGCAGATTCTCTGAGTTCGAGGCCAGCCTGGTCTACAGGGGGAGTTCCAGGACAGCCAGGGCTACAAAGAAAAACTGTTTTGAAAAACAAAACAAAACAAACAAACAAAAGCTTGAAATTAAGAACAATATTAAAATGTAGGATATAAAATGATAGAAAATATTACTAAAAACCAAGTGTTAGTCTAAGGTCAAGGGCTATAGTGTTAAAGAAAGCACACTAATCCTTTTGTGTATGATTGGTAGGTGTTTCTGGTTTGTTTGTTTGTTTGTTTGTTTGTTTGTTTGTTTGTTTTAGGACAGAATCCTCATTCTGTAGCACAGGTCTGAAGTGGTGTGGAACTCTAGATGTAGCTTCTGGCATCAAACTCAAGGCAATCTTCCTAGTTCAATCTCTCAAGCATTAGAATTACAGGTATAGGATCTATGCCTAACATTGGGCGCTGCAACTCTTAAAGCAACACGTTCCTGTATCTAGGAAAACAGAAGTAATAAGAAAGCACGTTGAAAGTTCATATGGAAAGAAGTCAGGGAATGGTCTGGAGTCTGACTACAACTCCCTTACGTAGTTTTTGTTTTTCACAATTATTAAGGGGCAAAACAACTTAACAGGACATTCTCAACTCATCTTCCTCTCAGCTCCCTGCTGGTGATACTCAAAACCCTAAAACCAAATCTACTACAGAGACCACAAGCAACATGGACAGAAGTGGAGGACTGACATTAAGAAAGGCAGAGGCAGGTGGACCTCTGTGAGTTCAAGGCCAGCCTGGTCTACAGAGTGAGTTCCAGGGCAGCCAGAGCTACACAGAGAAACTGTCTCGAAAAACCAAAATATAGAAAGAAGAAAAGAAGAAAGGCAGATCTCGGGCTGGAGAGATGGCTCAGCAATTAAGAGCACTGGCTGTTCTTCCAGAGCACTTGGGTTCAATTCCCAGCACCCACATGGCATCTCACAATTGCCTGTAACTCCACCTCCAGGGGATCCAACACTCTCACACAAACATATATACAGGCAATGCACATAAAAATAAAAATAAATAAATCATTAAAATAAAAAAAGGCAGATCACTGGAGATCACTGGCCAGCCAGTCTAGCCAAACAGAAGAGTTAATGACTCTTCTGGGGAAAAGTAGGTGGTGGAAAAGGGAGCAGAATATACTTGATGTCCACTTCCGACCACCACAACACACTAATAAATACCAATAAAAATAAATAAATCACCAAGTATCCTGTATGTCTCTAATGGGCATGTGTTCATTCTTTTTTTGAACTGTGATAGGTGGCATATCAAAATGCAGAGAGAAAGCCACAACACAAAGGGTGCTAGGATTAAAGGCATGTGCCACAAAGCCCAGCTGAAACTGACTCTCACTCCCTCTCTCTCTCTCTCTCTCTCTCTCTCTCTCTCTCTCTCTCTCTCTCACACACACACACACACACACACACACACACACACACACACACACACACACCCCTCCTTGTTCAAAGGCTGACAGAGTACTTGACTATCATGCCTTGTGAGACCCTTGGGTTCAATCCCTATTACCAAGGAGGCAAAGTAAGCTCCTTGCCCAATCACCTACCGTTCACACAAAAGTGAGGCAAAAAACAAGAGTTTACCTTCTATCATGACTAGCTCTGCAAGTCTTTCCTGTTCCACTGTCAATGAGACGTCTTTGTCTCATCGACACATACGAAATATCTAACTCCCATCTTAGCCAAGGTCATTTCAAATACTAGCTCATTATACCATCTAACTTTTAAATATTGTGATAAACAGGCCATAAAAATAAAAATTAGCTTTGAGAGAAACAGAATGCTTCTTCCTTTCTGTAATAAAGGTACTAACTACCTATCTATTTACTATCTTATTATAGATGATTAGGACGCCTAAAGTTTTTTTTTTTTTTTTTTCCTGGAGACAGGGTTTCTCTGTGTAGCCCTGGCTGTCCTAGATCTCACAGACCCACATGCCTCTGCCTTCCAAGTTCTGGGACCAAAAAGGCGTGAGCCACCACTGCTCAGCTGGGATGCTTAAAGTTCTTAACAGCTGGACCAAATCCCAAACAGTGTTTGTATCCAAACTAAGTACAAAAGGTTACACAAGATCTTATGATTCCAGGTAAAAGGAATGCCAACATGAACACAGAAATTGAAGCTCAGAATCTCTGTGAAGAAAATAAACTATGGGTATAATTATACAAGAACTGAACTGGAGACAATAAAAACACAGAAATCAGATAAAATTTTACATCACTGTCCTTATTGGGTAATTATTGCTCATTTAGCAATGCAATTTTGTATCTTAATAGCTAGTGCTGTTATAATTGCTTTAGGCTTTTTTATAAAAACTACTTTTTAGAAACTGAACTGGGTCCTCTGCAAGAGTAGCAAGTGCTCTTGCTGCTGAACTGTTTCTACACAGGCTTTGCTTCCTGCTTTTGTGAGAACTAGAATGCCACATGTGGATGTGGATATCAAAATTCTGA
The DNA here is from genome assembly GCF_049852395.1 of Peromyscus maniculatus bairdii. Lineage (NCBI taxonomy): Eukaryota > Metazoa > Chordata > Mammalia > Rodentia > Cricetidae > Peromyscus > Peromyscus maniculatus. Next base: position 43,440,452 of record NC_134873.1, on the reverse strand, counting down.
GTTTTTAAGTAGTAGTCTGACCTAATTATTTAACCAATTCATGATATTTTCTATCAGAAATTCTTTCTCAGAGAAGTAACTTAGATATGGTAAACCTTAGATTATATCAAATGGCTTTCACGTCAAGTCTCAAAAACAAATACTAAAATAGGAATGAGTTCTTAGGTGGTATTATGCATGTGGGGTAAGATCACAGAAAGTTGGGCATGGTGGCACACATCTCTAAGCCCAGCATTTCAGAGACAGATCTTAGTAAGATCCTGCTCAAAACAAAACAATTAAAAAAAAAAAAAAAAAGACCAGAAGACAAGAAACAGCTCAGTCTGCCACTCTGTCCTCAAAGATGAGACCACCACTACTACCTGCAAGTGTCCAACAGACCAAAATCAAAGATCTTGCCACAAGAGCGCCACGATACACATGTAACTGCATTCACACATCATACACACAAATAACTTAAAAGGTTAAATCTTAATTAAGCTTCATTCATAACCCATTACTTAAAAAATAAATTATAAATGAAATGAACAGATTAACTGAAGTTGAGAGATTAATCTGAAGCTGTAAGCAAACATGGCATTCTATGACATGAAAATACAGATAGAGTTCCCTGTCCTCAAGCCTCACATCAAAGTCATAGAACTGAAATTTTAAAACAAAACAAAAAAACCCCACTATACTATAAACGGGAATTGCTACAACCAACAGCTATCTAAAGAGACCAGCAAACATCGACAAAAAGCCAATTCAGTAAAGGATTCAGACTATGAATTTTCATCTGTTCTGCCTGGTTTAAAGTAAGTATCCTTTGGGTAAACAATTTACCAATTATTTTCTCTGTATCAGTCAAGTAAATAAATATATTTTCAATCTCACAAGCAACAGGCAACACACATTGCTCTATCTTCTAAGCATTTTCATTAATGCTGAGTGGTACTTCAGTGCTCTAAGACAAATGACAATTTTGATAGGCCTTAATGTCAACAATTTCTAAAATTATGGCCATGTAATGGTTACAAATTACAAAAATTAACAAACCAAAACAAAAAAGCTCATTTAGTAACTAACATTTATATAATATCACTATTACTTTATTTCTAGGGCAAATCATTTTATAAAGTAAAAACCATGCATACATTGGCACATTCAGTAAAACTTGTAAAAGACTACATTATAATTGCTTAATACTCCTTTAGAATAAAGTAATACTTCTTACCTTCTGGAGTTGGAATGCACCCCAAGAAAACAAGAGGAGGGAAAAAAAAAGTTTTTAATTTTCTTTACAAGTAACAATAAGCTCCCCCAATTAAGTTATACCTTGATCTCCCAGCACTATTAACAACTCTCAAATTAGTAACAATCCCCATTTTGCTACATAAAATATTAATTTTTTAAAAATGCAAATTAGTCCAAAATATCACTGTCTAAAATTGCACACTTAAATTCAGCCACATAGTCTAATTACTTTAGAAAAACAAGTGAAATACTTGAATTCTATGAAAAAGTGTAATTAGAGTTAAGTGTGAATTTTTCATAGTGTTCCCCCCCCCCCCCCCGCATCTGATTGCCAAGAGTCATCGTAAAGCCATCAACTAAGGCCCTTGAGCATTATTTTCTTCTCTTTGATCTATAACAGAATTTGATGCGAATTTAAACAACAGACAAGAATATATTGCTGCTGCTGCTGCTGCTGCTGCTGGGTCTAGAGGCACATGCTTGTACTCTTAGGAGAGCTATGGGTTCTAGGCTAGCATAGGCTCCTTAGTAAATCCAGCCTCATTAAAAAAACAACACAACAGAAAGCTGGGAAGCTGGTAGACACCGTGATCTCACCACTTACAAGGTTCAAGAGTTCTAGGACAGCCTGGGTATTGTGAGAGCCTACCTTCCTTCCACTAATCCCAGAACTTAGGGATCTTTATGAGTTCGAGGCCAGCCTGGACTACAGAGTAAGTTTCAGGACAGCCAGGGTTACACAGAGAAACCCTGTCGCAAAAAAAAAAAAAACCAAAAACCTACCAATATCGAATGGTTTTGTTTCTGTTTCTTAGAAAAATGTTAGTAACTTAATAAAAAATGTGCATATACACTTTTGGGAGTTGGCTTTCCCCTTCCACTCCTACCATGGGATGGATCCAGATTGGATCCATACACCAAATGCTTTTACCTCTGGTCATCTTACAGGCAAAAAAATGTTCTTCATTCTTTAGTTTGTTTTTATTTTATTTTTTTTTATGTGCACTGGTGTTTTTCCATGGGTGTCTGGTCCCGTGGAACTAGTTACAGACAGTTGTGAGCTACCATGTGGGTGCTGAGAATTGAACTTAGGTCCTATGGAAGAGCAGTCCGTGTTCTTAATCAGTGAGCCATCTCTCCAGCCCATGTTCTTCATTCTTTTTTTTTGTTTTGTTTTGTTTTTCAAGACAGGGTTTCTCTGTGTAGCTTTGCACCTTTCCTGGATCTCGCTCTGTAGACCAGGCTGGCCTTGAACTCATAAAGATCCTCCTGGCTCTGCCTCCCAAGTGCTGGGATTAAAGGCGTGCACCACCACCGCCCGGCATGTTCTTCATTCTTAAACTAGGGTCTTTCTAATGAAATCACTTTGGGGCAACTTAGCTTGGTAAGTAGTCAAAAAAGATCTCCTCTGCTGAGATAATGATTTCTGCCATAAAGTAATAACTATGAATTCTTTATTACCTCTGTTATGTATTTTTTTTGTTTATAAGAGGTGGAGGATAGATAGTTTTGAGATTTTTATGATATCAACCCTAAAAGTGCCTATGACTTTGGTATAAAGTAAAAAATAAACTTTGAGACCACTATAAAAAAAAACAGAAAGCAAAGGGTAATAATCAACAACCACAAATCTAATGCTATTATATGTAGCATACAGTGTAAGTTTAATATAAATGATAGAATATATTAATCAGAAAGAAAAATAAAGACAGTATGATAGACTAAAAACCCCAGAGCTAGTTGTGTGACTCTTGTCAACTCTCAAGATCTCTATGAGCCTTCATTCATTTGTAAAAAATGAGACATAAAACACATTATCCTTTCCAACTGTCTTTTGTGGCAGTTCTGTAACTGTGTGTCTATTCTGTAACTAAAATAATGTGACAGGGAAAGGTTATAGGAGAGAATGCAACCGATGACCTCTAATTGTACAGCTCATCAGAGACATCACTGTATTATAACTATTAGATAAGTTTCTGTGGGAAGGAATACACATCCAAGCCATCTGCTTATCCTCACAATTGCCAATTACTATGTATATAGTACTGTACCTCTTTCAGGTTACTTTCCATGAAAAGCCAATGATTTTTAAATACTCCTACTAAACTTCTTCCAAAGGTGAAAAAGGAAGAAAAAAAAAAAAACTAATCTAGAAACTAGGAAGTTGACCACAACCATTCATTAGCCTCACAATCTATCATATTGACCTATAAATATAAGATTCAAATTGATGCCACATCCAAACTACCTACTATATGGACTCTAATGAATGGTCTAGGTCAGAAAACAGCAAATTCATGGGTAAGATAAATTCAGGAAGAATCTGCTCAAGTGCAAGTATTTTTCCACTCTAGGAGGATGCTAGCATATGAGGGCTGCTGGACTGACTTGCCAGCACCGCTTTAACAGATAAGACAGACAAACTGTGACTCTAGAAGCAATGCACACTAATGTATACTCAGAATTCAAATAGAACACAACCAACAGTCACAGATTATTACAAGGAAACTAAGGCGGGTTCTGTCTCCCCTGTACTTTAAATACTGTGCTTTACACTTCTAAACAGGCATTGAAAGGTCTCGAAGTGCTTTAAAAAAATAAAAATAAACAGCTTTTGTTTTTGTTTTTGATTTTGAGACAGGGTTCCTTTGTATAGCCTTGGCTGTCCTGAAACTCGCTTTGTAGACCAGGCTGGCCTCAAACTCACAGAGATCTGCCTGCCTCTGCCTTAAGTGCTGGAATTAAAGGCTTGAGTCACCACTGTCCGGCATAAATGGCCTTTTAGTGTGTTAATTTATAAATGTTTACACACAAATTTTTCAGAAAGATAATACATCAAAATGAGGTATGCTCATTTATAACTTTTCATATCAATGAAATAAACTAATTTTCAACCTACTGATATGTGACCACAATCAAAGCTTCTTTTTCTGCTGCTGTTTGTTTTTCAAGTTTGTGTGGGTGGGTTTACCTGCACATGATAGGCACACACACAGAGGCCAGGGTACAATGTGCAGGAGGCTGATTCTCTCCTTCCACCATGTGGGTTCCAAGGATCAAACTGGGATGTCAGGCTTGGCAGCAGGCACCTTAACTGCTGAACTATCTCACTGGCCCCATTCTGATTTTTGGTTGTTTCTTTCTGAGATGAGGTCTTACTAGGTTACTCTAGCCAGACTGAAATGTACAATACTCCAGCCTCAACCTCCCAAGAAGCTGGGATACAGACATTCACAACAGCACTAGCTCAAAAGGGAAGGGCAGCTGGGTCTCCAACAGTCCACATGTCCAGAAATGAGCTCAAGCTCGACTACAGAAGAGACACTGATTGCTCTCTACTGACAGACATATATATGCCTGTGGCAGCTATCTACATATGGAAGCCCATGCTGGCCTCCAGGCTTCCTCAGCATCACAAATAGCTGTTACACAATTCAAAGTCCACATTAGCCTCCTGGCCCTCCTCCCTTCCCCCAGCTTCCTGTCCTCCTTACAACAGGCCTGTGTTTCCACTCCATGCTCTCTCACTTCTCCTGAAGACAGCCCTGCCTGTGACCAGTCTACTTCTTTCTCTCACTGCTCTGGACTCTTCCAGGTGCCTCTGGATAACTTCTCTTATTCACAATAAAAACCTTCTCCCTAATGAAGAAGCCATTTCAGTGGTCTCTTTACCATGCCCCTCACACAGAGGGGATATTCTTGCTCTAGAAAAGAACCAATTGAAAATATCTCAAGGGTTGGGTACATGACTCAGAGGTACATCTCTCACTTACATGGAATCCAATGATGCCTTATATTCAACCCCCAACACCACAAAAATAAGCAAATCTGAAGTATCACATTAAAGAAAATTAAAGTTGAAATCTAAGGAACACTCAAGGCCCTGGCTGGTGGGAAGACATCCACGGCCCCCTTTTGCAGTTCTGCTCAAGTGGGGGTTAGTCAGGTGCCGGGCAGGTGAGTGCCATAATGATGAGCAAATATGTGGTGGAGAAATGGCAGAGAAAGAGAAGCAGAGTGGTCCATGTGCTGTGGAAAGAGGCAGAAAGGAAGAAATGAAGATAGTGAAGAGTAGGCTGATGTTGGAGGCCTGATTGCCACATGGGGCCATGGTGCTGTCTGGGCCAACATTTGTGGCTCCTGTTGCAACCGAAGGCTGTGTGTGTGTGTGTGTGTGTGTGTGTGTGTGTGTGTGTGTGTGGTTGCCTGAAGCCTTTTCAGTCACCGGAACCATGTTGGTACCCAAAGGCCATGCTGCAGTCGAGCCCACACAGACCTGAGTAGCACATACTATTACCCAGTGCCATGGTAACATCTGGGCCAGGGCTACAGCTGGGAGCCATGTCTGGGTCCCCAGCCCTACTGCAGCCAAGGTCTATGTTGATATTCATACCTCCTGTTGCCATTGAGGACCATACTGATTCCAGTGATCTGGGCTGCCACCCAGGGCCATGCCAATTGGGTTGGCCTATGCAGCTACC